>NC_041384.1:105478794-105660960 GCF_002162155.2 Triticum dicoccoides | reverse complement strand
CACAGCACCACCGCCACCAACCGCCCCGTCTCCCTCACCTCGCTGCCGGCCCCCACCTTCTCTTCCCCGCCCTTCCACTCCCTCGCATCGCAACGACAGTTCCACTCCCTCGCCATGGGTAAATTGATCATCGAATTACTGCTGCTTCGTCTCCTGATCTGAGTGATGATTGTCTTTTCCTGAACAATTTTGCTCTTTCTGCGTGGTCTGGAGGATCGGGAGGCTCGTCGCCAGGGTCGCCCTCCAGAGCGACGATGTCGAGCTCGTCGCCGTCAACGACCCCTTCATCACCACCGAGTACATGGTATGCCCCTCGATCTGCGGTTTTCACCCGCTCCGATAGCCAGATCTGGTGGTCTGAAAGGTTTTAGAGTGGTTTTACCTGTGATTTATTCTGTTAGCATACCTGATGCTTGTGTTGTTCTGCCAGCGTTCTATGAGGTATAAGAGTTCGCCTGATTTTGGAGTGGTCTCTAACTTGTTAAGAGTTCAGGTCTGATTTTGCTAGTAGTATTAGCTGGCTTGGAATTGATGGTGTTAGATAGCACTCCAGTGTTACCTAACTTTGAAATAGGTAGATGGCGGCTTGGATTGATTTCGTCCTTGCCTGCTGGACGAACTGAGATGTTCTGCAGCCAACTGCATTTGGTGGTGCAGTGCACACACTGAAGATACTGAATTCAATGCTTGTTAACTGAATATAGCCTCTTGTTCTGCAACCTGCCTGACTAACTCACACTGTTAGGATTGACAGGGCTGGCGTGGAGTTCCCGGGCTTACAAACATAGAGTTCAGTGGTGAACTACCAATGGAAATTTCAGTAGTAAAAGCTAGGACTCTAAATTTCAAATTTCCATAGTACATCGGTAGGAACTTGGGTTCTGTATGTTCAGATAGCTATTATGCAAATGTGCACCCTTATTTCAAGTATTTTTGGACGTAGGGAGTGGGTGCTGGCAGCGCCTCATCCCACCTGATGCAACTCTCTTTTTGAGTTGCTTGACTCGTATATATCGACTAGTCCATCCATGGCTCGACTCGTAACTTCTATTTCTAGCGGCCTGTATATGTATGCTCCTGATTAATGTAACTCCAATTAAGGAAGCCTTATAGTACATATGTTTGCACTGAACAAGTGTATTTATGGTTCAGAATGGAAAACAATCAAACAAGTTATTGTTTTCCTCCTTAGCATGCATCTAGTCTTTGGGGAATATTTGTTCTGAAGTCATTACTGCACTATATTTAGCTATGACATCCCAATGCTTGAGTCCTGATAACATCCAAGAACAGTATCTGGGACTGGCTTGCATTTATGCTTCTTAAAATGGAAAACTGTGCTACTTAACTTTTTACCTGATGTGACTAGCTTCCTACTTATCAGTTTTTGCCTTGTTAATAACTAGAAAACCTTTATGCTAGTATATAGTAGGATTATTAATTAGCTATTGTTAGTTGGTTTTGTTATTGTACAAGCGGGACCCTCTCTCATAAAGATATAATTCTGGGTGCAGGTTCATCATAGTTTTAGTGCAAATATTTGCATCAGATGGATGCATGGAGTGTTCCTTTCTTCCTTATAAAGCTAGCCTATTGTATTGAAATTGACACACTTTTGCATGCATGATGATGCAAATTGTAGGCACGCCGAGGCTGCTGGCGGATGCTTCTTCAGGGGCAAAGAAGAAATCTTCAAGAAGAAGGTGCCCGAAGCTGATGTTGCGGCAAGTGACTGATGTTTACATGTTGGGTTAGGATGAAAATCATTTGTTGTTGCAGAAAGTTATAGGTAAGTAGCCAACTTGTTTGTGCCATCCACTTTATAGCTGGACTGTCCATTTAATTTATAAATGGTTACCTGTTGTTGCTGCTGTAGGAGCAACATTCCTGATGGCGACGGGTATGTGATGAAGTTCATAAACGTATGATAAGAACTAAGAACTCAGAGAACTTCAAGGACAAGATCAACGAGGTGACCGGTGTTATGGCGGCTGTGTATGGTGGTGACCCCGGCCGCAGGACTCCCCAGGCCATCTGCATCTGCCCTACCAGGGAGATTGCGTAGCAGGTCACTCTCTCATCTCATCTAGTTACTGAATACTCCTCTAACTGCTATTTTCACCTGTAATCTGATTATTAATGTACCCAAATGTTAATTGGACCTCCTGTCTAGTATAGGACAAGTCAGTGAATGCTAGTATGTGTTTTACTAAATTCATCAGATAGTTAACTCACTGTGAGATGTACACTCTTGTTTTGTTAATTCATCAGATAGCAGGAAATTTTGCCCTGCTTTGTTGAACTGTTTCTGACCATGTTTGCCCGCATTGCGTGTTCTGTGCAGGTGTTGATGCAGGCAGATATGTTCCTGACCAAGCTGACCAGCATGTGCAAGAGGAGCACGGAGAAGGGCTCTATGTGGGTCACCATGAAGCGATATGAGAGACCCCCTACCCTTAGAGCTGGTTCGTGTGGTGTGGGTTGTAGATTTGATGGGTTCAACAACTCTGATGTGACGAGTTGTTCGATGTGCACAGTGTCGATGAAGTGTCAGGCTAGGTTGAAGAAGATGGCGAGTAAGGGGGAGCCTGTTGAGTACCGGTGCCTGGTCTGCGCCACCGATGGCAAGAGGAACATCTCCACCTCGGTATTATTCACTTTCTCTCTGCTGGTGGTTCGGCATTATGTCTGCTGGATGTGTTTTGCCTTAATTCTGTGCCTGATGGTAATCAGGTTACCGTTATTTAGCCCCCTTGTGTGCTATGATTTGAATTATAGATCAAACATTTGCATATTTGCTTCGTGTATCTGCTGTATGAACTGAAACAACTCCAGTTTGCACACATGCTAAATAGAATTTTTGTTGGTTATTACTTCCAATTGAGGACTGTTTGTTGGTGTTGAGAAATCGATAGGTAGGTTGGTAAATATAATGGAAGAACTTATATTAGATTTTCGTTGGTTTCAGAATGTCTGTTTCATGGTCTTTTCTGATAATGGAAGAACTTATATTAATCTGC
The DNA here is from genome assembly GCF_002162155.2 of Triticum dicoccoides. Taxonomy (NCBI): domain Eukaryota; kingdom Viridiplantae; phylum Streptophyta; class Magnoliopsida; order Poales; family Poaceae; genus Triticum; species Triticum dicoccoides. The sequence goes on along the minus strand of NC_041384.1, from coordinate 105,657,940 downwards.
TGGTTGTTGGTTTCTATGTACTCCCTCCTTAATTCAAAGCCGAGACACTTATTTTTGATCGGAGGGAGTACATGCTTGTAATAGCCTTGAACTAGTAAGAACATTTTAGTCACTCCATGCTAGTTAGTGTTAGTCACTCCATGAACACATATTGGTTAGTGTTAGTCATACTATTTATGTACATCTCATTTGCTATCAATTCTTGCTTATAAGTTATTGGATCCCTCATTGGCTACTGTTTGATGTTCTCTACAGATTCTTGTTCATATATGTTCATTCTTATTTTTTGCACAGGTGAAGTGCAAATCCAAGTTCGAAGCTGTGAAGCATATCAACAAAGACTAGCATATTATGTGTTGTAAATGTAGGCAGTAGTAGGCTTATCTGGGCTGTAGTATACTGTAATGTTTGTAATAGACTAATGTCGTGTTGTTTTGGACGAATTTCATTTGCTATTTGGATTGTTTGAAATAATGATTGTGTATTGAATACCTGTCAAATGGAAACCTGACAAGGGGGTCCAAGTTATAATAGTTGTTTGATAGATTTTGAAATTTTTGATGTGTGGGATCAATTTTGTGATAAGCATGACAAGTGGGACCAATCTGATTGGTGGGACTACTGGCAAAAAAATGACGAAAATAAAATATCAAAAGACTGTAAAAGGTTGCATCTTAGAAAAAAAGGCCGAATTAATGGCCCAAGCCCATGTAGCTAGCAAAAATTAACAAGAAAAAAATACAGTAAAAAGGCCGAATTGTTGGGCTAGGCCCATGTAGAAAATCGAATTGGACCGGGCTGAATCTTGTGCCACATCAGATTGCCACGCTGGATGCCTACGTGGCCTGGGGAGGTTGCTAGTGACCAAAACGCCATAGTAGACGTATTTTGGTCATAAACGTCTACGACCATTCCAGAAGAAAGGTCGCTATAGTCAGTTTATGACTGCCAGCTTTTGACCTTATGTTTTCGGTCACAAAAAGGTCACAAATTGAAAACAGTGACCATTCAGTGACCAATAGTGCTGGTCACAAGTTGACATATTTCTTGTAGTGCCTGTTCCAAAGCTTTCGGGCGGACTCTCCGGACTGTTGGATTATATGACTTAAATCGTCTGCATCCGGAGGTCGGACATAAGTCACTTGAAAATTGGCCCGAAAAGCATCCTCGAGCTCCTCCCAACTTCCAATTGAGTTTTCGGGGAGGCTTTTTCAGCCAGTGCTGAGCTGGCCCTTTAAGCTTGAGGGGCAAGTATTTAATGGCATGGAGATCGTCTCCACGAGCCATATGAATATGGAGGATGAAGTCCTCTATCCAGACTCCAGGGTCTGTGGTTCCGTCGTACACCTCTATGTTCACCGGTTTGAATCCCTCTGGGAATTCGTGATCCAGCACCTCATCAATGAAACATAAGGGGTGTGCGGCACCCCTGTATTGGGATGCGCCATGGTGTTCGGACGGTTGTAGTATTCGGTGTTGGTTTTGTCCCGTAGCGCGATTCCTAGATCCATAGATGGATCTGGTCGCGCCGGGTTTTTGACGCAAGTTCTCATGTAGATCGTGTGTTGACTTATGCGTGACTTTGTTAGCCGCTCTATCGGGTTCACAAGGTGGTGGATCTGGCCGGTTGGCCGTATCACTCTTCGGCTGTATGGGCTCTAAGGCCTCATCGTCGAATTATGGTAATAGCTTGCGCTTTGGATAGCTATTTTTATGGTAACTTCTACCATACTTTGTTACTTTGTTCCACTTGTTGTTGAGCGTATCTTGTGCGACCTTGAGCCTTTGCTTCTGTTTCTTCAGGATCCTCGCTGTGGCGATAAGCCTTCTGCGGAGGTTTTTGTGCTCCAAGTGCATTTTCGGGATGATGTGTGCATCTTTGTCCGGACTGTTTTCTTCCCCAGACGGGGTTTGATGAGGCTTATCCTTGGCTTCATCGTGTTCGGGCGTCGGATCCGTACTACGTTTGCAGTTTGCATCTTGATCGTGCTCTGCCACCGGGGTGGTGCAGTCATCGTTTCTTCTAGAGTCGACTGGACTGTTATTTCCTATTACGTTGTTATCGCTGTTTTTGCTATGGCGAGACTTAGAGCGGCGCCGCTAACGTCGGAGCCTGGGTTGCTTGGAGGGGGCATCCTCCACTGTCTCTTTGCCATTGCCCTCTCTGGGTGTATCCACCATGTATACGTCATGTGATGAAGTGGCGGTCCAGCGCCCTGTGGGCGTTGGTTCCTGTTCGTCTCCTGCATCATCTTCCATACCGTCGATGTCTTCGGAGTCGAAGTCGAGCATGTAGGTTAAGTCGTCGACAGTGGCTACTAAGTGGGTGGTGGGTGGGCAGCGAATTTCTTCATCGTCCGCATCCCATTCTAGCCGGACATAGTTCGGCCAAGGTTCTCCTGACAGGGAGAGAGACCTTAATAAATTTAGCACATCTCCGAAAGGTGAGTGCTGAAAGATATCCGCGGAGGTGAACTCCATGATCGGCGCCCCGTCGGGTTCGACAGGCATGGATGTAGGCGGCTCGGAGTCCGTGGCCGGGGACAAATCCAGTGGTTCGGCGACACGGCTCTTGAAAGGGGTGAAGTCAGTATTTGGCTCTATCGCCACTGAGATTGCAGCCTCCATGGTAGGGTCTATCCCTCCGCTCTCGGATGGCGCGACTTGCTCCGGATTAACGGCCTGAGTAGCTACGGATGCGATCTCCCGAACACTGTCCGACGACAGAGTTATGTCTTGCTCATCGCGACTGTGCGGCGCGTCCGGCATGGGCTCGAATCTGTCGAAGATCAAGTCTCCGCGGATGTCGGCCATGTACTTCAAGTTTTCGAATCCGACCTGATGGCCAGGGGCGTAGCTTTCGATCTGCTCCAGATGGCCAAGCGAAATGGCCCGTAGTGCGAAGCCGCTGAATGCGAAGATCTGTGTGGGGAGGAAAGCCTCACCCTGGACTGCTTCGCTACGATGATCGAAGGAGCCATCAAGCCTTATGGTGATGACATGGTGGAACTCTCAATGAAAGCACCAATGTCGGTGTCATAACCGGCGGATCTCGGGTAGGGGGTCCTGAACTATGCGTCTAAGGCGGATGGTAACAGGTAGCAGGGGACACGATGTTTACCCAGGTTCGGGCCCTCTTGATGGAGGTAATACCCTATGTCCTGCTTGATTGTTCTTGATGATATGAGTATTACAAGAGTTGATCTACCACTAGATCAAAGAGGCCAAACCCTAGAAGCTAGCCTATGGTATGATTGTATGTTGTCCTATGGACTAAAACCCTCCGGTTTATATAGACACCGGAGGGGCTAGGGTTACACAAGGCCGGTTACATAGGAGGAGATATACATATCCGTATTGCCTAGCTTGCCTTCCACGCCAAGTAGAGTACCGTCTGGACACGGGACAAAGTCTTCAATCTCGTATCTTCATAGTCCAATAGTCTGACAAAAGGTTATAGTCCGGCTGTCCGGAGACCCCCTAATCCAGGACTCCCTCAAAGACCTCGCGCATTTGAGGAAGCCCATCATCGGAATATACAAGCCAAGTTCTATAATGAAAAATTCCCACTAGTATATGAAAGTGATAACTCAAGAGACTCTCTATATGAAGAACATGGTGCTACTCTGAAGCACAAGTGTGGTAAAAGGATAGAGACATTGCCCCTCCTCTCTTTTTCTCTCATCATTTTTTTTTATGGGCTTCGTTGGCCTCTTTTTTATTTGGGCTTCTTTGGCCTCTTTTATTTTGATAACCTCACATGGGACAATGTTCTAATAATGATGATCATCACACTTTTATTTACTTACAAGTCAATATTACAACTCGATACTAGAACAAAGATATGACTCTATATGAATGCCTCTGGCAGTGTACCAGGATGTGCGATGATCTAGCATAGCAAAGATATCAAAAAATGGACAAGCCATGAAAATATCATGCTAGCTATCTTACGATCATGCAAAGTGATACGTCTCCAACGTATCTATAATTTTTGATTGCTCCATGCTATATTATCTACTGTTTTAGACATTATTGGGCTTTATTATCCACTTTTATACTATTTTTGGGACTAACCTATTAACCGGAGGCCCAGCCCAAAATTGTTGTTTTTTACCTGTTTTAGGGTTTCGAAGAAAAGGAATATCAAACGGAGTCCAAACGGAATGAAACATTCGGGAACGTGATTTTTAGGAAGATTATGATCCGGGAAATTGGACCCTATGTCAAGAAAGAAAATAGGAGGAAACGAGGTAGGGGGGCGCGCCCACCCCCACCAGGCGCGCCCTCCACCCTCGTGGGCCCCCTGTTGCTCCACCGACGTACTCCTTCCTCCTATATATACCTACGTACCCCCAAATGATCAGATACGGAGCCAAAACCCTTATTCCACCACCGCAACTTTCTGTATCCACGAGATCCCATCTTGGGGCCTGTTCCGGAGCTCCACCGAAAGGGGCATCCATCATGGAGGGTTTCTACATCAACACCATAGCCTCTCTGATGAAGTGTGAGTAGTTTACCTCAGACCTACGGGTCCATAGTTAGTAGCTAGATGGCTTCTTCTCTCTTTTTGGATCTCAATACAATGTTCTCCCCCTCTCTTGTGGAGATCTATTCGATGTAATCTTCTTTTTGCGATGTGTTTGTTGAGACCGATGAATTGTGGGTTTATGATCAAGTCTATCTATGAATAATATTTGAATCTTCTATGAATTCTTTTATGTATGATTGGTTATCTTTGCACTCTTCGAATTATAAGTTTGGTTTGGCCTACTAGATTGATCTTTCTTGCAATGGGAGAAGTGCTAAGCTTTGGGTTCAATCTTGCTGTGTCCTTTCCCGGTGACAGTAAGGGCAGCAAGGCACGTATTGTATTGTTGCCATCGAGGATAACAAGATGGGGTTTTCTTCATATTGCATGAGTCTATCCCTCTACATCATGTCATCTTGCTTAAGGCGTTACTCTGTTTTTAACTTAATACTCTAGATGCATGGTGGATAGCGGTCGATGAGTGGAGTAATAGTAGTAGATGCAGGCAGGAGTCGGTCTACTTGTCTCAGACGTGATGCCTATATACATGATCATACCTAGATATTCTCATAACTATGCTCAATTCTGTCAATTGCTCAACAATAATTTGTTCACCCACCATAGAATACTTATGCTCTCGAGAGAATCCACTAGTGAAACCTATGGCCCCCAGGTCTATCTTTATCATATTAATCTCCTACTACTTTGCTATTTACTTTGCCTTTATTTTACTTTGCATCTTTATCATAAAATACGAAAAATATTACCTTATCATATCTATCAGATCTCACTCTCGTAAGTGGCCCTATAGGGATTGACAATCCCAATTTGCGTTGGTTGCGAGGATTTATTTATTTTTTGCAGGTGCGAGGGACTCGCGCGTAGCCTCCTACTGGATTGATACCTTGGTTCTCAAAAACTGAGGGAAATACTTACGCTACTTTGCTGCATCATCCCTTCCTCTTCGGGGAAAACCAACGCAGTGCTAAAAGAGGTAGCAAGAAGGATTTCTGGCGCCGTTGCCAGGGAGGTCTACGCAAAAGTCAACATACCAAGTACCCATCACATACCCTTATCTCCCGCATTACATTATTTGCCATTTGCCTCTCGTTTTTGTAACATCCCAAATTTTCAATTTGGAATGTTATACATAGATCATTCTTGTATATCGTATTTTATTGCATTTCGTCTCGCGATCCTCGAAATCCTAAGCAACTCAAGGACCCTCGGAGAGAGTTGGGGATTCCCCGGTTTTCAAATTTGATTCTTATCAAATTTTGAAACGAGGATTTTGGTTTTAACTATTTTTCTCTCCGAGAATATTTCATATTAATATATGAGAGGAGATAATATGACTTCTCCAAAGTAAATGAGATAATAGAGGAAAAATATTAAAATCAATATTTTTGCTTTTATTTGGTTTTTATTTGCAATTTTGGTTGCATTAGAAAAATTGTACGTTTTCACAATTGCATTTTAGGGCCAAGAAAATGTTCATCTCGTTCTAAATATTTTATTTAGACAGAGAAAATTTGTTTTGGCATTTTTAGAATTTTATTTTATTTTCTAGGATTTTTTTGAGGTTCGGCGGAATTACTTAAAAAAACGCGCCAAGGCCTAGCTGGGCCGAAGCCCAGCGCCGGTCCACCTCCTCGCGCCGCTGTCTCCTAGCAGGAGACTGCGCCGCCGCCGCCGCCGAAAAGGGAGTCCGGCTCGGACTACGCTGCCGCGCCGTGCCCCCTCCTCCAAGGCACCTCCGCCCCCCTCTTTAAAGCCCGCTGCCCCACCGCCCTTGGAGCCGTGCCCCGCCGCCGAAGCCACCGTGCCGCCTGTCGTCGCTGCCGAGCCGCCGCGCCGCCTCGCCGCCTCTGCCTGCTGCCGCGCCGCCCTCATCACGAACCGCCACCGCCGCTTGTTTCCCGCGCCGCCGCTGCCCCTCACCGGAGCCGCCGTCGTGCCAGACCTCGCCGGAGGTTAGGGCCGTCCGGTTTTTTTAGAAAACCGGTTCGGTTTTCGTTAGAAAACCCTAGTCGTTTTTTTGGTTCGCCGTTTTTTTGGGTTTTCATTTAGGGGACGTTCGTCCGGACGTTCATTTTAACGAACAGTTTTCGCTCTTTAGATACAGGTAACGAATGCTCGTTCATTAGGCTGTTCGTCAGTTTTCTTCTATCGGATTAATCCGCGACTATTTCTGATCGCGATTCCCGATCCAATTTTCGTTCTAATTTATCTTTTCGCTTGTTAGTCGGAATCAGGCCATTCAAATGCCTTGATCTTTGTCTCGCGACCCTCTTTTCGCTTAATCAACTTGCACAAGTTTTTGCTACTGTAAAATTTGACCTAGGTCCAGATTAGTAAACTGATCTCCTTTCTTTCGCCGTTTGAGTTTTGTTACTCTGTTTGATTTGATTCTTTTTGCAAACCGGAGTTCTTAAGTTGAACTTTTTGGTTAGATCCTCTTATTTGCGATTTACCTGTGTTTCTTAGCTTGATTTCTTATGTATGCTATTGTTTGTTTGCGATAGAATTCCCGGAGTGCGAAGCTTGTTATTTGGAGTCTCTAGATTACACGGATCATCAACAAGGCAAGTAACACTTCGATCATACCCCTTTATCACCTAGTTTTTATGCATTAGTTCCAATCCTCAAACATTGCATGGTTAGGATGTCATTAACATGTGGGTTGGGAAGTAGTTGATGAGGTAGAACCTATTGCCCTGTTACATTCAAGGGACATTTACATATGTGCCCCTAACTCGAACCCACTACTTAGATTTGCCCCTAATTTTGAAGCATGCTCAAATTTTCCCCTCCGCCGTTAAGTCACTACTCAGAAATGCCCTTCCGTACAGTACTGTAGCACTTTCCGTCCAATACTGTAGCACTTTCCGTCTGCTACAGTACACATGGACCTTTGACGGTCAAAGGCCTTTGACTGGACGGAAGGGCATTTCTGAGTAGTGACTTAACGGCAGAGGGGCAAATTTGAGCATGCTTTGAAATTAGGGGCAAATCTGAGAGTTAGGGGCAGAAATGCAAATGGCCCTACATTCAAACCCTTGGGAGTTACTTCTACGCATTGCTTATATTGCTATGCTATGCTCGTAGATGTGGTTTGGGTGAGTGAAATACATGACATATGTGAGATTGTTAATTAATGGTTCAACTTAAGGTGGCAACTTAAATACACATCTGGGTGGATTGAGGCACCTGGAGTACCCAGTGTTGCCTGTATTTTTGGAAATCCCGAAGTACCCGTGTGATCTTCCTATGGACCGCCACCCAGGCTCAAAGGGAACTAAGATTTTTCATGCTAGAAACTTACATGTGTAGCCACAAGCTATTATGGGCCCTAGCATAGTTGAATAAGTTACGTTAAGCTCTTGAAGAGGTGGATCAGCAGGTAGTGGGATCATAGGTTTGGTATGGTCTGCCCGCAGTAGAGAGTTAATGTTTCTGAAAGACTGTGTCTTGGGCATCCGTTTCTCAACAACCCTATAGTGCGAGAAAACAAACAGAGGAGATCGAGTCTTGTGGGGAAAAGTGCGCAAACCTCTGCAGAGTGTATAAACTAATCATGGTTAGCCGTGTCCCCGGCAATGGACAATCTTGAGTATCTAGTACTTGGAGTATCTTAAGTATCTCATCACTCTAAACTAATATTGTTGGGTTGTTAATTACCTTAATTGGGATTGAGTTGGAGGAACCTTCTCAATGATGTTTCAACTACCATGATAGTTAAATTAAAATCTATTCCTTTGTTGTAGGAAAAAATTCACTTTTCGCAAAACTATAACCATAGAGCTTTCCACCAGCCAAATATGCATGTAGTGATAGCATTATTCTGTTCTTGCTCTACTGTGTTATTTTGCTAGCATATTCCACGCGCTGACCCATTTTCGGGCTGCAACGTATTATGTTGCAGACTTTTCAGACGAGGTGTAAGGTTCGTTAGGTCATTGTCGTGCAGCTCAGCTATGCCGTTAGAGTTGATGGACTCACTTTATCTTCCAAGCCTTCCGCTGTTATCGTATTAGATGGCCTTAAGCCATATTTATTGTATTAAGTTCTCTTTTGAGACATTCGATGGAATAAGTGTGTGATTGCTACTCTGTTATAAATCCTCGAGTACTGTGTGTGTCAGCATTACCGATCCAGGGATGACACTAAAGCACAAAGACTTGACTATTTGAGGTCGGGTCGCTACAAGATGGCATCAGAGCACACGCTGAGTGTAGGACACGACCACTAAGCTAAAGCCATAGATCAGTACTCTCTTCTTATTTCTGACTCCTCTCCATTTTCTACTCATTAGGATGGCGGATGCAAGGAACAAGTTTGCCCAACCGGAGGAAGAATCACCTTTTGGATGACACCTAAAGGAAGTCACTAGGTACCTGAACATAGGAATACCAAGCTTCACTGGGACCTACAACGCCACTTTACCAGAAGAGGAGCGATGGATGATTCAAGTTCATGTTCCAGGGAGGTCCTTCACGCCAGTCACTAAACCCATAGAGTTTTCCTTCGACGCACCAACTTGGAGTCTAGGAAAGAGTATGGCAGCTCACATCACCATGGGATGCATTGGAGAAGTTTATCAAAAGGAGCTTAAAGACACTATCTACCAGATTTGTGGGCGCCGAGACAAGCAATGGGAGATGATCAACACTAGGAAGGATAGATCAATTGCATCGTTCATCCAGGAACTAAACCAGCACATTCGACGCCAGGAGAATCAGATGTGCGCAGGCATGATAGATCTGAAGAAGGCAATGACTAGGATTGCGGAACTGGAGGAAGAACTCAAGGCTACACATGAACATTATGAGGAGGAAATCATCGTACTAGTGGAGAAGAATGACGACCTGATTAAGAAGATCGGAATATTCATGGGAGAAACCAGACCAGTAGAAGAAGACGAAGAACCCAAAGAGATTGCCGAGATAAAGGAGATAATGAGCGAAGGAAAGGCCAAAGGTTTTCGTGAGGATGAACACGACACCTTATGGTTTGAGGACCGTGTTTATGTGCCCAATAATGCGGAGATTAGGAAGTTAATACTTTAGGAGGCTCATGACTCACCATACTCGATACACCCCGGAAACACCAAGATGTATTTGGATTTGAAGGAACGTTTCTGGTGGACAGAGATGAAGAAGGATATCGCCGAGTATGTGGCCGTATGTGATGTATGTTAGAGAGTGAAGGCAGAGCATCAAAAGCCAGCAAGATTGTTACAGCCTATGCCGATACCCAAATGGAAGTGGGATAAACTTGGCATGGATTTTATCACTGGATTGCCCAGGACCAAATCAGGATATGATTCTATATGGGTAGTAGTTGACCGTTTGACCAAAATGGCACACTTTATCCCCGTGAAAACAACTTATACTATTGCAAAGTTGGCCAAGATATATATGACCAGGATCGTATGTCTGCATGGAGTTCCGAGGACCATCGTATTGGATAGAGGAACCCAGTTTACTTCAAAGTTTTGGCATCAGCTGCACCAGACTTTGGGAACAAGATTGGAGTTCAGTACATCATTTCACCCGCAGACGGATGGACAGACCGAGAGGGTCAATCAGATTCTGGAGGACATGTTGAGAGCCTGTGCGCTAGATTCTGGATCTAGTTGGGATGACAATCTGCCTTACACAGAGTTCTCATACAACAATAGTTACCAAGCCAGTTTGAAGATGGCACCGTTTGAAGCCCTGTATGGACGAAGGTGCAGAACACCGTTGATATGGGATGAAGTTGGAGTCTGACAGTTGTTTGGACCAGACTTGATCAAAGAGTCTGAGGAGAAGGTTAAACTGATCCGGGATAGACTAAAGATAGCTCAGTCCAGACAGAAGAGTTATGCAGATTCGAAACACAAGGTGGTAACCTATGAAATTGGAGATCGAGCATATCTGCGAGTATCGCCTTTGCGAGGAGTGAAACGTCTTGGAGTTAAGGGAAAGTTAGCCCCGAGATTTGTAGGACCATATCGTGTTTTGGAACGGATGGGAGAAGTTGCCCACAAGTTGGAGTTACCTGAAGGATTTTCAGGAGTTCACGATGTGTTTCACGTTTCCCAGTTGAAGAAGTGCCATGCTGAGATGGCCGACATACCACTAAGAGATACCGTACCCTTGGGGGAGATTCAGTTGGACAATGACTTGACTTATGAGGAGAAGCCAGTCAAGATTTTGGAGTTTGCTAGTCGAGTCACCCGCAACAAGGTCATTAAGTTTTGCAAAGTTCAGTGGAGCCACCATACCGAGGACGAAGCCACGTGGGAACGAGAGGATGATCTCCGCAAGGACCACACACACCTATTTTCTAGCCAAACCGAATCTCGAGGGCGAGATTCATCTTAAGGGGGTAGGTTTGTAACATCCCAAATTTTCAATTTGGAATGTTATACATAGATCATTCTTGCATATCATATTTTATTGCATTTCGTCTCGCGATCCTCGAAATCCTAAGAAACTCAAGGACCCTCGAAGAGAGTTGGAGATTTCCCCGGTTTTCACATTTGATTCTTATCAAATTTTGAAAATAGGATTTTGGTTTTAACTACTTTTCTCTCCGATAATATTTCATATTAATATATGAGAGGAGATAATATGACTTCTCCAAAATAAATGAGATAATGGAGGAAAAATATTAAAATCAATATTTTTGCTTTTATTTGGTTTTTAGTTGGAATTTTGGTTGCATTAGAAAAATTGCACGTTTTCAAAATTGCATTTTACGGCCAAGAAAATGTTCATCTCGTTCTAAATATTTTATTTAGACGGAAAAAATTTGCTTTGGCATTTTTAGAATTTTATTTTATTTTATAGGATTTTTATGAGTTTCAGCGGAATTACTTTAAAAAACGCGCCAGGGCCTAGCTGGGCCGAAGCCCAGCACCGGCCCACCTCCTCGCGCCGCCATCTCCTAGCAGGAGACTGCGCCGCCGCCGCCGCCAAACAGGGAGTCGGGCTCGGACTCCGCTGCCGCGCCGTGCCCCCTCCTCCAAGGCACCTCCACCCCCCTCTTTAAATCCCGCTGCCCCGCTGCCCTTGGAGCCCCACCCCGCCGCGCCGCGCCACCGAAGCCGCCGCGCCGCCCGTCGCCGCAGCCGAGCCGCCGCGCCGCCTCGCCGCCTCTACCCGTTGTCGCGCCGCCCTCGTCGCGAGCCGCCATCGCCGCCTGTTGCCCGCTCCGCCGCCGCCCCACGTAGCACCGCCCCTCACCGGAGCCGCCGCCATGCCGGACCTCGCCGGAGGTTAGCGCCGTTCGGGTTTTTTTTTACAAAACCGGTTCGGTTTTCGTTAGAAAACCCTAGTCGTTTTCTTTTCGGTTTGCCGGTTTTTTTCAGTTTTCATTTAGCGGACGTTCCTCTGGACGTTTGTTTTAATGAACGGTTTTCGCTCCTTAGATACGGATAACGAATGCTCGTTCATTAGGCTGTTCATCAGTTTTCCTTTATCGGATTAATCCGCGATTATTTCTGATCGCGATTCCTGATCCGATTTTCGTTCTAGTTTATCTTTTCGCTTGTTAGTCGGAATCAGGCGATTCAAATGCCTAGATCTTCGTCTCGAGACCCTCTTTTCACTGAATCAACTTGCACAAGTTTTTGCTACTGTAAAATTTGACCTAGGTCCAGATTAGTAAACGGATCTTGTTTCTTTCGCCGTTTGAGTTTCGTTGCTCCGTTTGATTTGATTCTTTTTGCAAACCGGAGTTCTTAAGTTGAACTTTCTGGTTAGATCCTCTTATTTGAGATTTACTCGTGTTTCTTAGCTTGATTGCTTACGTATGCTATTGTTTGTTTGCGATAGAATTCCTGGAGTGCAAAGCGTGTTATTTGGAGTCTCTAGGTTACGCGGATCGTCAGCAAGGCAAGTAACACTTTGATCATACCCCTTTACCACCCAGTTTTATGCATTAGTTCCAATCCTCAAACATTGCATGGTTAGGATGTCATTAACATGTGGGTTGGGAAGTAGTTGATGAGGTAGAACCTATTGCCCTGTTACATTCAAACCCTTGGGAGTTACCTCTACGTGTTGCTTATATTTCTATGCTATGCTCGTAGATGTGGTTTGTGTGAGTGAAATCCATGACAGATGTGAGATTGTTAATTAATGGTTCAACTTAAGGTGGCAATTTAATACACATCTGGGTGGATTGAGGCGCCTGGAGTACCTAGTGTTGCCTGTATTTTTGGAAATCCCAGAGTACCCGTGTGATCTTCCTATGGACCGCCACCCAGGCTCAAAGGGAACTGAGATTTTTCATGCTAGAAACTTACGTGTGCAGCCACAAGCTATTATGGGCTCTAGCATAGTTGAATAAGTCACATGAAGCTCTTGAAGAGGTGGATCAGCTGGTAGTGGGATTGTAGGTTTGGTATGGTCTGCCCGGAGTAGAGAGTTAATGTTTCTGAAAGACTGTGTCTTGGTCATCCATTTCTCAAACACCCTATAGTGCGAGAAAACCAACAGAGGAGATCGAGTCTTGTGGGGAAAAGTGCGCAAACCTCTGCAGAGTGTATAAACTAATCATGGTTAGCCGTGTCCCCGGTTATGGACAATCTTGAGTATCTAGTACTTGGAGTATCTTAAGTATCTCATCACTCTAAAATAATATTGTCGGGTTGTTAATTACCTCAATTGGGATTGAGTTGGAGGAAACTTCTCAATGATGTTTCAACTACCATGATAGTTAAATTAATATATATTCCTTTGTTGTAGGGAAAAATTGGCTTTTCGCAAAACTATAACCGTAGAGCTTTCCACCAGCCAAATATGCATGTAGTGATAGCATTATTCTGTTCTTGCTCTACTGTGTTATTTTGCCAGCATATTCCATGTGTTGACCCATTTTCGGGCTGCAACATATTATGTTGCAGACTTTTCAGACGAGTAAGGTTCATTAGGTCGTTGCCATGCAGCTCAGCTATGCCGTTGGAGTTGGTGGACTCACTTTATCTTCCAAGCCTTCCGCTGTTACCGTATTAGATGGCCTTAAGCCATATTTATTGTATTAAGTTCGCTTTTGAGACATTCGATGTAATAAGTGTGTGATTGCTACTTTGTTATAAATCCTCAAGTATTGTGTGTGTCAGCATTACCGATCCAGGGATGACACTGAAGCATAGAGACTTAACCATTTGAGGTCGGGTCGCTACAATTTTCCTCTCCCCCAGTTCACCCTTGTCGTTTTATTCGCCCTCTCTCTCTCTATCCTCCCTCTCTATTTTCCTCTTTTTGCCCGCTTGCTTTTTGATTGCGTGTGTGTTAGTTTGTTTGCTTGTCGTTATGGCTAGTCCTTTACCTTCTGACTCTATGTCTGAAATTGGGGAAACTATTGTCAATAATAATTCTGATGCTCCTACTAAAGAACCCACTATCTCACATATAAAAAGATTCCGTGTTGATAGTGGTAATATTATCGGAAATGAAGTTATTCAAGATTTCTTTACTTGTGCTGGTGCTTTACCTTCTATGGGTAGTTCTATCCTTCATAGAACTAGTAGTCTTGCGGACGCTATTGCCATGCTTGTAGTTGAACTTGAAAGACAATTTATGCACATGCATCCTTCTATACAAAGGATTTTCCTGGAATTTTCTAATATTGAGCATTCTTCTGTTAAGCGTGCCGGTACTATATTTTTGGCTCATGAGTTTAGATTCATAAAAAAAGAGGCCAAAGAAATCTTTGCACATTATAGGGTGGATGCCAGCCGTCCTCCCATAGAGGCTATCCTCTTTGATCAAGAAGAAATCATGCTCTTTCAATCTCTAGATTATGTTGCTTTCAATGAAAATCTTAGAAAAAGGGTTCCTACAAATGTTTTAGTTGATAGAATTTCTGAACTTAATGATGATTTGGCTATTTGAAATAATGAACTAGGATATTCTCTTGAATATAGGCTCACAAAGTTCTGTCAAAAGAATGCTTATAATGATGAATTGGTTGTGCAATATGAAGGACCAAAGGAGGAACCTATACCTCCCAAGGTTGATCTTGGGGACTTCTGTCCCATTAAATTTAGCTCTTTTGATTACTTTTGCTTGACTCAAAGAAAACTTGCTGCCGAACGTAGAGAATATGAAATGAGTTTTAATAATCTATCATACTATTATGGCAATACCTAGATCTATTCTTGCTTGTTATGCCTAGCTAGGGGCGTTAAACGATAGCGCTTGTTGGGAGGCAACCCAATGTTATTTTTATTCCTTGATTTTTGCTCCTGTTTAGTAATAAATAATTTATCTACCCTCTGTTTTGGTTGTGTTTTTTGTGTTTAATTAGTGTTTGTGCCAAGTAGAACCGTTGGGAAGACTTGGGGAAAGTCTTGTTGAACTTGCTGTAAAAAACAGAAACTTTAGCACTCACGAGAACTGCTGTAATTTTTATTTGGAGAGTGCTATTTAGTTAATTATTTTTTCAGATGATTAATAGATAAATTCTTCACTTCCAGAAATTTAATTTAGAATTTTTTGGGTTCCAGATCTTGCGCTAGCTACAGATTACTACAGACTATTCTGTTTTTGACAGATTCTGTTTTTCGTGTGTTGTTTGCTTATTTTGATGAATCTATGGCTAGTAAAATAGTTTATAAACCATAGAGAAGTTGGAATAAAGTAGGTATAACACCAATATAAATAAAGAATGATTTCATTACAGTACCTTGAAGTGATCTTTTATTTTCTTTCGCTAACGGAGCTCACGAGATTTTCTACTTTAAGTTTTGTGTTGTGAAGTTTTCAAGCTTTGGGTAAAGATTTGATGGATTATGGAACGAGGAGTGGCAAGAGCCTAAGATTAGGGATGCCCATGGAACCCCCAAGATAATCTAAGGACACCTAAAAGCCAAAGCTTGGGGATGCCCCGGAAGGCATCCCCTCTTTCGTCTACTTCTATCGGTAACTTTACTTGGAGCTATATTTTTATTCGCCACATGATATGTGTTTTGCTTGGAGCGTCTTGTATGATTTTAGTCTTTGCTTCTTAGTTTACCACAATCATCCTTGCTGTACACACCTTTTGAGAGAGCCATATATTATTTGGAATTTTTTAGAATACTCTATGTGCTTCACTTATATCTTTTGAGTTATATAATTTTGCTCTAGTACTTCACTTATATCTTTTAGAGCACGGTGGTGGATTTTTTTATAGAAACTATTGATATCTCATGCTTCACTTAGATTATTTTGAGAGTCTTAATAGCATGGTAGTTTGCTTAAAATCTTAATATGCTTGGTACACAAGATTAATAATAAAACTTTCTTATGAGTGTGTTGAATACTATGATAAGTTTGATACTTGATAATTGTTTTGAGATATAGAGATGGTGATATTAAAGTCATGCTAGTTGAGTAGTTGTGAATTTGAGAAATACTTGTGTTGAAGCTTGTGATTCCCGTAGCATGCACGTATGGTGAACCGTTATGTGATGAAGTTGGAGCATGATCTATTTATTTGTTGTCTTCCTTATGAGTGGCGGTCGGGGACGAGTGATGGTCTTTTCCTACCAATCTATCCCCCTAGGAGCATGCGCGTAATACTTTTCTTCGATAACTTGTAGATTTTTGCAATAAGTATATGAGTTCTTTATGACTAATGTTGGGTCCATGGATTATACGCACTCTCACCCTTCCACTTTTGCTAGCCTCTCTAATACCGCACACCTTTCGTCGGTATCATACACCCACCATATACCTTCCGCAAAACAGCCACCATACCTAACTATTATGGCATTTCCATAGCCATTCCGATATATATTGCCATGCAAATTTCCACCGTTCCGTTTATTATGACACACTCCATCATTGTCATATTTCTTAGCATGATCATGTAGTTGACATCGTATTTGTGGCAGAGCCACCATTCATAATTCTTTCATACATGTCACTCATGCATCATTGCATATCCCGGTACACCGCCGGAGGCATTCACATAGAGTCATATTTTTTTCTAAGTATTGAGTTCTAATTGTTGAGTTGTAAGAAAAATAAAAGTGTGATGATCATCATTATTAGAGCATTGTCCCAGTGAGGAAAGGATGATGGAGAATATGATTCCCCCACAAGTCGGGATGAGACTCTGGACAAACAATAAAAAAAGAGAAAAATAAAAGAGGCCATAAAAAAGAAGAGAAAAGGCCCAAATGAAAAAAAGAAAAAAAATGAGAGAAAAATATAGAAGGGACAATGTTACTATCCTTTTACCACACTTGTGCTTCAAAGTAGCACCATGATCTTCATAGTAGAGAGTCTCTCATGTTATCACTTTCATATGCTAGTGGGAATCTTTCATTATAGAACTTGGCTTGTATATTCCAATGATTGGCTTCCTCAAAATACCCTAGGTCTTCATGAGCAAGCAAGTTGGATGCACACCCACTTAGTTTCTTTTTGAGCTTTCATACACTTATAGCTCTAGTGCATCCGTTGCATGGCAATCCCTATTCACTCACATTGATATCTATTGATGGGCATCTCCATAGCCCGTTGATACACCTAGTTGATGTGAGACTATCTTCTCCCTTTTTGTCTTCTCCACAACCACCATTCTATTCCACCTACAGTGCTATATCCATGGCTCACGCTCATGTATTGCGTGAAAATTGAAAAAGTTTTGAGAATGTCAAAAGTATGAAACAATTGTTTGGCTTGTCATCAGGGTTGTGCATGATTTAAATATTTTGTGTGGCGAAGATAGAGCATAGCTAGACTATATGATTTTGTGGTGATAACTTTCTTTAGCCATGTTATTTTGAGAAGACATAATTGCTTTGTTAGTATGCTTGAAGTATTATTATTTTTATGTCAATATGAACTTTTGTCTTGAATCTTTCAGATCTGAATATTCATACCAGAATTAAGAAGAATTACATTAAAATTATGCCAAGTAGCACTCCGCATCAAAAATTCTGTTTTTATCATTTACCTACTCGAGGACGAGCAGGAATTAAGCTTGGGGATGCTTGATACGTGTCCAACGTATCTATAATTTTTTATTGCTCCATGCTATAATATCTACTGTTTTAGACATTATTGGGCTTTATTATCCACTTTTATATTATTTTGGGACTAACCTATTAACCGGAGGCCGAGCCCAGAATTGTTGTTTTTGCCTGTTTTAGGGTTTCGAAGAAAAGGAATATCAAACGGACTCCAAACGGAATAAAACCTTCGGGAATGTGATTTTTAGGAAGATTATGATCCGAGAGACTTGGACCCTACGTCAAGAAAGAAAACAGGAGGGCACGAGGTAAGGGGGGGCGCGCCCTCCACCCTCGTGGGCCCCCTGTTGCTCCATCGACATACTCCTTCCTCCTATATATACCTCTGTACCCCCAAACGATCAGATACGGAGCCAAAACCCTAATTCCACCGCTGCAACTTTCTGTATCCACAAGATCCCATCTTGGGGCCTGTTCCAGAGCTCCACCGGAGGGGGCATCCATCACGGAGGGCTTCTACATCAACACCATAGCCTCTCCGATGAAGTGTGAATAGTTTACCTCAGACCTACGGGTCCGTAGTTAGTAGCTAGATGGCTTCATCTCTCTTTTTGGATCTCAATACAATGTTCTCCCCCAATCTTGTGGAGATCTATTCGATGTAATCTTCTTTTTGCGGTGTGTTTGTTGAGACCAATGAATTGTGGGTTTATGATCAAGTCTATCTATGAATAATATTTGAATCTTCTCTGATTCTTTTATGTATGATTGGTTACCTTTGCAAGTATCTTCGAATTTTCAGTTTGGTTTGGCCTACTAGATTGATCTTTCTTGCAATGGGAGAAGTGCTTAGCTTTGTGTTTAATCTTGCGGTGTCCTTTCCCGGTGACAGTAAGGGCAGCAAGGCATGTATTGTATTGTTGCCATCAAGGATAACAAGATGGGGTTTTCTTCATATTGCATGAGTCTATCCCTCTACATGATGTCATCTTGCTTAAGGCGTTACTCTGTTTTTAACTTAATACTCTAGATGCATGCTGGATAGCAGTCGACGAGTGGAGTAATAGTAGTAGATGCAGGCAGGAGTCGGCCTACTTGTCTCGGACATGATGCCTATATACATGATCATACCTAGATATTCTCATAACTATGCTCAATTCTTTCAATTGCTCAACAGTAATTTGTTCACCCACCGTAGAATACTTATGCTCTCGAGAGAAGCCACTAATGAAACCTATGGCCCCCGGGTCTATCTTTATCATATTAATCTCCTACTACTTTGCTATTTACTTTGCCTTTATTTTACTTTGCATCTTTATCATAAAAATACCAAAAATATTACCTTATCATATCTATCAGATCTCACTCTCGTAAGTGGCCCTATAGGGATTAACAACCCCTATTTGCGTTGGTTGCGAGGATTTATTTGTTTTGTGCAGGTCTGAGGGACTCGCGCGTAGCCTCCTACTGGATTGATACCTTGGTTCTCAAAAACTGAGGGAAATACTTACGCTACTTTGCTGCATCATCCGTTCCTCTTCGGGGAAAACCAACGCAGTGCTAAAAGAGGTAGCACAAATCAATAGGACAATGAATGCTCAAGTCATGTATATGATGATGATGGAAGTTGCATGGAAATATATCTCGAAATGGCTATGAAAATGCCATAATAGGTAGGTATGGTGGCTGTTTTGAGTAAGATATAAAGAGACTTATGTGTGATAGAGCGTATCATATCAAGGGGTTTGGATGCACCGGCGAAGTTTGCACCAACTCTCGAGGTGAGAAAGGGCAATGCACGGTACCGAAGAGGCTAGTAATGATGGAAGGGTGAGAGTGCATATAATCCATGGACTCAACATTAGTCATAAAGAACTCACATACTTATTGCAAAAGTCTATTAGCTATCAAAACAAAGTACTACGCGCATGCTCTTAGGGGGATAGATTGGTAGGAAAATACCATCGCTCGTCCCCGGCCGCCACTCATAAGGAAGACAATCAATAAATAAATCATGCTCCGACTTCATCACATAACGGTTCACCAAATGTGCATGCTACGGGAATCACAAACTTCAACACAAGTATTTCTACAATCCACAACTACCCACTATCATGACTCTAATATCACCATCTTTATATCGCAAAACTATTTCAAGGAATCAAACATATCATATTCAGTGATCTACAAGTTTTATGTAGGATTTTATGACTAACCATGTGAATGACCAATTCATGCCATCTCTCTAAATAGATATAAGTGAAGCAAGAGAGTTTAATTCTTTCTACAAAAGATATGCCCACGCTCTAACAAATATAAGTGAAGCAAAAGAGCATTTTACAAATGGCGAGTTTCTATGTGTAGGGAAACAGGCAATCCAAACTTCAAATGATATAAGCGAAGCACATGAAGCATTCTATAAAGCCATACTCAAAAGATATAAGTGAAGTGCAAAGAGCATTCTATAAATCAACCATAGACTATCTCATACCAGCATGGTGCATCAAATAAAAGTGAAAACTAATTGCAAAAGATGCTCCAAGATTTGCACATATCACATGAACGAAACAAATCCGAAAACATACCGATACTTGTTGAAGAAAGATGGGATGCCTTCCGGGACATCCCCAAGCTTAGATGCTTGAGTCTCCTTGAATATTTACTTGGGGTGCCTTGGGAATCCCCAAGATTGATCTCTTGCCTCTCCTCCTTCTCCTCACATCGAGACCTCCTCAATCTTCGAACACTTCATCCACACAAAACTCAACAGAAAGCTCGGTAAGGTCCGTTAGTATAATAAAGCAAATCACTACTCTAAGTACTGTTGCAAACCAATTCATATTTTGTTTTTGCATTTTATCTACTGTAATATAACTTTTCCATGGCTTAATCCACTGATAGAAATCGATAATATCATCAAAACAAGCAAACTATGCATCAAAAACAGAATCTGTCTTAAACAGGACAGTCTGTAGTAATCTGAACATTCACCATACTTCTGGTGCTTTAAAAATTATAAAACAAATAGGAAATATAAAAAATTTGTATATAAAGATAGTTCAAAAAGTTTCAGAACCGTTTGACGTTCCAGTAAAAAATGTAAAATCGCTCACTACAGCCAAAGTTTATGTTCTGCACCGCACAAACCAACAAGCAATGTAAACATCCTAAAGGCAAATCTTGGCACATTATTTTTATAATACAATGGAATTGTACAAGGGGATAATTATTTTTGTTTAAAAGTTTCTGTAATCAAGATTCACAAAGTTTACGTGAGCATGAACAAAGTTCAAGGAGCTCCCCCACTTAAACAATGCTTGTCTCTCTCACTTTCACTTTCCTTTTTTGAAAAGTTTTGAGTTCCCCTCTTTATTTTTTTGTTTTTAAACTATATAAAAGAACTCAATAGAAATAAATGACTCTCTAAAACTTCCGGGTTGTCTCCCTGGCAGCGCTTTCTTTAAAGCCATTAAGCTAGGCATAAGGTGCTCAAGTAATGAACCCACCCGGATCCCAAGGTATATCAAAGCCAATTTTGATTAACAATGATTTGTGATTTAGTAGTGAGCACAAAGCAACATATATCATGTAATTATGAAGTCTAACTCTCTTCCTATGCATCGGCATGTCATAAAAGAACAATTCATGCACACAAAGTAAAGGCCAATACATAGCATAAGTAGTTTCTTGCAACTTTAATCATATTGGAAACATGGAGAGGCGGAGATGTAGTTCCTCTCTCAAAATAATTGCAAGTAGGAGCAGCAAGCACATGCATATTATATCTATCAAAATCATCATGTGTAGTAGTAAAACGCAACCTATCAATATAATCCTTAATAGGGCAAACTTCTCTGATATAGTGTAGTCGGGAGAATTCAAATAGATAATAGGACTATCATGCATGGGGGCAATAGCAACAATTTCATGTTTAACATAAGGAACTATAGCAAGTTCATCTCCATAAGCATAATTGATATTGGCATCTTGGCCACAAGCATAGCAATCATCATCAAAATGGGATATTTCAAATGAATCAACGGGATCATCACAATCATCATAGCAATCATCCTTCGGTAAGAACTAAGGGAAATTAAACAATGTATAAGTTGAAGAGTTACTCTCATTAGAATGTTGGCACGGGTAGCTAATCCGCTCTTCCTCCTTTTGTTCTTTGCTCTCCTCATCATCTTTTTCATCCAATGAGCTCACAGTTTCATCAATTTCTTCTTCCATAGACTCCTGCAAAATATTAGTCTCTTCTTGGACAGCGGAGGAGTCCTCAATATATGGTTTAACATAGGCATTAGAAGCATAATTATCAAAACAATATTTAAGTATGGCAAAATTTTCAGATTTGTAAAGAGTAACATCATACGTTTCAATCAAAGAAGCAATTTCATAAGCACCCTTAAAAGCAAAAAAATCTTCAATTTGTTGAATATCATAGTAATTATAAACACCCTTAGCATACAAAGATACGATTCCATTATCACTAAACTCACATTGGTAGGGAAGGTGTTTCTTAGGTTTTCAGAACAACAAGTAACATCATATATTTCACATAAATTCCAAGCATAGCATTGCAAACGATGAATTTTATCCAGTAAAAGTTTCCCTTTTTCAGATATGCGGTGTCACACATAACAAGCATGCTCGTCCAAAGATTTGCCCTCAACTAAGCTAGTTGGGGTTTCAGCCCGAGCACAAAGGGATCGAAGATGATCAAAGTAAAAAGCTTCAGGAGTGTGATAGATTTTGAGTGGTTCTTCTAGCATTGGTGTAATAGGTACAACTAATTTTTTTGGTATTTTGTGTTTCCTACCCGTAACTAAAGATAGAAAACAAGAGCACAAAATAAAAACTACTTAGTGATAAAGCAAACAAGCACACACGAGAATATTCACCCCACGCTATAACTCCCCAACAACGGCGCCAGAAAAAGGTCTTGATAACCCACAAGTATAGGGGATCAATTGTAGCCTCTTTCGATAAGTAAGAGTGTCGAACCCAACGAGGAGCTAAAGGTAGAACAAATATTCCCTCAAGTTCTATCGACCACCGATACAACTCTACGCACGCTTAACGTTCGCTTTACCTAGAACAAGTATGAAACTAGAAGTGCTTTGTAGGTGTTGTTGGATAGGTTTGCAAGATAATAGAGAGCATGTAAATAAAATCTAGGGCTGTTTAGATGAAGATACAACTAAGTTAGTTTTAGTAGAGAGCTTGTTGTCACACAAGAAAGTTATTTGTCCCTAGGCAATCGATAACTAGACCGATAATCACTATTGCAATTTTATTTGAGGGAGAGGCGTAAGCTAACATACTTTCTCTTCTCGGATCATATGCACTTATGATTGGAACTCTAGCAAGCATCCGCAACTACTAAAGATCATTAAGGTAAAACCCAACCATAGCATTAAAGTATCAAGTCCTCTCCATTCCCATACGAAAACAACCTACTTACTCGGGTCTGTGCTTCTATCACTCATGCCACCCACCATAAGCAAATCATGAACATATTGCAAACCCTAAGCGGGGATCCCTCACGCTTGCGCATCACGGAGAGCACCATAGGACAACACCAATAATAAAACATGCAACTCAAACCAATCACGATCATCAATTAACCCATAGGACAAAACGGATCTACTCAAACATCATAGGATAGCCATACATCATTGGGAAATAATATATAGCGTTGAGCACCATGTTTAAGTAGAGATTACAGCTGGTGAGGGAGTCCTGGATTAGGGGGTCTCCGGACAGCCAGACTATATCCGTTGGCCGGACTGTTGGACTATGAAGATACAAGATTGAAGACTTCGTCCCGTGTCCGGATGGGACTCTACTTGGCATGGAAAGCAAGCTAGGCAATACAGATATGTATATCTCCTCCTTTGTAACTGACCTTGTGTAACCCTAGCCCCCTCCGGTGTCTATATAAACTGGAGGGTTTTAGTCCGTAGGACAACAGACAATCATACCATAGGCTAGCTTCTAGGGTTTAGCCTCTCCGATCTCGTGGTAGATCAACTCTTGTAATACCCATATTATCAAGTATAATCAAGCAGGGCATAGGGTTTTACCTCCATCAAGAGGGCCCGAACCTGGGTAAAACATCGTGTCCCCTGCCTCCTGTTACCATCCGCCTTAGACGCACAGTTCGGGACCCCCTACCCGAGATCCGCCGGTTTTGACACCGACATTGGTGCTTTCATTGAGTGTTCCTCTGTGTCATCGCTGCTAGGCTTGATGGCTCCTACGATCATTGATAGCGATGCAGTCTAGGGTGATACTTTTCTCCTTGAATAGATCTTTGTATTCAGTGGCTCCGCACTGCGGGCCAACTCACTTGGCCATCTGGAGCAGATCGAGAGTTACGCCCCTGGCCGTCAGGTCAGGTTTGGAAGCTTAAACTACACGGCAGATATCCCCGGAGACTTGATGTCCGATGGTTTCGAGCCTTTGCCTAGTGCGCCACACGGTCACGATGGGTGTGATTTACCTCTGCCATCGGACAGTGTCCAGGAGATCGCGCCGGCAACCGCTCCGACCCTCAATTCGGAGCCAGCTGCGCCATCCATGGGCAGGTGGATAGACCCGCCACGGAGGCCGTATCCTCAGCGGCGATCGAGCCGAATATCGACCTTACCCTTCACGAGAGCCGTGATGTCGAACTACCGGATTCTTCCCCGGCCACGGAATTCGAACCGCCTGCGCCCGTGCCTATTGAATCCGATTGGGCGCTGATCATGGAGTTTACTTCCGTGGATATCTTTCAGCACTCACCCTTCGGCGACATACTGAACTCATTAAGGTCTCTCTCCTTGTCAGGAGAGTCCTGGCCGAACCATGTCCGGCAGGATTGGGGTACGGATGACGAAGAAATTCGCCACCCACCCACCACCCACTTAGTAGCCACTGTCGATGATTGGACCGACATGCTCGACCTCGACTCCGAAGACATCGATGGTATGGACGACGATGCAGGAAACGAATAGGAACCACCACCCACAGGGAACTGGACGCCCACCTCATCATATGATGTATACATGGTGGACACACCCAAAGAAAACGACGACGAGGAACGGAAGGACGCAACGAAGGGTTGTTCCCTCGAGAAGCAGTCAAAGCGGTGACGTAAGCACCGCTCCAAATCCCGTCTCGCCAGAAACAACGGTCACATAGAACCAGCGATAGAGCAGGGTGAACCATCGCCCGACCAGGGCAACACGGAGAATCAAACCGAACAACTCGACTCCGTCGAAGATAACAGTCCGGATGATATCACACTGGACAGGCACCCGGAGCAACAGAATGCCCATGAAAAGCTTGTTGCCACTGCGAGGAGTCTGAAAAAGCAGAAGCAAAGGCTCTGGACTGTGCAAGAGACACTCAGAATCAGATGGAGTGAAGTACTCAACACTGCAGCGAAGTACGGCGGTAATCGCCACACCAAGAGCTACCCGAAGCGAAAGTTGCTACCTAAATTCGACGAGGAGGCCTTAGATCCCCCGCAATTAGAAAATAAAATGGCCATCCGGTCGGATAGACGACCTCGCGGCTAATATAGAGTGGCAAACGACGCCGCACACAAGCCAATACGCGATCCACGCGAGGGCTCGCATCAAAAGGACGGCGCAACCAGATCCATATACGGGCCACGCAAGCATGCTCCAGTATGCAATACAACACAACAAAGATCCGAACACGATGGTACACCCAAATACAGGGGTGCCGCACACCCCCTATGTTTCACCAATGAGGTGGTGGACCATGAATTTCCAGAGGGATTCAAACCCATAAACATAGAGGCGTACGACGGAACAACAGACCCTGGGGTCTGGATTGAGGACTATATCCTCCATATCCACATGGCTCGAGGAGACGATCTCCACGCCATCAAGTACTTACCCCTCAAGCTCAAAGGGCCAGCTCGGCGCTGGCTTAAAAGCCTCCCCGAAAACTCCATTGGACGCTGGGAAGAGCTCGAAGATGCCTTCCGGGCAAATTTTCAAGGGACCTATGTCCGACCACCGGATGTAGACGATTTAAGTCATATAACTCAACAGCCCGGAGTGTCAGCCCGAAAGCTTTGGAACATGTTCCTCACTAAGAAGAACCAAATAGTAGACTGTCCGGACGCCGAAGCCTTAGCAGCTTTCAAGCACGGCGTTTGAGATGAATGGCTCGCCAAACACCTTGGCCAAGAAAAGCCAAGAACAATGGCAGCATTAACAAGCCTCATGACCCGCTTTTGCGCGGGCGAGGACAGCTGGTTAGCCCGATGCAGCACCAGTGACCCAAGTACATCCGAAGTCAGGGACGGAAACGGGAAATCACGACGCAGCAAAAACAAATGCCGGAATAAAGAAGACAGTCCAAAGAGCACGGCGGTAAACGCCGGATTCAGAAGCTCTCGACCAGGTTAGCAAAAGCCGCCCCCAAAGGCAACAGAGAGGAACTGTCCAGCCTAAACAAAATTCTGGACCAAATATGTCAGATCCATAGTACCCCCGACAAACCTGCAAATCATACCCATAGAGAATGTTGGGTCTTCAAGCAATCCGGCAAGCTCAACGCCGAACATAAGGGGCAGGATACACCAAGCGAAGACGAGGACGAGCCTCGCAAGCAAAGCACTGGGGAACAGAAGAAATTCCCACCAGAAGTCAAAACAGTCAATGTGTTATACGTGATAAAGGGGAAAAACAAAGCGACACTCCCAGAGACACATGCCCCAGGGCCTATCACCACGGAGTTCTGCCACTGGTCGTCCCAACCGATCACTTTTGACTATCAGGATTACTCAGCAAGTGTCCGGCGTGCAGGATGGGCTGCCTTTGTATTAGACCCAATAATTAACGGATACCACTTCACACGAGTCCTGATGGACGGCAGCAGTAGTTTAAACCTGATATATCAGGACACAGTCGGTAACATGGGGATAGACCCAGCAAAAATCAGCCATAGCAACACTACCTTTAAAGGAGTAACGTCAGGCCCAGAAGCCCATTGCATGGGCTCCCTGCTACTAGAGGTTATATTCGGCTTCCTCGATAACTTCCGTAGTGGATATTAACCTTCCACATCGCTCCGTTCCAAAGCGGCTATCAAGCACTACTCGGACATGAAGCTTTCGCTCGCTTTAACGCAATACCGCATTACGCATTCCTCATGCTTAAGATGCATGGTCCACGCGGCATCATTACATTAAATGGAAATATTGAGCGCTCCTTGCGCGCGGAAGACCGTGCGGCTGCCTTGGCAGCCGCACACTAAATGACCTCACTAACTCAAGCACCTGATAGGTCGTTAAGACCACGGACACGGTTGGCGAGTCCGGCGCGGTTACATGTAATTGCTACAGGTTTGATGGCTATACCCCTATTACAATACAAGGGGCTCAACGTGCGCAAACAAGTGGCAATTAGGCTCAACTTCACTCATCTTGAACTATACATATTTTCTTTAGTACAACCTACCTTTTTGCACGACAACTTTTCAACTAAAGTTCCTCTCTTTTACAGATGACCATCGTGCTACGCCCGTCCAGGATATGGCACAACAGAGACATAGGCGCAGACGTGCAGCAGGGACCGTTCCAAGGATTCTTTTTAGATTAAGACCCTGCATAAACCTTTTTCACTCTCTCTTGTTGATACACATCTCCCGGATTCTCAGCACAATGGAGAAGGATGCTGACGTATTGGCATGTGGCCACGTCAGAATATTGCACGTACCTGGACACCAGGGGCTTATTACAATGGGCACTGTTTAGGCTCAGTTTACACCATAAATACCGAATACCTTACGGAGTGTTCGGCGTCGCGAGTTTGGCCTTATATGCATCAGCTCTGAATCATGTCTTTGGTCAAATGTTGGGTTTGCCCGGCTCCTGTGTTTTGCTTCCTTACCTTCCGCTATATCGGCTAAGGCGGCACCAGGAGAACTACTGCGATTGTGCCCTGGTTCATCCAGACGAGCACCTCAGTAGAGAAAGCAGAAAACTGACTGTCATGATATAGCGTGAGACTGGTCAACCACTCGATGACCTACCGGAATCTTCGGGATTCCTCCGCCTTAACGAAGGGCCGTTTCCCAGCCAGGCATGTACGCACCCCGAATTCGGAGGAGCACAGAGCCACCAGGGGCTATATAGTAGCCCCATTGTCAACTCCTCTGGCTAAGTGAAAGTGTTAAAGCATTATAGTTAGGTTGCGTAGTTCGCTGTGCTATCACCTCCTTAATGGACCAAGACATTGGATCAAGTGTGAACATGCATTTTTTGCAAACACCCCTGCATTATATGCATGGGGGCTGAAGCTGACGACTGCAATCTTTCAGGTTATATACATATATACATAAACGGCCGCACAGGAGGCATCATAATACTTTCGGGAAAAAGTATAAATACAGCCTTGATAAACTTAATAAAACATTGTTTTTACAATGGGAATACATGTCATTCAAACATAATATTCTTCGAGCACTGGGCCTCTATCGAACGAGCGCCTTCAAGAACTTCTTCAAAATAGTGCTCGGCAGCCACTCGGCCTATGGCCGAACCCTGCGCCACAACTGTGGTGGCGTCCATCTCCGCCTAGTATGTTTTGACACGGGCAAGGGGCATCTGCGAGCCTTCTATGCACGCCGACCTGTTCATCGCATTAATGCGCGGCACCGCATCAAGGAACTGTTGCACCAAACTAAAATAGATGTTCGGCTTTGGCCTTTCCAGCCACAAATGATCCACAACAGACCTCATGGCGAGTCCGGACAATCTGTTCAGCTCGACCCATTCGGCAAGCCGATCAGTCAATGGAAGCGGACGCTCGGGAACGTTAAATTGTGACCATAATAGCTTGTCCACTTCACGATCTGTTTGATCTTGGAAGTATTCGGCCACATCAACAGCACTCACCGCCAAATCCAGATATGCGTCTGCCGAACTCCACAGCCGATCTAGAGGGGCATACTGAGGATCTCCAAACTTCCTCCGCAACATGAAGGGTTTCCCAACCGCGATATCCCCGGCTTGACGCAGCTCCTCCTTCTTCGCTCTCATCGCAGAGCGGGTGTCTTTGGTCGCTATCGTGGCCTTTTCCAGGTCCGTCGCCTTTGCCCGGTTTTCTTCTTCAAGAAGCTGGCAACGGTCGGCAGTGTCTTTTAACTTTACGACCATCTTGGCCATTTTCTCTTTGCTCTCGCAATGCACGGCCTTTTCGGCTCTTAACTCTTCGGCCGCCTTTCAGGCGGCCGCATTACTACTCCTTGCTTGCTCCTTGGCTCGGGCAAGCTTCGCCCGAAGGGTCTCCACGCTGGCCGCTCCATCTGCAGTCACAACATATTAAAGATACTGGCATCATGCTGCTCTTATTATGTGACGCTCACCAGAAAGGCCACTTACCCTGTGCCTCCTCAAGCCGCTCGTTGACAAGCACGATGTCG
Source organism: Triticum dicoccoides (assembly GCF_002162155.2). Classification (NCBI taxonomy): domain Eukaryota; kingdom Viridiplantae; phylum Streptophyta; class Magnoliopsida; order Poales; family Poaceae; genus Triticum; species Triticum dicoccoides. The sequence goes on along the minus strand of NC_041384.1, from coordinate 105,628,988 downwards.
GCATCGGTCACATCCAGCTGGCGCTTTATTTTGGCATACCCAATAGTCCGGATAGCCACCGAAGCCTCCATCACCTGCACATAAAGGCAGTTTGGTTATTACCTGGGACCATGATCCTCCGTTTTCCTCCGTTTTCGATGACAACCAGAGTCTCAGGGGCTACTATCTACACAGGGCACATCTAAAAATGTGCGATACTTTTCAAAAATATACATCATTTCACGTACCTCAAAACCTATCAGTAGACTCATAAAGGCTTCATGCAGCCCGCTTTCGGTGGACGAAATCCTTTCAATCACCGTACGCATCAACGAGTGGTGCTCTTCTGAGATAACTGCCTTCACCAGCAGATCCCTCCGTACATCCGACCACGCACCAGACGGTGCCGGACTCTTTTGGTTGCTCTCTTCAAGAGCCGGATACTGGGGACTTCGGGTGGCCATAGGATTATCTTTTGGCCTCGCCGGATCCGGAGAGACCCTCCGCGACGACCTTCAAGGTCGCCTGCTTCTTGAACCGGGGAGTCCGGGGGAGGCGTTTCGCTCTCCATCATCTCCGGAAGAAGATCCCCCGAAAACGACCTCAGCTGAGAAGGTGTAAGATCCGAACTACAAGATAATACTTCGGTTATTTTCCTCAGAAGTAAGGTAGGATATCTTCATTATTAAATACCTTTTGATTACTTACAGCTCGTTAGAGGGCTGATCCCCGCGCGGACATTGTGCAGCAAGAACACCCTCCGAGGCAGGACCCTCTGGCGGAGATTTCTTCTCCCGTTTGGAAACCTTGATTTCCGGATCTTCGGAGGTGGTCCTTTTCCTTCCGCGGGGAGAGAGAGTGTCAGACTCTTCCTCTCGGTTATCCTCCCTCGTGGAGGCGCTCATTCCCTTGGTTGGAACAGGTAGCGATGGAGGCCCGCTTTCGCCCTCTTTATTCCCCCCTTCATCTTCTTTCGAGGGCACCGGACAAGGCGCTGGCTCGAGCATCTTCTCCAGCACCGGATTGTCCAAGCCTTCAGGAAGGGTGGCCGAACACCGGATCATCTTCGCCGTTGTTATCTAGTCCTGGTCAAAGAGCGATTTTTCAGGATGACGTCATGATAAATAAAAGGACGGTGTGTTCGGCCATGGGATTACTTACTTGGGCAGCGGTGCAGTTGCTGCTTAGGCCCACGTCCTCGGTGATGTCCGGACACTCTATTTGGGGTCCGAAGAATGATTTGTACATCTCCTTGTGAGTCAGGCCGAGGAAATTCTGAATAGTGCGCGGTCCTTCCGGGTTGAATTCCCACATACGGAGGGGCCGGCGTCTGCAAGGCTGGACTCGATGAACCAACATGACTTGCATTACCATAACCAAACTGAAATCTCCCTCGAAGAGATCTCGGATGCGGCTCTATAGTATGGGCATGTCCTTGGCTGGGCCCCAGCTCAGCCCCCTGCTGATCAATGACATCAGTTGTGGTGGAGGGCCCGAGCAAAAGGTGGGGGCAGCTACCCACTTGGCACTTCGGGGAGCTGTGACGTAAAACCATTCATGTTTCCACAATCCGGACACCTCTGGAAAGGAACCCTTTGGCCATGGAGCATTGGCAATTTTGCTTATTAAAGCGCCTCCGCACGCTATGTACTGTCCCTCGACCGTCTTCGGCTTCACATCGAAGGTCTTGAGCCACAAGCCGAAGTGAGGGGTAATGCGGAGGAAGGCCTCACAGACGACAATAAATGACGAGATGTGGAGAAGGGAGTCTGGGGCCCGATCGTGAAACTCCAGCCTGTAATAGAACATGAGACCCCAGACAAAGGGATCCAGAGTGAGGCCTGGTCCTCGGAGGAAGTGGGAGACGAACACAACGCTCTCGTTGGGTTCAGGAGTAGGGATGACCCGCCCTCTGGCAGGCAGCCTATGCGAAATTTCGGCTGTCAGGTATCTGGCCTCCCTCAACTTCTTGATATCCTCCTCCGTGACGGAGGAAGGCATCCACCGGCCTTGAAGGCTGTTTCCGGACATGATTGAAGGTCCTAAGCGCCTGACCTGGGCTTTGGGTGTTAGAACTCGAGGCGGGGGAAGGATTCGATTGAGCACGGGAGGGAAGAAGTACATGCCTTGTCCCTTTATAAAGAGGGTGAATATCAAGTGTCCTCCTCGTGGTCGTTTGGGACTTTCCTAAAATCTAGGAGTCCTAGGCGCGGTTGGGTTACCCACGTCCGTATTGATGAGAATCCCGTAATAAGGGGAACACGATCTCTTCTTTGACAAGACGTGTCAAGAAACCGCCTCGCGTTATGTGCGGGGGCTGGTTGAAGAAAAACGGTTCACATAATAACCGGGCCGTGGCGTGATGTCATGCTGCCAAAACGTGTCAGCAGATTGGATTTGTGGAAATATTACTCTCTCTCTCTACGGTGGTATGTGGAACTTATTTTGCAGGGTCGGACACTGTCCTTGTATTCAAACTCTTTTGTTGTGTATTCGGAGGAGGAACGCGCCTCGCAATGCTGAAGACAACACTGCGCGCCGAATTCATCGTCATTGAAGCCGAGTTCAGGGGCTAATGAGGGGGTCCTAGATTAGGGGGTCTCCTGACAGCCGGCCTATATCCTTTGGCCGGACTGTTGGACTATGAAGACACAAGATTGAAGACTTCGTCCCGTGTCCGGATGGGACTCTACTTGGCGTGGAAAGCAAGCTAGGCAATACGGATATGTATATCTCCTCCTTTGTAACCAACCTTGTGTAACCCTAGCCCCCTCCGGTGTCTATATAAACCAGAGGGTTTTAGTCCATAGGACAACAGACAATCATACCATAGGCTAGCTTCTAGGGTTTAGCCTCTCTGATCTCGTGGTAGATCAACTCTTTTAATACCCATATTATCAAGTATAATCAAGCAGGATGTAGGGTTTTACCTCCATAAAGAGGGCCCGAACCTGGGTTAAACATCGTGTCCCCTGCCTCCTGTTACCATCCACCTTAGACGCACAATTCGGGACCCCCTACCCGAGATCCGACGGTTTTTACACCGACAGCTGGTAAAAGAGGGGTTACACCGCTGCATAGAGGAGGGAAGAGTTGGTGATGATGGCAGTGAAGTTGTTGGTGTAGATTGCGGTGATGATGATGGCCCCAGCGGTGTTCCGGCGCCACCGGGAGACAGGGGGAGAGGGACCCCCTTCTTCTTCTTCCTTGACCTTCTCCCTAGATGGGAGAAGGGTTTCCCCTCTGGTCCATGGCCTTCATGGCAGCGGAGGGCGAGAGCCCCTCCGAGATCGGATCTGTCTCTCTGTCTCTCTCTGTTTCTGTGTTCTAGATTCTGCCCTTTCACCATTTCTTAAATTCCTGGAGATCCGTAACTCCGATTAGGCTGAATTTTGGATACGATTTTTATCCGGATATTGGCTTTCTTGCTGCAAAAGAAGGGCACCAACCGCCTCACGGGGTGGCCACGAGGGCCAAGGGTGCGCCTGACCCCGTGGGCATCAGATTATCGCGTTGATTCTTCTTCCCAAAAATCACATATATTCCAAAAAAATCTTTGTTAGTTCTTATCCCGTTTGGACTCCGTTTGATATGGATTTTCTGCGAAACAAAAAACATACAACAAACAGGAACTGGCATTAGGCACTGGATCAATATGTTAGTCCCAAAAATAGTATAAAAAGTTGCCAAAAGTATATGAAAGTTGTAGAATATTGGCATGGAACAATAAAAAATTATAGATACGACAGAGACATATCACAGTGCTCGAGAGGTAGCAGTATCATGCAAGAAAACGGAGTCCAGAGAGCACACGAGGTGCCCACGAGGCAGGGGGCGCGCCCAAGGGGTAGGGCGCGCCCTCCACCCTCGTGGATGCCTCGTGTCCTTTCCGGACTACTTCTTATTTTTCCTATTTTCTTAAATATTCCAAAACGGAGAAAAATTTCCTTTATAACTGTTTTGGAGTCGGTTTACTTACCGTACCACGTACCTATTCCTTTTCGGAGTCTGAAACGTTCTGGAAAGTGTCCCTTATGTATTCCTCTGGGGTTATGGTTTCAATAACATTAGTTTCAACGTTTATAGGATTACCTGAGATATAATGTTTGATTCTTTGACCGTTCACCACCCTCGGATTTGTTCCTTCGAAGTTGTTGATTTTTATAGCACTGGAACGATAGACCTCCTCGATGACATAAGGACCTTCCCATTTAGAGAGGAGTTTGCCTACAAAGAATTTTAAACGAGAGTTGTATAACAATACATAATCACCTACATTAAACTCATGTTTTTGTATCCTTTTGTCATGCCATCTTTTAACCTTTTCTTTAAATAGTTTGGCATTCTCATAAGCCTGGGCTCTCCATTCATCAAGTGAGCTAATGTCAAAAAGCCTCTTCTCACTGGCAAGTTTGAAATCATAATTGAGCTCTTTAATGGCCCAATATGCCTTATGTTCTAGTTCAAGAGGTAAGTGACATGCCTTTCCATAAACCATTTTATACGGAGACATACCCACAGGATTTTTGTATGTAGTTCTATAGGCCCATAATGCATCATCAAGTTTCTTGGACCAATTCCTCCGAGATCTATTAACAGTCTTTCGCAAAATTAATTTAAGCTCTCTATTGCTCAGTTCTACTTGACCACTAGACGGTGGGTGATAAGGAGATGCAATTCTATGATTAACATCATACTTAGCAAGCATTTTACGAAAGGCACCATGAATAATGTAAACCACCATCAGTCATTAAGTATCTAGGGACTCCAAACCTTGGAAAATAACTTCTTTAAGCATCTTAATAGAGGTGTTATGATCAACACTACTAGTTGGAATAGCTTCTACCCACTTAGTAACGTAATCAACAGCAACTAAAATATGTGTGTACCCATTAGAGGAAGGAAATGGTCCCATATAATCAAAGCCCCAAACATCAAATGGTTCAATAACAAGTGAATAATTCATAGGAATTTCTTGACGTCTACTAATATTACCAATTCTTTGACATTCATCACAAGACAAAACAAACTTACGGGCATCCTTGAAGAGAGTAGGCCAATAAAAACCGGATTGCAATACCTTATGTGCAGTTCTATCTCTAGCATGGTGTCCTCCATAAGCCTCAGAGTGACACTTGCGTAGGATCTGTTCCTGTTCATGCTCAGGTACACAACGTCTAATAACACCATCTACTCCTTCTTTATAAAGATGTGGGTCATCCTAGAAGTAATGTCTTAAATCATAGAAGAACTTTTTCTTTTGCTGGTATGTGAAACTAGGTGGTATGAACTTAGCAACAATATAATTAGCATAATCAGCATACCATGGAACAGTATGAGAAGCATTTATGACAGCTAATTGTTCATCAAGAAAGCTATCATCAATAGGTAGTGGGTCATAAAGAACATTCTCTAACCTAGACAAGTTGTCTGCAATGGTGTTCTCAGCTCCCTTTCTATCAATAATATGCAAATCAAAATTTTGTAGCAAGAGAACCCATCTAATAAGTCTAGGTTTAGCATCTTTCTTTTCCATAAGATATTTAATAGCAGCATGATTAGTGTGAACAGTTACTTTGGAATCAACAATATATGGTCTGAACTTATCACAAGCAAATACAACTGCTAAAAATTCCTTTTCAATAGTAGCATAATTTCTGTTGAGCACTGTCTAGAGTTTTACTAGCATATTGAATAACATTTAATTTATTATCAACTCTTTGTCCTAGAACAGCCCCTACAGCATAATCACTAGCATCGCACATGATTTCAAAAGGTAGATTCCAATCAGGAGGCTGAACAATAGGTGCAGAAATCAAAGCTTTCTTAAGTATTTCAAATGCTTCTACACAGTCATCATCAAAAATAAAAGCAACATCTTTTTGTAAGAGATTAGTTAGAGGCCTAGAAATTTTAGAGAAGTCCTTAATGAATATCCTATAAAAACCATCATGACCAAGGAAACTTATTATACCCTTAATGTCCTTAGGACACGACATCTTTTCAATAGCATTAACTTTAGCTTTATCAACTTCAATACCTCTTTGAGAAATTTTATGCCCCAAGACAATACCTTCATTAACCATAAAGTGGCACTTCTCCCAATTCAAGACAAGATTAGTTTCTTCACATCTCTGCAAAACTCGATCAAGGTTGCTTAAGCAATGATCAAAAGAAGTTCAGTAAACGGAGAAATCATCCATGAAAACCTCAACAATCTTTTCACAAAAGTTAGAGAATATAGAAGTCATACACCTTTGAAAAGTAGCAGGTGCATTGCATAAACCAAAAGGCATACGACTATAAGCAAAGGTACCGAAAGGGCAAGTAAAAGTTGTCTTTTCTTGATCCTCTTTTGACATAGGTATTTGAGAGAAACCAGAATAACCATCTAGAAAGAAAAAATGTGTATGTTAGGATAATATTTCTAGCATTTGATCAATAAAAGGTAAAGGGTAATGATCCTTTTTAGTAGCTTTATTTAATTTGTGGAAATCAATTACCATTCTATAACCTGTAACAATTCTTTGTGGGATCAATTCATCTTTATCATTAGGAACAACAGTTATACCTCCCTTCTTAGGGACACAATGGACATGACTTACCCACTGACTATCAGCAATGGGGTAAATTATACCCGCCTCTAGAAGATTTAGTATTTCTTTTCTTACCACTTCTTTCAACTTAGGATTTAACCGTCGTTGGTGATCAAAAACTGGTTTCATATCTTTCTCTAATTTTATTTTGTGTTGGCGGAGAGTGGCACTAATGCCCTTAAGATCATCAAGAGTATATCCAATAGTAGCACAGTGCTTCTTCAGAGTTTTCAATAATTTCTTTTCTTCATGCTCTGAAAGGTTAGCACTAATAATAATAGGATATATCTCTTTCTCATCAAGATAAGCATATTTAAGAGTATCAGGTAATGGTTTAAGCTCAAACACGGGATCACCCTTGGGTGGAGGGGGATCCCCTAGGATTTCAACAGGCAAATTGTGTTTCAAAATAGGTCCCTTTTTAAAGAATACTTCATCTATTTCCCTTCTTTCATTCATAAACATATCATTTTCATGGTCTAGCAAATATTGTTCTAAAGGATCATTAGGAGGCACGACAATAGAAGCAAGACCAATAATTTCATCTTTACTAGGTAATTCTTTATCATGGGGTTGTCTATGAAATTTAGCAAAATTAAATTCATGAGACATATCCCCTAAACCAACAGAGACAATATCCTTATTGCAATCTATCTTAGCATTAACAGTATTCAAGAAGGGTCTACCAAATATAATGGGACAAAAGTTATCTTGTGGGGAACCAAGAAGAAGAAAATCAGCAGGATATTTAACTTTCCCACACAAGACTTCAACATCTCTAACAATCCCAACTGGTGAAATAGTGTCTCTATTGGCAAGCTTAATAGTAACATCAATTTCCTCTATCTCAGCAGGTGCAATATCATGCATAATTTCTTTGTATAAGGAATGAGGTATTGCACTTGCACTAGCACCCATATCACATAAACTATGATAACAATGATCTCCTATTTTAACAGAAATAACAGGCATGCCTACAACAGGCCTATGTTTATTTTTAGTATTGGGTCTAGCAATTATAGCAGCTTTATCACAGAAGTACATAACATGCCCATCAATATTATTGGCCAAGAGATCTTTAACCATAGAAACACTAGGTTCAACTTTGATTTGCTCATAGGGAGTAGGTGTTCTAGTAATACTCTTACGAACCACAGTTGAAGCTTTAGCATGATCCTTTATTCTAACAGGGAAAGGTGGTTTCTTAATATAAGCAGTAGGAACAACATGATCATTATAAGTGATAGTCTTTTATTCAACTTTAATAGGTGCAACTACTTTTACTTCAATGGGAGGATTATATTTAAACCACTTCTCCTTAGGGAGATCAACATGAGTGGCAAAGGATTCATAGAAAGAAGCTACTATCTCAGAGTCAAGTCCATATTTAGTGCTAAATTCACGAAAAACATCGGTATCCATAAAAGATTTAACATAATCAAACTTAGGTGTTATACCTAACTCCTTACCTTCGTCGAGGTCCCAATCTTTAGAGTTGCGTTTAATTCTTTCCAATAAATCCCATTTGAATTCAATAGTCTTCATCATAAAAGAACCAGTACAAGAAGTATCAAGCATGGAGCGATTATTGAGAGAAAGCCGACCATAAAAAATTTGAATAATAATTTCTTTTGAGAGATCATGATTGGGGCCTGAATATAACATTGACTTAAGCCTTCCCCAAGCTTGAGATCATAATTATGAGCACGATGAACAAGATGCATAGGATAAAACTTCTGATGAAATTCCAATTTCAATCGGTTGTAGTTCCATGATCCCATATCATCACATAGCCTAAACCATGTCAATGCCTTTCCCTTCAAAGATAAAGGTAAGATCTTCTTCTTTCTAACATCCTCGGGCATACCTGCAAGCTTAAATAATCCACAAACTTCATCCACATAGATTAGGTGCATATCAGGATGCAATGTTCAATCTCCTGTAAAAGGATTAGCTAGCAGTTTCTCTATCATACCCGAAGGAATTTCAAAGCAAACATTTTCAGTAGGTTCAGCAGGTTGAGGAGCAACTCTTTGCTCTACTGGTCGGGGTGAATATATCCCAAACAAGCCCCTCAAAGGATTATGTTCCATAGTAACAAGTGACAGTAAATTTCAGCACACTATATAAATTTTTCCTTACCAAATTCCACCTACCAAAGGCACTTCACTTCCCGGCAATGGCACCAGAAAAGAGTCTTGATGACCCACGAGTATAGGGGGTCTATCGTAGTACTTTTGATAAATAAGAGTGTCGAACCCTACGAGGAGTAGAAGGAAATGATAAGCAATTTTCAGTAAGGTATTCTCTGCAAGCACTGAAATTATCGGTAACAGATAGTTTTGTGATAAGGTAATTTGTAACGGGTAGAAAGTAATAAAAGTAAATAAGGTGCAGCAAGATGGCCCAAACATTTTTGTAGCAAAGTACAGGCCCGGATAAAGTCTTATATAAAGGAAAGCGCTCCTGAGGACATATGGGAATTATCGTCAAGCTAGTTTTCATCACGTTCATATGATTCGCGTTCGGTACTTTGATAATTTGATATGTGGGTGGACCGGTGCTTGGGTACTGTCCTTCCTTGGACAGGCATCCCACTTATGATTAACCCCTATTGCAAGCATCCGCAACTACAACAGAAGTATTAAGGTAAACCTAACCATAGCATGAAACATATGGATCCAAATTAGCCCCTTACGAAGCAACGCATAAACTAGGGTTTAAGCTTCTGTAACTCTAGCAACCCATCATCTACCTATTACTTCCCAATGCCTTCCTCTAGGCCCAAACAATGGTGATGTGTCATGTAGTCAACATTCACATGACACCACTAGAGCAAAGACAACATACATCTCATCAAAATATCGAATGAATACCAAATTCACATGAATACTTATAGCAAGACTTCTCCCATGTCCTCGGGAACAAACGTAACTACTCAAAAATCATATTCATGTTCATAATCAGAGGGGTATTAATATGCATAAAGGATCTGAACATATGATCTTCCACCGAATAAACCAACTAGCATCAACTACAAGGAGTAATCAACACTACTAGCAACCCACACGTACCAATCTAAGGCTTTGGGACAAAGATTTGATACAAGAGAGGAACTAGGGTTTGAGATGAGATGGTGTTGGTGAAGATGTTGATGGAGATTGACCCCCTCCCAATGAGAGGATCGATGGTGATGACGTCAGTGACGATTTCCCCCTCCCGGAGGGAAGTTTCCCCGGCAGAACAGCTCCGCCGGAGCCCTAGATTGGTTCTGCCAAGGTTTCGCCTCGTGGTGGCGGAGTTTCTTCCCGAAATCTTGCTTCTGATTTTTTCTTGGACGAAAGACCTCATATAGCAGAAGATGGGCATCAGAGGGCTGCCAGGGGGCCCACGAGGCAGGAGGGCGTGCCCCCACCCTCGTGGATGGTGGGTGGCCCCCTCTGGTACTTCTTTCACCGAATATTTTTTATATATTCTGAAACTTGCTCCCATGAAGTTTCAGGACTTTTGGAGTTTTGCAGAATAGGTCGCTAATATTTGCTCCTTTTCCAGCCCAGAATTCCAGCTGCCGGCATTCTCCCTCTTCATGTAAACCTTGAAAAATAAGAGAGAATAAGCATAGGTATTGTGACATAATGTGTAATAACAGCCCATAATGCAATAAATATCGATATAAAAGCATGATGCAAAATAGATGTATCAATCACATGGGCCTACATCGGTGCAGAGGCTTGAGTCCCCTGCGTAGGTGGTACAGCACCGTGTCACGGTGGAGGACATGCACGTCTAGCGCTACATGGTTGCGTTGGCAGACGGCATGTTCTCCAACACCTGGCAGATTCCTCAAGGATCTCACTGGAGCTATGATCCTGTGATGGTTCCTTCTCTTTGGGTGTCCACCGCGGCCCACTGAACCTAGAGGAGCTATTATTCAAGATGTATTAGTGATATTATATGATGATCTTTGCTACAAACTACTATAAATGTATTCGATGATGGATTATTAATTACCTATTAGTTATTTTCTTATTGAATGCAAAAGATGAGCGCGGTCTGTGCTACAAACTACTATATATGTATTCGATGGTGGATTATATGATAATCTTTGCTGCAAACTAGGTTCGATGATGATCTTTGATACAAACTACTACAAACTACAAATTTTAGATGTTTTAGTTGTTATATGATGATCTTTGCTACAAACTACTGTATATGTATTCGATGATGGATTACTAATTACCTATTAGGAAATGTCTGACGACGAAAGGGAATTCGCTATGTGCGAGTACTGCGAAGATGAGCGCGGTCTATGCGACAGGCCTCACCTGGTAGAAGGTCGGCGCTTCAGCATCAAGCTCCAAGAGACCTTCGATGTTGAAACGGTACGCAACGACGACATGTGTCTTTTGTTATTTTTGCACGACTTCTCTGCTTCTTAACGTGTAATTTCCGTCTTTTACAATTCGACTAGCTTATCCCATGCCATGCAAGATGCTATATCTTGGGAAGATGGGTTGTAAAGATCATGAAAGCATTGAGACAAAGATAATTCAACTAAGGACCCATCATGGTTATGTTTTGCTATAAATTTATACAATTCTGTGAACTCGTCCAATTTTGGTTGCCTAAATTGGGAAGCACTTTGCAAGGCATATGATTTTCATGAGGGTATGCTTCTCACCTTCGATCTTGCTGATGCTGACATCGACGAAAAGAATATGACCATTTGGGTCCTTGTTGACATGCTTCCAATTCTACCGCTGTGTGAGTTTCTCAAACATATTTATTAAGTAATTTATATTGTTTATTTCAAAATAGTTGACAGCTTATTTCCATTGACAGCTTATTTCATTCTTCAAAAAATGTACCGAAGATGGTAGACAGAACCTACTACTACAATGATGAAGCACAATTAACTTAAAAGGAGAAAGATGGTCTTATCACATTTTTTATTGATCTTGAGAATTACAATAGCTATTATCAAACTCCTCCACATTATGGTCAATACGTGCCAGTAGCGCATGTGTTGAACTACGGTAACATCAATGGAGATAGCATGGTAAGATTTTCTACTATTAAGATATCCGTGCATCTTTTGCATAAATTCTTCTAAAACTAAATTACATTGCTAACTACAAAGTTATTACTATGTTTTAGAACAGAAAATCCCAATGGATTGTGTGCCTCATCTGATGTTGCCGAGAGGTCGCATCGATGTTATGAGCTTACGGCCAGCACGGCCAGGTCAGCCTCAGTATCCACATCACTCCTATCCATACCAGATTTCTAAAAGCGAGGAAGCCATGACAATAAATGATTTCAAAAAATGTTTCTGCCATCGTAGAGAGCTACTTGGAAGCAACATTGTGCGTAGGCCAAGACTTGGAGACAGGATGATCTCCGTTCTTTATTATGGAGAGTCCATTTTCCTTAATGGAGAGTCAATGCCTATCTTGTTTTATGATATTTTACCTAAGCGAGGGTAGAGTAGGTCCTATGAGAGGAGTAGGTCCTAGCTAGAATGTGTTATTATGTGCTACAATGTGTTAGAGTTGATGATGGGGAGGAGGAGTTGTGATTATGACTAATGACCAACTTGTTATATGATGTCTCATTGGCGAACATTGTTTGGTGCTGATGACAAGTGGTAATGAATATGCTATTTAAACAGACTAGTTCATGATGAGTTGTTATTGTATAAAAGATATATCTGTTTAAACATGTACAACGCCAAAATGCGAAAAAACATAAAGTTTAGCAGTGGCGCGGGCCAAAATATTACCAGCAGCGCTCATTTACCAGTAGCGCTTTCTAGTGCTGTGCTACTAGTATTTGAACTTACCAGTAGCGCTGGCCTAAACAAGCGCTACTGCTACAAAATAGCTGTAGCGCCGTAGCAGTAGCGCTAGCGCCCGCACTACTAGTAGCTCAAAAACCAGCGCTACAGGTAAGGTTTTTCCTAGTAGTGGACGGCATTTGGAACCGTCGCCAAGTGAGTGTGGGCGATAGGGGGGGGGGTCCTTCCCACATGACCCAGAAATCCTCGGGGATAGGCCCTCCTGGGACACCAAATGAGCTCGTGTGCGATCGGGCGAGGCATCAAAACCCAATCGTTTCCGTAGGTATGTACATCCCACACGATGAATCCCAGAAAAACATTTCCGTAGGTATGTATATCACACAAAGTCAACCCAAGAAATGTGTTTCCGTTCTTATCTACATCCCACACAGTCAATCTAGGGAAAACGTTTCCATTCGTATGTACATCCCACACAGTTTTATATGTAGGCTCGTGTGTGAAAGGTGTAACTATCACACACGCTCTGTCTTGGTTAACTGTTTGCTTTTATCAACTACATCACACACGATTTGTTAAAGAAAATTGTGTGGCATTGGGCTATCCATCACAAGCGCTTTTACTACTAGAACCGTTTCCAAAGTTCCATGAAACATTTAGCAAGTTTATTAGTTTACAATTAATAATTCCAGTATTACGCATATTCACATTTCATATCGAACAACTATTTGCCAATTTCATCACAGGCACATAAATATATTATAACATCACAGTATGATAGCTACATGAAAACAACATAGTAAAACATATAGCTAGTTCAACTTCATAAGAATAATATTAGAACAATATATTCATTTCCCTAGTCGAGATCGTCCAGACTCGTCTTATCCACCTCTGCTTTCAATTCAGTAAGAACCTGTTTTGCACTGGCCAACTGGGAAAGTGCCTCCTCCTTCGCCAACCCCATCTTAGCACAGTCTGATTTAAAAAATCTGAGTTCATTATCCACATTCCTCTTTTTATCCTGCATCTTCAGATATTCTTCAGCGTTGACAACACATTCTCTGTGCTCTTCCTCATACATGCTCCAAAGCTTCGCTAGGCACATCTTCAAAGACTATGGCCACTCTTGATCAACCCATTCTGTCGTGGGATTGTCACGACAGATGTCCTAGTGTGAGGACTTAGTCATGGAGCCATCGCAACATAGTTAGCTTAAAGGGGTTAAAGTGGACAAAGGACGCAAGGATTTATACTGGTTCGGCCCCTTGCGGTGAAGGTAAGGCCTACTCCAGTTATGATGGGATTGCTAGGGTTTCGATGACCAGGGAGCGAATATGTTATGCCTGGCTCTCGAGTTGTTGTTTCTTGTCCTTAAACCGCCGCTGGGTCATCCCTTTATATACAGGTTGATGCCCGGCAGTTTACAGAATCCTAGCTGGGTCATAAACGTGTCCGGCTCGGTTTCTATCCTTTCCTATCTTACAACACAACTTACACGCCTTATGGCGGTTTATGTCTACAGGCCCTAATCCGCCTTTGGGCCCTGGGCCTTTAGGTCTCTTATAGTAAAGCGCCATGCTCCTTGTCTTCATGGGCTTCAATATTGATAACTCCTTATAGGTATAACCCGGCCCCTCCGGGGCGGTTTATACTCAGTAGTTATATCTCCAACATTAGGCCCCAGATTGATTTGAACCTGTTCATGTCAATCTTCAACACTTAGAAAAAACTCCCTCTTCAGTACCTTCGAGTAAACCTTGTAATCCGCCATGACATCATCTTCCAGGATTATAATAAACTTCCATGACATCACCTGTTCATTAAAAAACCGTATTTATCTTACTTTTATTAATGAGCCTCCGAAAATCGAGGCGACAGCTCTGAGACATATCCATTATTGGGCTCCTTAATTCCCGCGCCTGTCGCTTATCACTTCATCTTATAAATAGGGCCGAGGATCCCTCCTTTTCTCCCCTTGCCTCTTCGTCCTTCTTCCACCTCACGTCGCCTCAGCACTCGAGTGCTGTCGCCGCCGTCGACCTTCACCTCTGCCCCGACCTTGGTTGCTGCATCACCCTGATCGTACCAGAAAATCGTGGCGCCTTTCCGCTTTTCAACAAGCTTAGTGAGTTCTTCTTTCTTTCCTCTGTAGATCCGTTTTTTGGGTTCGCACAGGCTCATGGAACTTTGCGATGTTCTTCCCCTGTTCTTCGTTATAGCCTATATGGTAGACTCCGAATATAATACACTCTTGTGCAGTAGCAATGACAGTCCCTCTTTTGGCATTAGATCATCCCTTTTGCGTAGAAAAGCCTGATCTGGAACTCCATGAACTGCTCAAGCACCAACCCTTAGGTCTGAATATTTTCCTTTTTCTGACATGTAGTAGATCTGAAATTCTAATGTAAAACTATGAAACTTGTTCTTCTTCACTTAGTCATTTTTTGACTTCATATGTATACTCTGATTGTCCATATAGGCGGTTTATCCTTTAAAAAATAACCTGCCATATACCATTAGTCCCTTTGTAAACCGCCAATTATTTTATCATTTGCAATAGCATCAACTTCCGGTTTAATAATTTTGCATGCCTGAATACCTTTGTCTCTTAACCTGCAACGCCTTATGCTTGTCAACCATGAATCTTAAACCGGCACAAACCTTCCTTCAGGTTGTCTAAGAAATGGCCAAGACCTTCTATGCTTGTAACTGGGTTCCATCCCGAATTAAGGAAGAAGATCTGAAAGGATGTGTTATTACTGGCGCTTTACCAATGCAGAGTGAAATCCACTGGCGAGCCCCTGGTCCGGAAAATCCTCCCACACCCAAGGATGGCGAGATAGTTGTATTTTTTGATCATCTGAGCCGTGGTTTCAAACTTCCCGGGTCAAAAAAATTCCGTGATGTGCTTGCTAGCTTCCAGATCTACCCTCAAGATATTGGACCTAACTCGGTATCCAATATTTGTAATTTCCAAGTGTTTTGTGAGGCTTATCTGCAGGAAGAACCAATTGTTGGACTGTTCAGGGACTTTTTCTACCTAAACCGCTGCATCGAATTTTTAGATGGACCCAATACTGAACATGGCGGTGTTTTAATTCAAAAAAGGAAAGACGTCAGCTTCCCTCATGCCAAGCATCATAGTCATCCTAAGGATTGGAACCAGACTTGGTTCTATTGCAAAGATACTTCCCCTGAAGACGAGAATCCTCTGCCGGGTTATCGTCCTCACCGGCTCACCAACACACATCCATTTCCCCAAAGGTTGACTACAATGGAATGGGCCAAATATGCTCCACAACTCGCTAAGCTCAGAGCCTTTGTGGCTAATGGTTTGATAGGAATTGATTTTGTTCGTTGCTGGATATCTTGGAGTATTTTGCCTTGAAGCCATCGCCCTGGTTTAATGTGCGAGTACACAGGGGGCTCCAAAGACCCTCAACGGCACATTGACATTCAGTTGACTAACGCTGAAATCACTAAAGCTGTTTGTAACACCCACAATGCGGCTATATCTCCCACGTGTCGGGGCACGACTTATAGCCATAGCCGCATGGTAGGCATGTCACAAGAGGGGTAATCTTTACACATCCCATGTACTGAATAAGAAAGGGATAAAGAGTTGGCTTACAATCGCCACTTCACACAATACATAAATATATCATACATCATCCAAAATACAATCAAGGTCCGACTACGGAACCAAAATAAACAAAGACAACCCCAAATGCTAGATCTCCGATCATCCCAACTGGGCTCCTCTACTGATCATCCAGAAAAGAAACATAGTAACGGCCCGAATCCTCGTTGAACTCCCACTTGAGTTCGGTAGCGTCCCCTGCAGTGGCATCATCGGCACCTGCATCTGTTTGGAAGTATCTGTGAGTCACGGGGACTCAACAATCTCACACCCTCGTGATCAATACTATTTAAGCTTAAAGGTAGGAAAGGGGTAGTGAGGTGGAGCTGGAGCAAAGCACTAAGCATATATGGTGGCTAACTTACGCAAATGAGAGCGACAAGAGAAGCAGAGCATGGTCGAGAAGCTAATAGTGATCAAGAAGTGATCCTGAAGCTACTTACGTTCAACCATTACACGAGACCGTGTTCTCTTCCCAGACTCCGCCGAAAAGAGACCATCACGGCTACACACGCGGTTGATTCATTTTAATTAAGTTAAGTGTCAAGTTCTCTACAACCGAATATTAACAAATTCCCGTCTGCCCATAACCGCGGGCACGACTTTCGGAAGTTCAAAACCCTGCAGGGGTGTCCCAACTTAGCCCATCACAAGCTCTCACGGTCAACGAAGGATATTCCTTCTCCCAGGAAGACCCGATCAAACTCGGAATCCCGGTTACAAGACATTTCGACAATGGTAAAACAAGACCAGCAAAGCCGCCCGAATGTGCCGACAAATCCCGATAGGAGCTGCACATATCTCATTCTCAGGGCACATCGGATAAACAATCCATACAACTAAAACCAACCCTCAAGTTTCCCCGAGGTGGCGCTGCAAGGGGCTCTAGTTTGGACCAACACTCAGAGGAGCACTGGCCTGGGGGTTTAAAATAAAGATGACCCTTCAGTCCGTGGAACCCAAGGGAAAATGCTTAGGTGGCAAATGGTAAAACCAAGGTTGGGCCTTGCTTAAGGAGTTTTATTCAAAGTGAAATGTCAAGGGGTTCCCATAACACCCAACCGCGTAAGGAACGCAAAATCAAGGAACATAACACCGGTATGACGGAAACTAGGGCGGCAAGAGTGGAACAAAACACCAGGCATTAGGCCGAGCCTTCCATCCTTTACCAAGTATATTGATGCATTAAAGTAAATCAGAGATAATAATGATATCCCACCAATATCTATGTTCCAACATGGAACAAACTTCATCTTCACCTGCAACTAGCAATGCTATAAGAGGGGCTTAGCAAAGCAGTAACATAGCCAAATAACGGTTTGCTAGGAAAGGTGGTTTAGAGGCTTGACACGGCAATATGGGAGGCATGATATAGCAAGTGGTAGGTAGCGCGGCATAACAATAGAGCAAACAACTAGCAAGCAAAGATAGAAGTGATTTCGAGGGTATGGTCATCTTGCCTGCAAAGTTCTCAGAGTTGACGAAAGCTTGATCCTCGTTAGCGTACTCAATAGGTTCCTCGATCAAGTACTCGTCTCCCGGCTCTACACAAAGCAAGAACTCAAGCTAAGGACCAACAATCAATCACGGTGCAATGCACAATCCGCATGATGCAAAACATGGCATGATATGCGAGATGTGATATGCAATGCATATGCGTGCTCCAGAACAAAAAGAATGATCAAGGCATCAACTTGGAAAACCAAGTGTGCCGCTGGAAAGATGAGATGATTTTGGTTGAAATTGATATAAAGATCGCCGGAAATGGATGCACGGTTTGCAAATGGCAAGCAAAACAAGAATGGCACAATTCTGTGATTAACAACACGATGCCATCTAGAATGCAACGAGAAACTAATCTACTGCACTCCAACATAGCAATAAAGCATATGGCAGCCATGTACTCAAGATGCTTGACAAAACATGAACACTGAGCTACGGCTAAATCACACAAGAGCATGTTCAAACCAGCATGGCAAAAGTGAAAAAGATATCAGCTTCACAGACTTAGTGAAAATACTAACATGCCAGGAATAACATCAGGAAGCAATGTTTAGAGCTAGCAAACAACATGCTACAAGAACATATCATAGCAAACAAAGGAATGACATGAATCTACTAAATGCATATCAAAAGTCCCTTACTGATCATGAGCCAAAAAGGCACAGAAGATATGATGACACCCATGTAAACATAGCAAGTTTTATTAACAGTTTCAGACTTAGCAGAAAACAAAAGCATGGCATAAACAGAATTATGAAGGCATCTTTGCGAGCTCAAATCACTCACCACAAGGCAATTCATGACAAAACAAGCATAACATCAGCAATAAGACATGTTCATGGAGCTAACAACGGCAATATCAAGTTCATAGCATGCATGGATCACTAACAACAACCATGGAAAAATTGATTAACATGTAAACAATCTGCCAGGAACATTTTATAGCAAAAGTAGAGCAAGATTGAGACATTCTAGGTCACTCCATAATTGCACAAAGGGGCATAGATGGATAGAGCATAACCATATGTCAAAAAACCCCTTACTGAAGATACTCAAAACAAACATGGAACTCACTGTAGCATCATGTTTACATGGCATCACAATAACAGCAGGCACAAGACTTAGCAAAATCCTAAGTCCCTGAAATCAGCAATATCACGAAGGCTACTTTGCATGCTTGTGCTAGTCACCACATTGATCACAAAAATACATGGAAATCACCCCTATAAAGATGGCATGGCATATTTCAAAACACATGTAGAGCTCATGCCCATATGAAGCACACATCAAATGTGACAAAAAAAACAAATCCTCATACTCTGATAAGTAACAGCACCTAACAATTTATAGCACTCTTGCATCAATGATTTGGGCATCAAGATGTCCCCAAACAAGCATGCCACAATGTAATGAAATGAAGAGAATCTTCCAATGAACATTTTCATATAACATACGCATGAAACGGAGCTACGGTCATGGAGTTACGGCGTGATGAACAGAGGCATAAAACATGAGGGGGGAAAGGACTTAGTGGAATTTTCAGGGTCAACCTCTTTGGATCTAGGGTTTGCACGTGCGCAATCCGAGGTTCGTCGGGGAACTGGCTGGAGCTGGAGGTCGCGGTGGCGGCGGGACTTGCCGGAGTGGAGGACGAAGGTCGCCGAATCCGGTGGCCAGAGAGGAGGCGCGAGGTGCAGGTGAGGACGACGGGCGCGCGGGGCGGCGCGCGGCGGCCGGAGGCGAGGCATGGCCGGCGAGGTCCGACGAAGGGCGGCGGGTCGGCATCGGCGAGGAGGCGGCGGCCGGCATGGTCAGCGGGGCAGGGAAGCAGATGCGCGGCAGCGGCGCTTAGGCACTGGGGCGCGGGGACGCGCGGGGGGAGCGGCTGGGCGGCGCAGGCTTCGGGGGCCTGCCGTGGGCTCGGGCGGGCCGGCGGTGGGGAGCAGCGGCGATGGACATGTGGCATCCTCTGGTTGGTGCAGGCGCGGCGGCGGAAGCGTCCGGCCCGATCCGGACGTGTCCGGCGGCGGAGAGGGAGCGGTGCTAGGGTTTTGGACCCGAGATTTGGACGGGGTGCACATATTTATAGGTAGGAGGAGGTAGGAGTGTCCAAATGGAGTGTAGTTTTCGACCACGCGATCATGATCCGACAGCGAAGGACATGGAGATGGTTTGGAAGGGTTATTGGGCCGTTTTTTAGGGGTGTTGTGCTGCAACACACACGAGGCCTTTGCGGTTCCCCGGTTAACCATTGGAGCATCAAACGGACTCCAAATGACACGAAATTTGACAGGAGGTCTACCGGTGGTGTACTAAGGCGCTTGGCAAATCTTGGTCCATTCCGAGAATGTTTAACACCCGCTCACGAAAAGAGACCAAAGGGGCGCCGGTGCACGTAGGAGTGTCAGATTGCAAAATGGACAACAGGGATAATGCTCGAATGCATGAGACGAACACGTATGCCAATGCGATGCACATGATGACATGATATGAAATGCATGACATGAAAAAAATGCAAAACGAAGAAAAAAACCCAACCACGAAGGGAATCTCATAACTTAAAGCTGAAATGGCAGAGTCGGAGTTACAAATATGACAAGTTACATCCGGGGTGTTACACTGTTAAAAAGATACTGGATGAATCGATTGCTGTTTGTAGCAAAACATGGTTAAGTCCCTTCTGCGTTTTGAATAAACCGCCAGCTGTAAGAATTGCCTAACTCCTATTTGTACCTGATATTCTTAATTGTTTCTTACAACGTTTATCAATCTTTGGCAGGGTGATGATCCGTTCTGGAAGAAGAAACCTCAAGATAAACCGGCAAAGATGCCTCGCGCCAAGACCAAGGTTACTAAAAGACCTGCCAAGAAGAAAACAGCTGAAACCACCAGGCTGAACCTTGGCGAGGATCTTGATAATCCGAACTCAGAGGTAGAACTTGATTCTCTTGGTTCATTTTTCATACACCTCATTAACAATGACCCTTATCAGGAGGACGCTGAAGCTAAACGGGCTGAAGATGTAGAGGTAATTATTCTTTCCTACGATTCAGATCCTCAGCCAACACAGAAAACCCGTCAAGCAATCCGGAAAGTAAATTTTCACACCCTCTAGCTTATCTGTATCCCAACTTTCTTTTGAAGAAACAGCAGCATGAAGCTCGCCGCACGACCCGGCACAGCGGCCATGTAGTTACTTCAGACGGTTTACCGAACACTCCAACCCGGAAACATCGATCAGAGGTCTCATACATTTATGATACTTCTTATCCCAAGGCGGGTTATTTAAGGCAACCTCTTAATCCGTCTGACTTAAACTATCAGGGAACACCTCATTCATCATCCGGCAAGTCAACGGCCACACAACTCCCTCCTCTCAAGACTGTTCCTGGGTGAGCACTTTTAAACTTAACTCTTGGCGCTTTATAATAGTTTGCTATACTAATCTTTATATCTGTTCCTTTCAGGGCCAAGGCCAGAGCCAGCAAAAAGGCCAAATTGAATAAGCCCGCTGATGATAACTCGGCTGATGACAACCCGGAACAGATCCCAGAACAATTTGAGCCGAATGCTGATGTTATCTTAGATGATTTAGCGCCTCAAGTTCAGGATACTTCTGTTGAACCAGTGGAGACATATCCAATGAGCCAGGCTGCTGAACCGCCGAGCCCAGCGAAAACGGCTGCTAAACCGCCGAGCCCAGCCAAGAGTGCTGAAGATAACACAGACGATATCATGATTGCCGGTGTTAGCCACACCACCCCTGGCAATCCTATCGCTTTATCAAAGCATAGTGCCAACGAAGAGTTTACTGCTATGGATAAGGGCAAGTGGAAAGCAGACTTATCAAGCTATGCCCACCTCAATGCCCAAGAGATTCATTCCGGCTTCTTGAACTGCCTGTATACCAGCCACGACTATGAAGCCGGTTTAGTAGGCCTGATGAAGGAGCGATATGAGGTAAACATTGTTAACCCTTGATAATTGTTTCTCTTATGTCCAATTCCTAATGTCAACTCCAGTAGCCCCCAAGGGCCAGTTTATGATGTCAACATGAACCGGGTCTTCGTAATACTTCAACTGTGCCTGCGTAGCCCCCAAGGGATCGCTTTATACCTTTAGGATGAAGCGGTACCTTTCTATCATAGAACTTCCAAAACTTGTGATAACCATCTGTGTAAACCGATTGATGAAGAAAAAACCATAATTTTGATTTGAGCAAATATACATTAGCCCCCAAGTGCTAAGTGTATACCTTCTTATGTGCTTGGGACTTTGAAAATGTCAACTGATAAAAGCCATATGCATTAGCCCCCAAGTGCCAAGTGTATAACCTGTTATGTGCTTGGGACTTCAGATATGCACTACTAACTCATAACATGTTGCTTGCAGGCTGATCTGAGCCAAAAAGAATCTCAAATCGCCGACCTTTAGGAAAATATTAAGTCCCAGTAGGCAGAAACTTCCAAGGCTAAAGAGGAGCTGACTGGCGCTTTAACAGCCATGGAACAACTGAAAGAAGGCATTAAAAGCGAACGGGCAGGATGGGATGCTAAAAAAGCAACTCTACTAAAGCGGGCAGAGGACGCTGAAACAACCCTTAATCCAGTAGCAGAAGAATTGGCTGGCTTGAAGCGGCAAATCAATGCCATGACCATTGCTATGTTTGGTAAGTACCCCTATGATAAGCTTCAACATGTATTATCCCATAAACTGCCGGTTTATCAATATGTCCAATGATGCATGATCTCGCATTACCCATCTGGGCTCTGATATGCAGAAGAAGTTGAAGGCTGTTTGTATTCTTATAGAGCAATTATATATCGGCGCCCAACGGATCATTTGCACTGTCGCTCATAACAAACCGCCCCCAACCTTGACCAAAGAAACACTCGAGAAGCTGACAATGCTGCCTGCCCGGTTGGACGAGTTAAAGAAATCAGCTGCAAAATCAGGTGTCCTGAATGCGCTAATCTGGGCTAAAGCCTGGATACCAGATCTTGACTTGGCTGATATATGACGCGGCTATCCAAGCATAAAAGAAGACGGGTGATACGTCCATTCTGCATCATGCTTTTATATCGATATTTATTGCATTATGGGCTATTATTACACATTATGTCACAATACTTATGCCTGTTCTCTCTTATTTTACAAGCTTTACATAAGGAGGGAGAATGCCGGCAGCTGGGATTTTGGGCTGGAAAAGGAGCAAATATTAGAGACCTATTATGCACAGCTCCAAAAGTCCTAAAACTTCACGGAAGACATTTTCAGAATATATAAAAAATACTCAGCGGAAGAGATTCACCAGGGAGCCACACCCTGCCCACGAGGGTGGGGGGCGCACCCCCTACCCCGTGGGCCCCCTGGCAGCCCTCCGGTGGCCATCTTCTGCTATATGAAGTCTTTCGATGGGAAAAAATAACAAGCCATCTTCTCGGATGAAACTCCGCCGCCACGAGGTGGAACCTTGGCGGAACCAATCTAGGGCTCTGGCGGAGCTGTTCTGCCGGGGAAACTTCCCTCCCTGAGGGAGGAATCATCACCATCGTCATCACCAACTCTCCTCTCACCGGTACAGGGCAATCTCCATCAACATCATCATCAGCACCATCTCATCTCAAAACCCTAGTTCATCTCTTGTATCCAATTCTTGTCTCCAAGTCCGGGATTGGTGCTAGTAGGTTGCTAGTAGTGTTAATTACTCCTTGTAGTTGATGCTAGTTGGTTTAATTGGTGGTAGATCATATGTTCAGACCCTATATGCATATTAATACCCCTCTGATTATGAACATGTTTATGCTTTGTGAGTAGTTACATTTGTTCCTGAGGACATGGGAGAAGTCTTGCTATTAGTAGTCATGTGAATTTGGTATTCGTTTGATATTTTGATGAGATGTATGTTGTCTCTCCTCTAGTGGTGTTATGTGAACGTCAACTACATGACACTTCACCATTAGTTGGGCCTAGAGGAAGGCATTGGGAAGTAATAAGTAGATGATGGGTTGCTAGAGTGACAGAAGCTTAAACCCTAGTTTATGCGTTGCTTCGTAAGGGGCTGATTTGGATCCATATGTTTCATGCTATGGTTAGGTTTACCTTAATACTTTTGTTGTAGTTGCGGATGCTTGCAATAGAGGTTAATCATAAGTGGGATGCTTGTCCAAGTAAGGGCAGTACCGAAGCACCGGTCCACCCACATACCAAATTATCAAAGTACGGAGCGTGAATCATATGAACGTGATGAAAACTAGCTTGACGATATTCCCATGTGTCGTCGGGAGCACTTTTCTCTCTACAAGTGTTTGTCCAGGCTTGTCCTTTGCTACAAAAAGGATTGGGCCACCTTGCTGCACTTTATTTAATTTTGTTACTTGTTGCTCGTTACAAATTATCCTATCACAAAACTATCTGTTACCACTTATTTCAGTACTTGCAGAGAATACCTTGCTGGAAACCGCTTATCATTTCCTTCTGCTCCTTGTTGGTTTCGACACTCTTACTTATCGAAAGGACTATGATAGATCCCCTATACTTGTGGGTCATCAAGACTCTTTTCTGGCACTGTTTCCGGGGAGTGAAGCCCCTTTGGTAGGTGGAATTTGGTAAGGAAAAATTTATATAGTGTGCTGAAATTTACTGTCACTTGTTACTATGGAAAGTAATCCTCTGAGGGGCTTGTTTGGGGTATCTTCACCCCGACCAGTAGAGCAAAGAGTTGCTCCTCAACCTACTGAACCTACTGAAAATGAAAATGTCTGCTTTGAAATTCCTTCGGGTATGATAGAGAAACTGCTAGCTAATCCTTTTTTAGGGGATGGAACAAAACATCCTGATGAGCATCTAATATATGTGGATGAAATTTGTGGATTATTTAAGATTGCATGTGTACCCGGAAATGTTGTTAAGAAGAAGGTCTTCCCTTTATCTTTGAAGGGAGATGCATCGACATGGTATAGGCTATGTGATGATATGGGGTCTTGGAATACAAATGATTCAAATAGGAATTTCATCAGAAGTTTTATCCTATGCATCTTGTTCATCGTGATCGCAATTATATACATAATTTTTGGCCTAGCAAAGGATAAAGCATCGCTCAAGCTTTGGGGAGGCTTAAATCAATGTTATATTCATGCCCCAATCATGAGCTCTCAAGAGAAATGATTATTCAAAATTTTTATGCTCGGCTTTCTGATAGCAATCGCACCATGCTTGATACTTCTTGTGCTGGCTCTTTTATGATGAAGACTATTGAATTCAAATGTGATTTATTGGAAAGAATTAGACGCAACTCTGAAGATTGGGACCTCGACAAAGGTAAGGAGTTAGTTATGACACCTAGTTTTGATTGTGTTAAATCTTTTATGGATATCGTTCTTTGCTGTAAATTTAGCACTAAATATGGACTTGACTCTGAGATAGTAGCTTCTTTCTATGAATCTTTTGCTACTTATGTTGATCTCCCCAAGGAGAAATGGTTTAAACATCATCCTCCCATAGAAGTAAAAGTAGTTGCACCTATTAAAGTTGAAGAAAAGATTGTCACTTATAATGATCCAATTGTTCCTACTTCTTATGTTGAGAAACCACCTTTTCCTGTTAGGATAAAGGATCATGCTAAAGCTTCAACTGTGGTTCGTAAAAGCAATATTAAAACTTATACACCTCATGAGCAAATTAAAGTGGAACCTGATATTACTATTATTAAAGATCTCTTGTCTGATAATATTGATGGGCATGTTATTTATTTCTGTGATGAAACTGCTAGAATTGCTAAACCTTGTGCTAAAGATAAACCTAGACCTGTGGCAAGCATGCATGTTATTTCTATTAAAATAGGAGATCATTGTTATCATGGCTTATGTGATATGTGTGCTAGTGCTAGTGCAATACCTATTAGCCTATATAGAGAAATCATGCATGATATTGCACCTGTTGAGTTAGAAGATATTGATGTCACAATTAATAAACTTGCCAATAGAGATACTATTTCACCAATGGGAATTGTTAGAGATGTTGAAGTCTTGTGTGGGAAAACTAAATATCCTGCTGATTTTCTTGTTCTTGGTTCCCCACAAGATAGCTTTTGTCCCATTATATTTGGTAGACCCTTCCTGAACACTGTTAATGCTACCATAGATTGCAAAAGGGATGTTGTTACTATCGGTTTAGATGATATGACTCATGAATTTAACTTTTCTAAATTTAGTAGACAACACGTGAAGAAGAATTACCTAATAAGGATGAAATTATTGGTCTTGCTTCTATTGCCATACCTCCTAGTGATCCTTTAGAACAATATTTGCTAGACCATGAGAATGATATGTTTATGAATGAAAGAAGGGAAATAGACGAAGTATTCTTTAAACAGGAACCTATTCTGAAAAACAATTTGCCTGTTAAAATCCTAGGGGATCCTCCTCCACCCAAGGGTGATCCCGTGTTTGAGCTTAAACCGTTACCTGATACTCTTAAATATGCTTATCTTGATGAGAAAAAGATATGTCCTGTTATTATTAGTGCTAACCTTTCAGAGCATGAGGAAGAGAGATTATTGAAAACTCTGAAGAAGCATCGTGCTGCTATTGGGTATACTCTTGACGATCTTAAGGGCATTAGTCCCACTCTATGTCAACATAAAATTAATTTGGAAGAAGATGCTAAACCAGTTCGTGACCATCAACGACGGCTGAATCCTAAAATGAAAGAAGTGGTAAGAAAGGAAATACTAAAGCTCCTTGAGGCAGGTATAATTTATCCAGTTGCTGATAGTTAGTGGGTAAGTCCTGTCCATTGTGTCCCTAAGAAGGGAGGTATTACTGTTGTTCCTAATGATAAAGATCAATTGATTCCTCAAAGAATTATTACATGTTATAGGATGGTAATTGATTTTTGCAAATTAAATAAGGCAACTAAAAAGGATCATTACCCCTTAGCTTTTATCGACCAAATGCTAGAAAGATTATCCAAACATACACATTTTTGCTTTCTAGATGGTTATTCTGGTTTCTCTCAAATACATGTGTCAGCCAAAGATCAATCAAAGACTACTTTTACTTGCCCTTTTGGTACTTTTGCTTATAGACGTATGCCTTTTGGTTTATGTAATGCACCTTCTACCTTTCAAAGATGCATGATGGCTATATTCTCTGACTTTTGTGAAAAGATTTGTGAGGTTTTCATGGACGATTTCTCTGTCTATGTATCTTCTTTTGATGATTGCTTGAGCAACCATGATCGAGTTTTGCAGAGATGTGAAGAAACTAATCTTGTCTTGAATTGGGAAAAGTGCCACTTTATGGTTAATGAAGGTATTGTCTTGGGGCATAAAGTTTCTGAAAGAGGTATTGAGGTTGATAAAGCTAAGGTTGATGCTATTGAAAAGATGCCATGTCCCAAGGACATCAGAGGTATAAGAAGTTTCCTTGGTCACGCCGGATTTTATAGGAGGTTCATTAAGGACTTCTCAAAAATTTCTCGGCCTCTGACTAATTTATTACCAAAAGATATACCATTTGTTTTTGATGGTGATTGTGTAAAATCATTTGAAATACTTAAGAAATCATTGATCTCCACACCTGTTGTTCAGCCAGCTGATTGGAATTTACCCATTGAAATTATGTGTGATGCTAGTGATTATGCTATAGGTGCTGTTCTAGGGCAAATAGTTGATAAGAAATTAAATGTTATTCAATACGCTAGTAAAACCCTAGACAATGCTCAAAGAAATTATGCTACCACTGAAAAAGAATTCTTAGCAGTTGTATTTGCTTGTGATAAGTTCATACCTTATATTGTTGACTCTAAAGTAACTGTTCACACTAATCATGCTGCTATTAAATATCTTATGGAAAATAAAGATGCTAAACCTAGACTTATTAGTTGGGTTCTCTTGCTACAAGAATTTGATTTGCATATTGTTGATAGAAAGGGAATTGAGAACCCTGTTGCACACAACTTGTCTAGGTTAGAAAATGTGCTTGATGACCCACTTCCTATTGATGATAGCTTTCCTTGCGAGCAATTAAATGTCATAAATGCTTCTCATACTGCTCGATGGTATGCTGATTATGCTAATTACATTGTTGCCAAGTTTATACCACCTAGTTTCACATACCAGCAAAAGAAAAAGTTCTTCTATGATTTGAGGCATTACTTTTGGGATGACCCACATCTTTATAAAGAAGGAGTAGATGGTGTTATTAGACGTTGTGTACCTGAGCATGAACATGAACAGATCCTACGCAAGGGTCACTCCGAAGCTTATGGAGGACACCATGCTGGAGATAGAACTGCACATAAGGTATTGCAATCTGGTTTTTATTGGCCTACTCTCTTCAAGGACGCCCGTAAGTTTGTCCTATCTTGTGATGAATGTCAAAGAATTGGTAATATTAGTAGACATCAAGAAATGCCTATGAATTATTCACTCATTATTGAACCATTTGATGTTTGGGGCTTTGACTATATGGGACCCTTTCCTTCCTCTAATGGTTATACACATATTCTAGCTGCTGTTGATTACGTTACTAAGTGGGTAGAAGCTATTCCAACTAGTAGTGATGATCATAACACTTCTATTAAAATGCTTAAAGAAGTTATTTTTCCAAGATTTGGAGTCCCTAGATATTTAATGACTGATGGTGGATCACATTTCACCCATGGTGTTTTCCGTAAAATGCTTGCTAAATATGACGTTAATCACAGAATTGCATCCCCTTATCACCCTCAGTCTAGTGGTCAAGTAGAATTGAGTAATAGAGAAATCAAATTAATTTTGCAAAAGACTGTTAATAGGTCTAGAAAGAATTGGTCCAAGAAACTTGATGATGCATTATGGGCCTATAGGACTGCATATAAAAATCCTATGGGTATGTCTCCGTATAAAATGGTTTACGGAGAAGCATGTCAGTTACCTCTCGAACTAGAACACAAGGCATATTGGGCCATTAAAGAACTCAATTATGATTTTAAACTTGCCGGTGAGAAGAGGCTATTTGATATTAGCTCGCTTGATGAATGGAGAACCCAAGCCTATGAAAATGCCAAGTTGTTTACAGAAAAAGTTAAAAGATGGCATGACAAAAGAATACAAAAGCGTGAGTTGAATGTAGGTGATTATGTATTGCTATACAACTCGCGTTTAAGATTTTTTGCAAGAAAAATTCTCTCTAAATGGGAAGGTCCTTACGTTATCGAAGAGGTCTACCATTCCGGTGCCATAAAAATCAACAACTCCAAAGGCACAAATCCGAAGGTGGTGAACAGCCAAAGAATCAAACATTATATCTCAGGTAATCCCATAAATGTTGAAACCAATGTTATTGAAACCGTAACCCTAGAGGAATACATAAGGGACATTTTCCGGAACGTTTCAGACTCCGAAAAGGAATAGGTATGTGGTACGGTAAGTAAACCGACTCCAAAACAGTTTTTAAGGCAATATTTCTCCATTTTGGAATATTTAGAAAAATAAGTAGCAGTCCGGGAAGGACACGAGGGCTCCACGAGGGTGGAGGGTGCATCCTACCCTACTGGGCGTGCCCCCTACCTCGTGGGCACCTCGTGTGCTCTCCGGACTCCGTTTTCGTACATGACACGCATTTTGGTCGGCAAAAATTCATTATATAATCTCCCGTTTCACGCAAAAAATCTCCTGTTTTTGTTTCGAGTTGTTTTCCTGACAGATCCAAGTCGTCATGTCGTCTTCAAGCGCCCCCAAGGACCAGTTCTTCAAGAAGTTCATCAACCCCTACCTCACAGAAGTGCTGCAACACCCTCAAACCATTGAGATGCGTGAGGGGTTGTTGCACATCCACGATGCTGAGGGACCAAGGAAGATCGGAAGCACGGAGGCAAGGCTCGAGGCCTTGGAGCAAGAAGTTTTCAAGTGTTAGGAGATGGTGGAGGATGGACTCAATTCCAATCACACCATGATCACGGAGTTCACCAATAACCACCAGTTGGATGTGAAGGACATTGGGGAGGCGATCTTCAAGCTTCATGAGAAAAACGAGCACCTCCAAGCCCAGATCTATGACCTGCAAAATCAAAACTGTGAGTATGAATATAGATTCAAGAGGATGAGTTTGGCTGCAGATTTGAGGTTCCAGGAGACTCGGACATCCTTCAACGATGGTGAGCCTATGCCTTGGAAGAAGGACGACAAGCCTACGCCATCAACAAAATCACCACCGTCTCCATCAACAAAGAAGAATTGAGTATCTGGTATGGGCACTCCCCTTGGCAACTGCCAAGCTTGGGGGAGTGCCTCGGTATCGTATCACCATCACTTTTATCTTTATCGTTTTTCTTAGTTCGATCCTTTTGGCAATATCTTGATCTAGTAGAATAAAAGTTCTTAGTATGATCTAGTTGTGAGTTTTTCTTGATAATCCTTCTATGTAATCGAGTTCGTGAGCTATATAATAAAAGATTAGTGTTGAGTCAAAGGCTTGATTATTTTGCCATGATCCTAAGGGAATAAAAGAAATGAGAAAGAAATAAAAAGAAACAAAGATATCATGTGAGTCTTATGGAGAGTAATGAGCTCACATAGAAAAAGTATGATGAATAAAAGTTGTTGAGGGTTGACAAACATAGTTTTAGTCATCGTTGCAATTAATAGAAAGTAATAAATAAAGAGAGGTCTTCACATATAGATATATTATCTTGGACATCTTTTATGATCGTGAGCACTCATTAAAATATGACATGCTAAAAGAGTTGACGTTGGACAAGGAAGACAACGTAATGGATTATGTTTTCTTACATCTGAGATAAATTATATTGTCATGGATCATCCAATATGGTTGAGCTTGCCTTTCCCCCTCGTGCTAGCCAAATTCAACGCACCAAGTAGAGATACTACGTGTGCTTCCAAATACCCTTAAACCAGTTTTGCCATCAGAGTCCACCATACCTACCTGTGGATTGAGTATGATCCTCTAAGTAAGTTGTCATCGGTGCAAGCAATAAAAATTGCTCCCTAAATACACTACTAGGAAAAGGGCTATAGATGGAAATGACACTAATGGCGCACCAGACATGTGGTGCGCCATTAGTATATACTAATGGCGCACCATGTGTTGGTGCGCCATTAGTGTCCAAATACTAATGGCGCACCACATCCACGGTGCGCCATTAGTAACAATTTTTTTTAAGTTGTTTCAAAACTACTAATGGCGCACCGTGGGAGTGGTGCGCCATTAGTAAAAAAAATTATTTTTTTTTCAAAACTACTAATGGCGCACCATGGGAGTGGTGCGCCATTACTAGTTCCCACGGTGCGCCATTACTAGTTGAAATAGTAACTTGGCCAGCACTTCCACCGAATGCACACCCCCCCCCTTGTGGACCGCCTTTTCAGTTAAAAAAATAAAAATAAATGATGGAAATGTCAAAAAACTAAAAGAAAATAAGTTTCCCATGTGATATGTGGTCTAGTTGTTGTGAAAATTTACAAATATGAATTTCGACTTTATTTGCGAAATCTCTCGAGAATTTGCAAAATGGGCATAACTTCTGCGTACGAACTCAGATGAAAAAGTTTTTTATATGAAAAATCATCTACTTGAAAAGTTACATCCGAATTTAACTAGGGGAACCCCGTTAAACATTTTCAAAATCCCCAAAAACCTAACAGAAGAAAAGTTACGGGGCTTCTAAGATCCGGAAGCAAAAAAATTCAAAAAAATTCAAACTTACTAGTGGCGCACCGTATGCTAGGTGCGCCACTAGTAACAGAAAAAAAATTGGTTTTGAAAAAAAATTGAATTATTTTTCAAAATAAGATACGTAATATGATCAGGAGGTTTGAAATATTTTTTCAAAATTTCATCATACTCATGAACATGAACAAAGTCCTAGACATCAGCAAGGTTTAATAGGATTGATATGATAGATATATCAACAAGTGCCTGTGAAGTGATGTGGTGCTGGGGTTGGATAGAACTATGAAGTTAAGCGTGTTTGGGCTGGAGTAGTGTGAGGATGGGTGACCTGTCGGGAAGTTTGACCACAGAGTGTGATTTGACCTGAGATTAAGCATATTGACTCGAGATTAAGCCATAGCGACCCGAGATTAAGAAAAAAAATGAAAAAAAATTGAATTTTGAAAAAAATGAAAAAAAATTATTACTAATGGCGCACTTCTATGTGGTGCGCCATTACTAAGTCAGATAGTAATGGCACACCTCTAGGCATACTAATGGCGCACCAGTGGTGCGCCATTAGTAAAAAATACTAGTGGCATGATACTAATGGCGCACCAGTAGTGCGCCATTAGTAGGCAAAACTGGTTCGCCATTAGTAGGCCTTTTCCTACTAGTGATATGTATGACTTATTAGTGTGGGAGAAAATAAACTTTATACGATCGTGCGATATGGAAGAAATAAAAGCGACAAACTGCATAATAAAGGTCCATATCACAAGTGGCAATATAAAGTGATGTTCTTTCGCACTAAGATTTTGTACATCCAACCATAAAAGCGCATGACAACCTATGCTTCCCTCTGTGAAGGGCCTATCTTTTAATTTCACTTCCTACCTTGCATAAGAGTCATGGTGATCTTCACCCTTCCTTTTTACATTTTATCCTTTGGCAAGCACGGTATGTTGGAAAGATCCTGGTATATATGGCTAATTGGATGTGAGTTTTCATGAACTATTATTGTTGACATTACCCTTGAGGTAAAATGTTGGGATGCAAAAACTATAAGCCCCTATCTTTCTCTGTGTCCGATTAAAACTCCATACCCATAAGTATTGCGTGAGTATCAGCAATTGTGAAAGATTATATGATAGTTGAGTATGTGGACTTGCTGAAAGCTCTTATAAATTGACTCTTTCCTATGTTATGATAAATTGCAATTGCTCCAATGACTGAGATTATAGTTTGTTAGTTTTCAATGAAGTTTACGATTCATACTTGAAATTGTGATTGAATTATTACTCTAGCATAAGAGATTATATGATAAGAATTATATAAGTTGTTGTTCTAAGAATGATCATGATGCCCTCATGTCTGTATTTTATTTTGATGGACACCTCTATCTCTAAACATGTGGACATATTTTTCGATTTTGGCTTTCGCTTGAGGACAAGCGAGGTCTAAGCTTGGGGGAGTTGATACGTCCATTTTGCATCATGCTTTTATATCGATATTTATTGCATTATGGGCTGTTATTACACATTATGTCACAATACTTATGCCTATTCTCTCTTATTTTACAAGGTTTACATAAAGAGGGAGAATGCCGGCAGCTGGGATTCTGGGCTGGAAAAGGAACAAATATTAGAGACCTATTCTGCACAGCTCCAAAAGTCCTAAAACTTCACGGAAGACGTTTTCAGAATATATAAAAAATACTCAGCGGAAGAGATTCACCAGGGGGGCCACACCCTACCGACGAGGGTGGGGAGCGCGCCCTACCCCCCTAGGCGCGTCCCCTACCTCGTGGGCCCCCTGGTGGCCCTCCGGTGGACATCTTCTGCTATATGAAGTCTTTCGATGGGAAAAAATAACAAGCCATCTTCTCGGACGAAACTCCGCCGCCACGAGGCGGAACCTTGGCGGAACCAATCTAGGGCTCTGGCGGAGCTATTCTGCCAGGGAAACTTCCCTCTCGGAGGGGGAAATCATCGCCATCGTCATCACGAACGCTCCTCTCACCGGGAGAGGGCAATCTCCATCAACATCATCATCAACACCATCTCCTCTCAAAACCCTAGTTCATCTCTTGTATCCAATTCTTGTCTCCGAGTCCGGGATTGGTGCTAGTAGGTTGCTAGTAGTGTTAATTACTCCTTGTAGTTGATGCTAGTCGGTTTAATTGGTGGAAGATCATATGTTCAGATCCTATATGCATATTAATACCCCTCTAATTATGAACATGTTTATGCTTTGTGAGTAGTTACGTTTGTTCCTGAGGACATGGGAGAAGTCTTGCTATTAGTAGTCATGTGAATTTGGTATTCGTTCGATATTTTGATGAGATGCATGTTGTCTCTCTCCTCTAGTGGTGTTATGTGAACGTCGACTACATGACACTTCACCATTATTTGGGCCTAGAGGAAGGCATTAGGAAGTAATAAGTAGATGATGGGTTGCTAGAGTGATAGAAGCTTAAACCCTAGTTTATGCGTTGCTTCGTAAGGGGCTGATTTGGATCCATATATTTCATGCTATGGTTAGGTTTACCTTAATACTTTTGTTGTAGTTGCGGATGCTTGCAATAGAGGTTAATCATAAGTGGGATGCTTGTCCAAGTAAGGGCAGTACCTAAGCACCGGTCCACCCACATACCAAATTATCAAAGTACAGAACGCGAATCATATGAACGTGATGAAAACTAGCTTGATGATATTCCCATGTGTCCTCGGGAGCGCTTTTCTCTAGATAAGAGTTTGTCCAGGCTTGTCCTTTTCTACAAAAGGGATTGGGCCACCTTGCTGCACTTTATTTACTTTTGTTACTTGTTGCTCGTTACAAATTATCCTATCACAAAACTATCTGTTACCACTTATTTCAGTACTTGTAGAGAATACCTTGCTGGAAACCGCTTATCATTTCCTTCTGCTCCTTGTTGGGTTCGACACTCTTACTTATCGAAAAGACTACGATAGATCCCCTATACTTGTGGGTCATCAATGGGCCAGAGTTTGATAATGACGACCTTCTAGCGTTGACGAAGGAAATGCGCCCATTAGTAAGAAAATTGGCCAAAAAAGAGATCTTTCTCATTATCAGCTGGTTTATGATGCTGATAACAAACGACTTACTGCGCCAACTCATGATGTGGAAGATCTTATCCCGCCAATCCGTAAGCACACATATGCCCATGACGTTGACCCATCCACCCTTATAAGCGACGAGGCTGTAGCCCTAACTGGAATCGACTGGACCACTATTGACTTCCAGCCGCTAGGTGAAGAGGAGGAGGGTGAGCCGGCGCAGGACGATCCACAGCAGTTAAGTCAGCCCGGTGAAGAATCATGATCTGGAAACTGGATTAGTATTCTACACACTGCAATCCTTGCTAAAAAGACAATTATCCTTTTGGGGCATCAAAAACGCCTTGTAATAGGCTAGTTGAAACACTTGGTCTCTATGACATCATGCATATTCACTTCTGCAAGATACTGTTAATCTGTCATGATTATGTGATGTCTGCTTATGATCCTTTAGCAGCTCTATTTGACCTGTTTCTGCATATAACAAGTTTGAAGTGTCCTAGCGGTTTAACGCCGGACGGGTCATAATGCCCAACATATAAATCCAGGTTTTTAACCAGGCTGTATTGAATGACAATCAAATATGAAATATATCATACCTCTGATATTGAATCGCATCATTGGCTCACCAACTTCGTGTAGTAAAGGTGATAACCTAAATCTTGAGTACTGATAACTCCTCCCTGTTTCGCCGTTTTATAATAAAGCCGGACCGGGTTGTAATAAACACCGATTTATTCATCTATCATACTGGCGACTTGTAGTCAAAGCCAGACCGGGTCAATCAGCACCGGTTTATATCAGATTGTATACTGACGACTTATAATCGACAGCAAAGCCGGATCAATAGATACCAGCAATATTCTCAATTTGTTCGGCTGACTTATAGTCAACAGCCAGGCTGGGTCAATAAACATCGGTTTAGTAAAAAAAACTCATCAAAAGAAATATCAAAAAGAAATATTTCATAAGAAAACATATAAAAAGGCAAGGCTTTTCATGGGATGCCAGGCCGCTGAGTTAACCATTTTACAAAGCCTTTATAAGATGGACCTCACATCAACCAATCGTCATTTTAACTAAGACAAGTTCAGGGTCTTTATAAGATTCACTTGTCAAACGTTCGACGGGTCTACCAGGATTACCTGGATGGAGTGGCTTACTTAAAAAAAGCAGGATAACCCGGGATTTTAGGTGAATACACCTGGCTTCCAAGCATGGCTTTTATAGCCTATTACAATGTTATAGACTCTTGGCTCTTTTAGAAGCAAAGCGCCCCCTAGTAATATTTTGAGTTATGCTCAATGGGTGCCTATGTTTGAGTTGTGCTTTGCAACAGACTCTCTTTGTCTCCTTTTGACCTTGGGTGGCAAGCCCCCAAGTGTTTTTATGTGTGGCTAGTTAGCCGGATTAATGGGTAATTAGAACTCTGCTTTATAAACAGAAGCCTCCATGTAATCGAAAACCTTTCAAGAAATAACAGCAGAGGCCCCGCTTTAACAGGGATGCCGGTTTATTATGTTGATATAATATATACATTGTCAATAATATGTACATAAGAGGAGCCTATGACTCAACTATAGTAAGGCCGAAGATGAGCTATATTCCATGGCCAGTGGGTCTCCTCCTTCGATTTACGTGAGTCTTTGTGCTCTCGAACGTCGATAAGGTAGTATGACCCGTTCTGTAGATTCTTGCTGACCACGAAGGGTCCTTCCCAAGGTGGGGATAACTTGTGCATATCAGTCTAATCCTGGATGAGCTGGAGCACCAGATCCCCTTCTTGAAACGTTCTGCTTTAAACCTGACGACTGTGATAAAGATGCAGATCTTGCTCGTAAATCACCGAACGCGCTGCTGCTATATCACGCTCCTCATCTATTGGGAATATAATTTTCAGGTATGACCCGCCCAGGGGGGGTCACCCTAATGGCGGGTTGTTAAGAGAAGCCCAGTAATATTCAAGGTGATAGTTTATTAAGAATTGTAGAAGGCCTAAGGCCAGAGGCGGCTTCAGGCCCAATATTGTAAACCACCATATGTAAAGAAAGACTTGTAAAGAAAGGCATATAAAAGAAGTCACCGAGCCGGATACATTTTATGAGCCGGCCGGGACTCTGTAGGCCGCCAAGCGTCAACCTGTGTATATAAGGGGACGACCCGGCGGCGGCTTAGGACAAGAGACAACAGATCAATAGCCAAGCTAGCGGATTCGCTCCTTGGTCATCGAAACCTAGCAATACAACATCAACTGGGCTAGGCCTTACCTTCACCGTAAGGGGCCAAACCAGTATAAACCTCTCGTGTCCTTTGTCCCGACTAACCCCTTTAAGCTTCCTAGTTGCGATGGCCCTACGACTAAGTCCTTTCGCTAGGACATCTGCTGTGACAATTCCACGACAGTTGGCGCCCACCGTGGGGCCAGCGCATGGTGGATTTGAGTTCTTGAAGGGCAACTTCGAAGGGCTCAAGGGATACGCTGTGGGCCGGATGACCAAGATTCGTCGCGGCAAACTCTACATCGACGACGAAGGCTGGGGCCCTGAGGCCGCCTCAATTGAGTAAGGGTACCGGGTCCCCTTCAACGGGATTCACGTCTTCATTGGCCGGATCAGAGAATCAGGCCCTGAGCCGGATGCCCACACCAACCTCATCAAAATGGCTCATTGCGCTGGGTCCGCCCGTGTTCAATTTGTCATGAAACATGCCTTCGTAGGCTGCATCCATGGCGGTGAATACTCCGAAGGATCGATGGAAGGCGGGGAAACGGACGTCTGCTCTGATACTGCATCATCAACAGATGAGACGGACTCGTTGTACCAGCTGCAAGACGGCATGCTCAGGGGCTGTTCCGATGGCAGTAGTATTCCGGACCCCCTTGAGCCGCCAAATTGGGCCGAAGTCTTCATGGCGGGGATGCAGCCCGGGCAGAACTCCACCGCAGCGGCAGCAGCAGCAACCGGGTCAGTAGCAGCCGGGTCAGGAGACCCCGCGCGCCCCGCGGCTCAGGTTCTAAAGGACCTCATGGATAAACTGACGACTCTATTAACCGCTGTGGTAGAACCGGCGGATAAAGCCCAGCACGACGCAGAAGTGGCACGCGTGCGGGAGGAGATGGTGCAAGCTAAAGAAAATCTAGCCGCGGAGGAAACTCGAATGGTAGCAGAACGAGCAGCTCTAGATGCTCGTGCTCAGCAGCTTCAAGCAGAAACTTTCCGCCTCTCGGTGGATCTTAATGCGTCAAACGAGGTCATGAGGAGGAGGCATCAGAAAACTCAGTCGCGTCTGCCTATAATGCTGGATCCAAGGAACCTGTTCCATGCACTCGGAGCTGGGGGGAGCAACCCGCCGGAGGCAAACCGGGTCATGACACCTGGTGCACTAGTTCAGCCACATACCATGGAGCCGCCTCACATGAATACAGCTCCTCCTCGTTATGTATCAACACCTCCGGGTCACTTCTCCAACCCTATGGAGAATCTCATCGCAGCATCGGCTCATTTGGCAGCTCTCCCAATGGAAGGCGACTCGCCAGCAGCAATTGAAACTCGGAGGGTAAGAGAGCTACTTCAGACAGCTTTGGCCCAGCAGGATGCATACTCCTACAGTCGAGACAGGATTCATTCAACTCCTCGCCCAAGCCGGAGCCCGAGTTACAGTAGGCACATGGAGTCCGCAGAGATGTCAAGTAATGCTCAACGCCACCACCGGCCATATAGGCATGAGCCGGTGCGGGCTGGAGCCCTTAACTTGGCGGATCAGGAGAGGATTCGTCAAGAGGCGGAACAGGCAGCTCAGATAGCAGCAGAGCAGGCGGCCCACCAAACCTTTCTCGCTTATCCAGCAACCTCGGTTCAGGTAGGAGTGGCCACAAGAACCGGAGGCGTACCTTGCCTGGTCCCAGCCATATGCAATGAGCGGTTGCCCAAGGATTTCAAGGGGCCTCGTAAGGTGCCTAATTACACGGCTGACCTACAGTCGGGGGCTTGGATTGAGAGTTATGAGATGGCTATGGAGCTGTTGGAGGTTAGCGATGCTGCAATGGCCAAGTATTTCACCATGATGTTGGATGGAACGGCTCGGACCTGCTTGAAGGGATTGCCAACCAATTATATCGGCTCATGGGCAGAGTTGAAAGCATGTTTCATCAAGAACTTTAAGGACACGTGTAAGTAGCCAATGTCGATTGTGGACCTGACCAATTGCAAGCAAGAGGATGGAGAATCTACAACCCATTGGGTGCGCCGGGTCAAGGAGATAATACATTCATCTGATAAGATGGATGCTGGCTCAGCAGTTTTGATGTTGGAGAAAAATTGCCGCTTTGAACCTCTGAAGCAAAAGTTGGGGCAGCTTAAACGTGACTGTAATGACATGGGGACGTTGATGGCAGCTCTTGTCAAGTATGCCAATTCTGATACCACCAAGGACCCGGTGTCTGATGAAGAAAAGGCAACAAAGGGAAAGAAGAACGGCAATGGCAAGGGTCACCAGCATAACCCGGCGAATCAAGGAGGTAATAAACGTAAGGCTGATGAGTTTGTTGCTAATACTAATGCGTAGGGTGGTAATCAGCGGCGCAAGGGCAGGCAACCCCCTCGGGTGGGTCAGGCCCCACCCTTGAGCAGTTGTTGAATGAACCTTGTCCAAAACACGGCACCTGGGAGAAACCAGCCACCCACTTGTGGAAGGATTGCACAATCATGAAGGCATTCAAAAATTCAAATGCATTTGATGGGGGTCACGGCCCAGGCGGCGGCTCAGGTGGAGGCGGCTTTCAGGGTCCGGGCGCCGGTTCAAGCGGAGGAGGTTTTCACGGTCAGGGTTATCCTGGTCACCAAGGAGGATATAATTAGCAACACGGCCAAGGGAATCAGCAGCAGCATCAATCCGGCTATCAAAGCAACCCGAAGCAGTTGAGTAGCGGACAGTATCATGTCTTTACTACCAGTTTATGCAAGAGGGACCAGAAACTCCACAAGAGGGCCGTCAATGTCGTTGAGCCGGCAATTCCACGTTATTTACGTTGGTCAGAGCAGCCTATTGTGTGGAGCAGAGAGGATCACCCGCCCCGGGTTGATAATCCGGGTCACTTGGCTTTGGTGGTAGCACCTCAGGTTGGTGGGTACAAGTTTACTAAGGTGCTCATGGATGGAGGCAGCAGCATTAACATCCTCTATTATGAGACGTTCCGCCGGATGGGATTGACGGATAAAAATCTTAAACAATCCAATACTGTTTTTCATGGTGTGGTACCTGGTAAATCGGCGTACCCAGTTGGTAAGATCAAGCTGGAAGTAGCCTTTGGGGATGAGTATGACTCCAGAGCAGAAAAATTAACTTTTGAAGTGGTTAAGATCAAAAGCCCATATCATGCTCTGTTTGGGCGGCCGGCTTATGCCAAGTTCATGGCTCGGCCGTGTAACGTATATTTGCAGCTCAAGATGCCGGGTCACAAGGGCACCATTACAGTCCATGGGAGCCGGAAGATAGCCTTGGAATGTGAAGAAGGTGATGCTGCCTATGCTGAATCTGTTTGTGCAACAGAGGAGTTGAAATTCTATAAAGATCATGTTGACCCAGCGGACATGACATCATTACAGAAACCAACAACAGAGCATGATCCGGAGTTAAAATTCAAACCAGCTGATGACACTAAGATGGTTGACTTTGTGCCTGGCGATTCATCTAAGCAGTTCATCATCAGCGCAAACTTGGATGCAAAATAGGAAAGCGCACTCATCGAGTTCATCCGTGCGAACCGAGACATCTTTGCATGGAAACCTTCAGACATGCCGGGTGTCCCGAGGGAACTCGCTGAGCACACTCTTAATATCGATCCAAAGTTCAAACCTGTCAGACAGTTTCTCTGGCGGTTCAATGAAGAAAGGCGCAAGGCCATCGGAGAAGAGGTGGCCCGGCTCTTGGCAGGCGGGTTCATTGTGGAGGTCTTTAACCCAGAATGGTTAGCTAACCCGGTGCCTCTACTCAAAAAGAATGGCACCTGGCGTATGTGTGTGGATTACACAGATTTGAACAAGGCATGTCCGGCTGATCCTTTTGCTCTCCCCCGTATTGCTCAGATCATTAATGCTACGGCGCGTTGCGCATGGTTGAGTTTCTTAGATGCTTATTTCGGTTATCATCAGATTAAAATGGCAGTCAAGGATCAAGAGAAGACAACTTTTATAACTCCTTTTGGGGCTTTCTGCTATGTGTCTATGCCTTTTGGGCTTAAGAGTGCCCAGGAGACTTACCAGTGGTGTGTGCAGAATTGTCTTCACGATCAAATTGGGCGCAATGTTCATGCCTATGTGGATGATATAGTGCTAAAATCTAGGGTAGAGGAAACCTTGGTCACAAACCTGAAAGAGACTTTTGATAATCTTCGGGTTTACAAGATGATGCTTAACCCGGCCAAGTGTGTTTTTGGGGTGCCAGCCGGCAAGCTCTTGGGTTTTTTGGTGTCTAACCGAGGTATTGAAGCTAACCCGGAAAAAATCAAGGCAATTACATCTCTAGCCAAACCAACATGCGTCAATGATGTTCAGCGACTGGCGGGTCGTGTGGCTGCTTTGAGCCGGTTCATAAGCCGGTTAGGGGAAAAGGCTATGCCTCTGTATCAGTTGATGAAGAAAATGGATGTTTTTATTTGGAGCGATGCTGCGAACGTTGCTTTTGAGGATCTGAAGGCACAACTGGCTGAGCCGCCGGTCCTGGCTGCTCCAATTGAGAAAGAGCCGCTATTGTTATACATAGCTGCCAACTCACGAGCGGTTAGTGTGGCTATGGTGGTAGAGCGCAAGGAGACTGGCAAAGAGCATCCAGTTCAGCGGCCGGTTTATTATGTCAGTGAAGTGCTAATTGAGTCCAAGCAATGATATCCACATTGGTAGAATCTTGTTTATGGGGTATTCGTGGCAAGTCGGAAGCATAAGCATTACTTTCAGGGACATCCAATCACTTTGGTTAGCTCTGCTCCTTTGGGAGACATTATTCAAAACAGAGAAGCCACGGGGCGAGTCGCCAAGTGGGCAATTGAGCTTGGATCTCATGGGTTGAAGTATGTTCCACGTACTACAATTAAGTCTCAAGCCCTAGTTGACTTCATCAATGACTGGACAGAGATGCAGATGCCGGAAGAGAAGCCAGACAACACATATTGGACTATTCATTTTGATGGATCCAGGCAATTGGAAGGCTCGGGGGCTGGATTCGTATTAACTTCACCACGAGGTGATAAATTTTGTTATGTGTTACGGTTGATGTTTCCATGCACTAACAACGCAGCAGAGTATGAAGCCTTGCTCCATGGTCTGCGAGTGGCAAACGAGATGAACTTGAGCCGGGTCAGATGTCTTGGTGACTCAGATCTAGTGGCTCAACATGTATTTGGCAAGTGGGATTCCAAAGACCCTCTCATGGCGGCTTATCGCCGAGAGGTCGATGCTGTTGCGGGATATTTTAAAGGTTATCAGGTGGAACACAATGACCGCCAAAAGAACGAAGCGGCTGATGCTTTCAGCCAGATAGGGTCTCAGCGTAAGCCAGTGCCACCCAACACCTTTTTGGATGTTTTGCATAACCCCTCTGTCAAGTTGCCCACAGAAGAAGATTTAGCTATTCCTGACCCGGAGGCGCAGTTGGTAGCGGCTCTTCATGTCATCCCAGATTGGATGGTGCCGTTCTTGGCTTACATGACCCGGGGAGAGTTGCTAGCAGATGAGACCCTGTCTCGGCAGATAACCCGGCGATCTAAGTCCATGCCGATTTCAGATGGAGAGTTATTTCATTGCAGTGTTTCCGGAGCATTTCAACGATGTGTTTCCCCCGAAGAAGGTCAAGAAATCCTTCATGAGATCCATGAAGGCGATTGCGGTCATCATGCCAGGTCAAAATCTTTAGTGGCCAAGGCGTTTTGTCATGGTTTTTACTGGTTGACGGCTCATGCTGATGCAGAAGATCTGGTCAGTAGATGTGATGGATGTCAAAAATTTGCACGATGAGCGCATGTGCCGGCTCAAGAGCTCCGGATGATTCCAATCATTTGGCCGTTTTTGGTTTGGGGGCTTGACATGGTGGGACCTTTCAAAAGGTCCAAGGATAAAAAGACACATCTCTTAGTGGCAGTTGATAAGTTTACTAAGTGGGTTGAGGCAGAGCCTGTGAGTAAGTGTGATGCAGACATGGCGGTTCAGTTCATGAAAAAAGTAATTTTCCATTTCGGTTTTCCACAGAGTATTATCACAGACAATGGCACTAATCTGTCTCAGGGGGCTATGGAAGAGTTTTGTCAGCGAGAACACATCCGCCTTGATGTTTCTTCTATAGCTCATCCTCAATCCAATGGTCAAGCTGAGAGAGCCAATCAGGAAATTCTAAAAGGGCTAAAACCCCGGCTTATGGTTCCTTTACAATGAATGCCGGGTTGTTTGGTAGAGGAGTTACCCTCAGTGTTATGGAGCATCAATACTACACCCAACAGATCTACGGGTTACACACCCTTCTTCATGGTTTGTGGAGCAGAAGCAGTGCTGCCTAGTGACATCCGTCATGACTCGCCCCGTGTGGCGGCTTATGTTGAGGCTAACAATGAAAAAGCCAGACAGGATGCGCTTGACTTATTGGATGAAGAAAGAGACTTAGCAGCGACGTGGTCAGCAATTTATCAGTAGGACCTACGTTGTTGTCACAGCCGTCGGGTCAAGTCTAGGACTTTTCAGGAAGGCGACTTGGTGCTCCGACTCATCCAGGATCTTTCAGATGCACACAAGTTATCCCCACCTTGGGAAAGACCTTTTGTGGTCAATAAAAATTTAAACAATGGGTCATACTACCTCATTGACATTCGAGAGCTTGCAGACTCATGTAAGTCGGAAGAAGAGACCCGCCGGCCATGGAACATTGCTCAACTTCGGCCCTATTACACCTGAGCCACCGGCTCTCACTATGTACATACGTTCACGTTGTGTATACTATGATAAGCAATAAAGTAAGACCATCGGTCTCTTTTCTTTTCACAGATTATACGTCTTTATTATTTCTTATAAAACAAATGACTATTAAGGAGCTGATCATATTTGAATCAAGTTTAACCTTTTTTGTCCGTCTTATGATCGTATCCGAATGTAACTGCAAATCTCAAGGTCACTTGGGGGCTTCCTGTTCAAACATAGGTCGTATTCGAACCAAAGAGAACATAGCTGTCGTAACCCTCTTGATCGGCTCAAGGCCAAACTCACTTGGGGGCTTCTTGATCGTATCCGAATCATAGCTTAACCCCTTTTGAGTCCGACTTGGATCGTATTCGAATCAGGGTCGTTAAAAACCACTCAAGGTCATTTGGGGGCTTCCTATTCAAACATAGGTCATATTCAAACCAAAGAGAACGTAGTTGTCGGTACCCTCTTGATCGGCGCAACGCCAAAGCCACTAGGGGCTATATGGTCGTATTCGAACCTTAGCTTAACCCCTTTGGTCCAGTTTACTGATCGTATTCAAATCAGAAACCCCCATCTTTTTGAA
Organism: Triticum dicoccoides; assembly: GCF_002162155.2. Classification (NCBI taxonomy): domain Eukaryota; kingdom Viridiplantae; phylum Streptophyta; class Magnoliopsida; order Poales; family Poaceae; genus Triticum; species Triticum dicoccoides. The sequence goes on along the minus strand of NC_041384.1, from coordinate 105,585,207 downwards.
TACAAATTTAAAATTATGTTTATTATCTATTGCTTGCCTTTTAGCTTTTGTCGTTTGAATATTACAAATAAGATAGCCTGGTTTTCTTCACCGGCTCAATTATTGAACAACACAGCCACCCGGGTTATTCACACCGGTGGCTCAAGGATCCAAAGGTATGAGCTACTAAGATATGATGATCATTGAGTATTCAAGACGTATTAACATTTCATACATATTGAATCATCAAGTTCACCACCCGGATTATTAAACCCGACGATCTAAGGCTCAACAAGGACAAGGTATGATTTTTTACTTATACGCGCTTACCTGCTACGTTAGCTCAAAAATTCGTATTATCCTTTCTTTATATTTGTCTCTGTTCTTTATTGAGGTAAATATATTGGCTGTGAATTAGGGTGTCTAAGTCCGTTTGGTTCTAAACCGCCTTGCCAGTCTTTTTTTGGTATTAACAGAAACAGAGTTCAAATATCGCAGAGACAAGCATTAAACGATGCATACATTGACATCTGGAAGCAGATTCACATAGAAGTATTTTTATGCACGACGGCATAAGCAAACATGCGCTGTTTTAGCAACTAAAGTTATTACAAGGCTTTATAAGCCTATGAAGATGATCATCGTCCATCCCTCGACGGTTCACCACCTTCTGTTTGCTGAAAGTTAGATTTTGACTAATCAAAGCTGTTCATGGCGACAGATTCGGCTTCGTCGTCAATCTGGCCGACCGGGTCAATTTCCGGGGCAAAGGTGTCTTCTCTCACAGGTGGGATCAGATCTGCTACTTTGTATGAAGGAGTGGCCATCTTCTTATTTTCACTATCAAAACCTGGCTGGTACTTGTTAACGTTGGTGTCATCTCCAAGACTAGTCGCCTGAGGCCGGACTTCACGTACACATGCTATGAAATCATCCTGATCAAACGGAGATCCGTCCTCCTTCACAGTAGGGTAGCCTTTGGCTACGTTCGCCGGGTCTAGGTATGGCACCCAAGCCTTGGAGCGGCTTAGGGCAGTCAAAGCTCCGGCTCGTGCGTAGGAGTGTTTTACTTCTTGGAATCTAGCAGGAAGGATGGACAGCTTCTTCAGGACATTGCTAAGCCAGTTGGGTCCTTGATTTGCAGGAGAGATAGCGGCCAGAGCCCGTTGTCCACCAATGTACAATTGTTCAACCAAGGTGTATACTGCCTTCAGTTTAATCAACAGGTCTTGGCTCAGATTTTTACTTCGCGGACCTGCATATATTTTTAACAGAGTAAGTTGGTGGATCATATTCCGGTTTGGCAAAAATTATACGAAAGGTCAATTCAGGCAGCTTACCAAAGATAGCAGCAACCATCTGAGACACCCGACCCTTCAAACTGTTTAGCTCTGTTGAAATTTCTTTCAGAGTTGTTTCGGCTGTCTCAGCTCGTCGGGTCAGGAGTGTTTTTTCCCAAACCTTCTCCTTGGTAGCAAAGCTGGTCTTCAAATTTTCTGTTACAGAAAGGCTCATTTGCAGTTTGGAAGTGGAAGATTTGATTTCGGACTCTTGCCTTGCTAGCCGGGTTTTTGCGTCCGATAATTGAGAATTCAGTTCAGACAATACATTCTGTGAAAGATTCAGATAAGTCAAGACTTGGTTTCAAGTTCCAGTATTTAAATTCAAGATTCAAGTCCCAAGTACTTTATGAATAAACCACTTGACACTTGGGGGCTAATGTATGCCAAATCAAATGTTTACGACTCTACCAACATATTTGAAGTCCCAAGTTCTTTACAAAGTAAAAGAACTTGGCACTTGGGGGCTAATGTACGCAGTTCAGCAAGTTTATCAAGGTTAAACCGGAGTGTTAAGTACTTTGCAGATGGTTTTAAAATTCTAAAGTATCGATTCATTAATGATCAAAATAAACCGATCCTTGGGGACTATGGGTGAAGTTTTGTTCTATCGATATCAGGCAATGATTCAGAGGTAAAAGTCTCGGCCTATATTTTAAGTCTACAGGTTATTCCGTTTCTCTCATAATCTGAAGACTTGGGGGCTGAAGGAATATTGGTAAACCGGAAACAACGTACCTCATACTTCAACTGAAGCTGCTTGACCATCTCGATCTCAGACACACGACTGGAGTGTACATGACTGAGATAGCCGGATAAGATATCACTCGCATTGAGACGGTCATAGTTGGCAACATCAAAGCGAACCTTATGTCTCTCCAATGCTTCTTGCTTAGCTGTGCACCAAGCCAACACCGTTGGGTTCCTCGGCTCAACAAAGCGGCTCCCAGTAATTTGAACATCTTGAGCACGTGGAGACGGCGGGTCGGTTGAGCTTGACGGTCCAACTGTAGAAGGATTTATAGTGGCTTCATCAAGAGACGGCTCCGGAGGATTTGCTTCATTAACAATAGGCGGGTCTTCTGGGGCATTAGTTAATGGAGAAGACGGCCTACCCGGGTCAGATGCTAGCACTGGCGGGTCTTCCGCCGGTTTTGCTGCCTTCGCTTTCTTGGATTTAGCCTGGCCGCTAAGAAAAAAATATATTGCATGATTGTCAGCATCATGATACAATTGATTGAGCCGGAAGAAAAGAGGATTTCGGATTACCCAGGTGCAGTCTTGAAAGCCGGGAATTGTGTTTGAGATGAGTCGCCTGAGGAACGAGACACCTCCTGAAAGAATAAAAGAAAAGAGTTAAAAGAAATACAAGGAGCAGGATTCATTAAAAGAAGTTAAGGACAGTAATATGTAAACCTTGTTCGGGCGTTTCCAAGGGGTCTATTGAAGGACGACAGCCGGTTCATCTTCAATCTCAACTTCACGCGGCTTTCATGTTGCTATTTTTTCAAATGAAAGTTGGGATCCAAGTGAGCTAAGGGGTTAGAAAACCTTACTTTACGGATCACTCGTCGAACTTTGTGTCTTGGTAAGGGCTCTGAGTCGGAGGAAATGATAGTTACCTCTGCTTCCCCGGCCTGACTGGCCCCAGTGTCATCCTAGTAAGGATCAGTGTCAATAAGATTGTTAAAAAATTGGCCAAGGGAATCAAGGGCTACCTCCGAGTCAGACGTGTCATCAAGTTTCATTAAATCTTCAACAGTGGCCTTCTTCTTCTTCTTCGTTCTCCGGGTCGTCTTCTTGGTGTTCATGGCGGCGGCTTTCGCCTTCTTGGCAACCTCGTGGTCATATTTCACCTTCCAAAAGTCAGAATTGGCCTGCAAAGACAAGAAGAAAGATCAGTGCTAAAGTAGTATAGCTGGGCAAAACACAAAGGAAAAGAGATCAGAATATACTTACTTCTGGTACCGGGTTAAGCTTGTAGAAGGGATTTAACCCAACAATGCTGCAGTCTTCATATTTCCCGTTCACCAAAAGATTTGACATTGAAACAATGTCTTCTTCGGTGAGTTCAGCTGGGTTATGATGAAGAGAGTTGTCCGGGCCTCCACCGTATTCATACATCAGTTTTGATCGACGGCTTAATGGAATAACCCGCCATGAAATCCAGCAGCGGGTCAGATCTACTCCAGTTAAACCGTTCCCCAACAAAGCGTTGATTTTTCTGATGGATGGAAGCAGCCTCTTGCGTTCAGCAAAAGTGATTTATCCGGAAGGGTGAATTTGGAGTCAAGACGACCGGGTCGGTAACCCGACAGCGGCTTCTCGTTTGCTGGAGAGATATGCTGACAGTAAAACCAAGTTTGGTTCCAGTCCTTTGGGTGACTTGGTAAAACTATGAGAGGGAAGACAGCACCCTGACGGCACTGAATTGAGATGCCTCCAAGTTCAAAGCTGGGACCGTTGGTGCATTCCTTCTGCCGGTTCAGATAAAAGTACTCTCTAAACAGCTCTATGGTCGGCTCTTGCTGAAGATACACCTCACAAAGCACTTGGAAATTACAAATATTAGATATGGAATTGGGTCCAAGATCCTGAGGATGGAGTTTGAAAAAATGAAGGACCTCTCTGAAGAATTTTGAACCGGGCGGTGAGAAGCCACGGTTCATATGGTCAGTGAAGACAATCACTTCTCCGTCTTTTGGATTGGGGCGTTCTTCCTCCGGGTCAGGAGCACCATAAGACATGAGATTTTTTGAAGGCAGAAACCCAATGAGGAAGAACTCTTTTAACCGTTCCTCATTTATCGATGAGGGTACCCAGTTACAGACGGTGGGTGTCTTCCATGGCATGATGTGCGAAGAACTGAAAAAGAAATAACAACATGCCGGTTCAGTTTACGGTCAGATATAAAACAAGTAATGGCAGTTTAACTAAGGGCTAATGACATATAGGGAAAAGAAAGCCGGAGCGGTAAGCCGCCATGACTACAGATTTTCTTAGAAAGTACATTCAGCTAAGTGTTGGCATAAACAAGTTTTACCAAGCTGTCATTATGATTTTGGATCAAATGGTTGTACTGAAAATAAAAATATTTGAGACCTAAATATCTAGTATAGTTGAGTTCGGCAGCTATAACGAAGCATCTATACAGAAAAAAGGGAACTACGGCTATCAAAAATGGACGCCAAACAACTACTGCGCGAGTTATATTTCCTTTTTGGTTCCCTAGAGGCTGCGGAGGAAGAACTACCAACAAAATTCATGAAGAACGATGAAGAACACCAATGAATTCGCAAAGCTCTAATGCAGATCTAAAAAGTTTGAGAAGGAGAGACTTACGGATGCGGATTCGCTGCGGAGGTTCGTCGCGTTTCTCTGGACAAGTCAGGTCGATGCAGCGGCCTGAGATGAAGAAGACGAGGAGATCTGCGGTGGCGGTGGCGGCAGAGCTCGAGCGGCAGCGAAGCAGTGGGAGGAGGAAGACAACAGAAGGGGGAGAATGAAAAAGACCTAAGTTGTACCTATTTATAAGGGAGTGCGCGAACAGGCGGGCGCGAAAATCAAGGAGACCCGAATAATGATTATCCAAATAGACGCCTCGATTCTCGGAAGGCATTAAAAAAGATTCATTGGAAGATGACGTCGTGAAGGTTTTTCGTGTTTTCAGAAGATGACGTTACGGCGGGTTACAGAAGTTTTCAGACAGAGGATGGATTCCACCTAAGTATTGAAGATTGACTGAGAACAAAGTTCAAAGTCAACCTGGGGCCTAATGTTGGGGATATTGCTACCAGTATGACCCGCCCAGGAGGGGCCGGGTCAGCCCTAATGGCAGGTTACATAAGAAGCCTGATAAACATTCAAGATGATAGTTTACTAAATGTATAGAAGGCCCAAAGGCCTGGGGCCGGCTTAAGGCCTGATATTGTGAACCACTGTATGTAAGGAAAGACTTGTAAAGAAAGGCATGTAAGGGAAGTCACCGAGCTAGACACGATTATGAGCCGACCGGGACTCTGTAGGCTACCAGGCGTCAACCCGTGTATATAAGGGGACGACCCGGTGGCGGTTTAGGGCAAGAAACAACCAAGTCGATAACCAAGCCGGTGAGTTGAGCCTCTTGGAGATCGAAACCTCAGCAATACCAATCCCAACTAGACGTAGGCTTTTACCTTCAGCGTAAGGGGCAGAACTAGTATGAAAACTCTCTCGTGTGTCCTTTGTCCCGATCAACCACTTTAAGCATCCTAGTGCGATGGCCCTATGACTAAGTCCTTACTCTAGGACATCTGCCGTGTCAACTCCACGACAGGACCCCTCTGAGCTGCTGAATCGAGCCGGAGTCTTCATGGCTAGCACTCAACCCAGGCAGAATTCTACGGCTGCAGCAGCAATAACCACTGGGTCGGCAGCAGCCGGGTCAGGAGACCCCGCGCGCCCCCGGCTCAGGTACTAATGGACCTCATGGATAAGATGACAGCTCTATTGACTGTTGTGGTTGAGCCGGCGGATAAGGCTCAGCATGACGCGGAGGTGGCACGACTACGTGAAGAGGTGGCACAAGCCAGGGAAAATTTAGCAGCAGAAGAGGTCAGGATGGCTGCGAAGCGGGCGGCTTTGGATGCTCGTGCTCGGCAGCTTCAAGCGGAGACTTTCCGGCTCTCGGTGGATCTGAACGCATCAAATGAGGTCATCAGGAGAAGACACCAGAAAACTCGGTCATGTCTGCCTCTGAATTACGATCCTAGGAACCTTTTCCACACACCCGGGGCCGGTCCCAGCAACCCGCCGAAGGCAAACCGGATCACAACACCCGGGACGGGGGCGCCGATTCAGCCGAGGGCCATGGAACCACCCCGTGTGAATACTGCTCTGCCTCATTACACGCCGGTACCACCGGGTCACTTCTCTAACCCTTTGGAGAATTTAATTGCTGCGTTGGCTCGTCTGGCGGCTCTCCCAATGGAAGGCGACTCTCCAACGGCGATCGAAACACGAAGGGCCAGAGAACTTCTTTAGACAGCCCTGTCACAGCAGGATGCGTACTCTTATAGTCGAGACAGAATCCATTCAACCCCTCGCCCAAGCCGGAGCCCGAGCTATTGTAGGCATATGGACTCAACGGCTATGTCAAGCAATGTCCAATGCCGTAACCAACTGCACAGGCATGACCCAGCGCAGGATGGAGCCTTTAACTTGGTGGATTAGGAGAGGATCCGTTAGGAGGCTGAGCGGGCAGTTCAACTGGCAGCTGAGCAGGCAACTCATCAGGCTTTTCTGGTTTATCCAGCAACCTCTGTTGAGGAAGGAGTGGCCACAAGGACAAGAGGTGTCCCTTGCCTGGTGCCGGCTCAACGTAATGAGCGCTTGCCAAAGGATTTTAAGGGGCCCCGTAGGGTGCCTACTTACATGGCCGACTTGTAGCATGGGGCATGGATTGAAAGTTATGAGATAGTGATGGAGCTATTGGAGGTCAGCGATGTAGCAATGGCTAAATATTTCACTATGATGTTGGATGGAACAGCTCGCACTTGGTTGAAAGGGTTGCCACCCAACTCCATCGGTTCATGGGTGGAGTTAAAAGCTCGGTTCATTCAGAACTTCAAGGACACATGTAAGCAACCTAGGTCAATCATGGACTTGACTAACTGTAAGCAGGAGGAAGGTGAGTCCACGACCCATTGGGTGCGCCGGGTCAAGGAGATAATACATTCATCTGATAAGATGGATGCCGGCTGTGCGGTCTTAATGTTGGAGAAAAATTGCCGTTTTGAACCTCTGAAGCAGAAGCTAGGGCAGCTCAAGCGTGATTGTCATGACATGGGACAGTTGATGGCGGCTCTTGTCAAATATGCTGATTCAGATAGTACCAAGGATCCCGCGTCTGATGAAGAGAAGGCAGGAAAGGGAAAAAAGAACGGCAATGGCAAGGGTCACTAGCATAACCCGTCAAATCAAGGAGGTAATAAACATAAGGCTGATGAGTTTGTGGCTAACGCCAGTACACAGGGCAACAACCAACGGCGCAAGGGGAGGCCACCTCCTCGGTCAGGCGAGTCAGGTCCCACCCTTGAGCAACTACTGAATGAACCCTATCCGTGACACAGCACCCGGGAGAAGCCAGCTACCCATCTATGGAAGGACTGTATGATCATGAAAGTGTTTAAAAAATCCAACATGTTTGATGGTAACCACGGACCTGGCGGCGGTTCAAGCGGTGCCGGCTTTCATGGCCCGGGGGCCGGCTCAGGCGGAGGCGGTTTTCACGGCCAGGGCCATCCGGGTAACCAAGGTGGTTATAATCAGCAGCAACAACAGCAGCAGTCCGGGCATCGGAGTAACCCAAAACAGCTGAACAGTGGGCAGTACCATGTATTTACCACTAGTTTGTGCAAGAGGGACCAGAAACTTCATAAGAGGGCTGTAAACGCTGTTGAGCCGGCAGTTCCACGTTATTTGAGATGGTCAGAACAGCCTATTGTGTGGAGTAGGGAGGATCACCCTCCCCGGGTTGATAATCCGGGTCACTTGGCTTTGGTAGTGGCGCCTCAGGTTGGTGGATATAAGTTTACTAAGGTGCTCATGGACGGAGGCAGTAGCATCAACATCCTCTATTATGAGACGTTTCGTCGCTTGGGGTTGACTGACAAGAGTCTTAAACAATCCAACACTATTTTTCATGGTGTTGTACCTGGTAAGTCGGCATACCCAGTTGGTAAGATTGAGCTGGAAGTATCCTTTGGGGATGAATATGATTCTAGGGCTGAGAAGTTAAGTTTTGAAGTGGTTAAGATCAAAAGCCCATATCATGCCCTGTTTGGATGGCCGGCTTATGCCAAGTTCATGGATCGGCCGTGTTATGTGTATCTGCAGCTCAAGATGCCGGGTTATAAAGGCACCATCACAGTACATGGAAGCCGGAAAATAGCCCTGGAATGTGAAGAAGGTGATGTTGCTTATGCCGAGTCTGTTTGTGCAACAGAGGAATTGAAGTTTTATAAAGATAATGTTGACCCGGCAGACATGACGTCTTTGAAAAAGCCAACTACAGAGCATGAACCGGTGTTGAAATTCAAATCAGCTGATGACACCAAGACGGTTGATTTTGTGCCTGGCGACTCATCCAAACAGTTCATTATCAGTGCTAACTTGGATCCAAAATAGGAAAGCGCACTCATCGAGTTCATCCGTGAGAACCGGGACATCTTTGCATGGAAGCCTTCTAACATGCCGGGTGTACCGAGAGAACTCGCTGAGCACACTCTCAATATTGATCCAAAGTTTAAGCCGGTCCGGCAATTTCTTTGGCGGTTTAACCAGGAAAGGCGCAAGGCTATCGAAGAAGAGGTGCCCGGCTCTTGGCGGCCGGGTTCATTGTTGAAGCTTTTCACCCAGAGTGGTTGGCTAACCCGGTGCTTGTGCTTAAAAAGAACGGCACCTCGCGCATGTGTGTGGATTACACATATTTGAACAAAGCTTGTCCGGCTGACCCTTTTGCTCTCCCTCGTATTGATCAAATCATTGATGCTACGGCGGGTTGTGAGCATTTGAGTTTTTTGGATGCTTACTCTGATTATCATCAGATCAAGATGGCAGTTAAGGACCAGGAGAAGACAACTTTCATCACTCCGTTTGGAGCCTTCTCCTATGTGTCTATGCCTTTTGGGCTTAAGAGTGCCCAGGCGACTTATGAGTGGTGTGTACAGAATTGCCTTCATAAACAGATTGGACATAATGTTCATGCTTATGTGGATGACATAGTGGTGAAACCTAGAGAGAAGGAAACCTTGGTAGCTGATCTGAAGGAAACCTTTGATAACCTCCGGGTCTACAAGATGATGCTTAACCTAGCCAAGTGTGTTTTTAGAGTACCAGCTGGTAAGCTCTTGGGTTTTTTGGTGTCTAACAGAGGCATTCAGGCTAACCCGGAGAAAATTAAGGCAATCACATCTTTGGCTAAACTGTCGTGCATCAATGACGTTCAGCGGCTGGCGGGCCGTGCAGCGGCTTTAAGCCGGTTTATAAGCCAGTTGGGTGAGAAGGCTATGCCATTGTATCAAATGATGAGAAAAGCAGATGACTTTGTCTGGAGTGACGCTGCCAATTCTGCCTTTGAGGGTCTGAAGAGACAGCTCGCTGAGCCGCCGGTTCTTGCTGCTCCTGTTGAGAAGGAGCCATTGTTGTTATATGTGGTTGCTAACTCACGTGCTGTCAGTGTGGCTATTGTGGTGGAGCGCAAGGAAATTGGTAAGGAACATCCGGTTCAGCGGCCGCTTTACTATGTCATTGAGGTGCTCATTGAATCTAAGCAAAGGTACCCACATTGGCAGAAGCTTGTTTATGGGGTATTCATGGCAAGCCGAAAGCTCAAGCATTACTTTCAGGGTCACCCTATCACTGTGGTTAGCTCCGCTCCGTTAGGAGATATTATTCAAAATAGAGAGGCCACAGGACGAGTCGCCAAGTGGGCCATTGAACTTAGGTGTCATGGTTTAATGTATGTGCCATGTACTACTATCAAATCTCAAGCGCTTTCATTAACGATTGGACAGAGTCACAGACACCTGAAGAAAAGCCAGACAACACATATTGGACGATTCATTTTGATGGGTCCAGACAGTTGGAAGGCTCGGGGGTGGAGTTGTTTTAACTTCTCCTCGAGGTGACACGTTTTGTTACGTGTTGCAATTAATGTTTCCTTGTACTAACAACGCAACAGAATATGAGTCCTTGCTCCATGGTCTTCGAATGGCTAAAGAGATGAGTTTGATCCGGGTACGTGCCTTGGCGACTCAGATTTGGTGGCTCAGTAGGTGTCAGGCAAATGGTATTCCAAGGACCCTCTCATGGCGTCTTATCATCGAGAGGTGGACGCCATGTCTGGACACTTCAAGGGGTATCAGGTGGAACACATTGACCGCAGAAAGAATGAAGCGGCGGATGCCTTAAGCCGGTTGGGATCTCAGCGTAAGCCGGTGCCGCCTAACACCTTTTTAGATGTTTTACATAACCCTTCTGTCAAGTTGCCTACAGAGGAAGACTTGGCCGTTCCTGACCCGGAGGCCCAGTTGGTGGCGACTCTTCATGTCATTCCGGATTGGACAGTGCCATATTTGGCTTACATGACCTGGGGCGAGTTGCCAAAGGATGAGACCCTGGCAAGACAGATAACCCAGCGGTCTAAGTCAATGACAATTTCTAATGGTGAATTATATCATCGTAGTGTCACTGGGGCGTTTTAGCGATGTGTCTCTCCTGAAGAAGGTCAAGAGATTCTTCGTGGGATCCATGAGGGAGATTGTGGCCATCATGCCAGCTCAAAATCTCTAGTGGCCAAAGCTTTTCGTCATGGCTTTTACTGGTTAACGGCTGATGCTCATGTAGAGGATCTGGTCAGTAGGTGCGATGGATGTCAAAAGTTCGCACAACGAGCACATGTACCGGCTCAAGAACTGCGGATGATTCCAATCACTTGGCCGTTTGCGGTTTGGGGGCTTGATATGGTTGGACCTTTCAAAAGATCTCGGGATAAAAAGACACATCTTTTGGTGGCAGTTGACAAATTCACAAAATGGGTTGAGGCAGAGCCAGTCAGCATGTGTGATGCAGCCACGATGGTTTAGTTCATGAAAAAGGTGATCTTTCGCTTTGGTTTTCCACACAGCATTATAACGGACAATGGCACTAATCTGTCCAAAGGTGCTATGGAGGAGTTTTGTCAACGTGAGCATATCCGGCTTGATTTTTCGTCAGTAGCTTATGGTTCCCTTACAACGGCTTATGGTTCCCTTACAACGGACGCCGGGTTGTTGGGTAGAGGAATTACCCTCGGTGCTGTGGAGTATCAATACCACTCCTAACAGGTCTACAGGTTATACACCTTTCTTCATCATTTATGGAGCAGAAGCAGTGTTGCCTAGTGACATCCGTCATGACTCGCCTCGCATGGTGGCTTACGTTGAAGCTGATAATGAACAAGCCCGACAGGATGCACTTGACTTGTAAGATGAGGAGAGAGATTTGGCGGCGGCTCGATCGGCAATTTATCAACAGGACCTGCGCCATTATCACAGCCGCCGGGTTAAGTCCAGGACCTTTCAAGAAGGTGACCTGGTGCTTTGGCTCATCTAAGATCTGTCTGATGCACACAAACTATCTCCGCCTTGGGAAGGACCCCTTGTGGTCAGCAAGAACTTAAACAACGGGTCATATTACCTCATTAACGTTCGAGAGCACAAAGACTCACATAAGTCGGAGGAGGAGACCCACCGGCCGTGGAACATTGCTCAGCTTGACCCATACTATACTTAAGCCACCGGCTCTCGTCATGTACTTACTTTGACGTTGTATATATTATGATAAGTAATAAATTAGGACCTCTGTCCTTTTCCCTTTCAATGATCATATATCTTTATTATTTTCATTATTTAAAATGACCAAAAGGGGGCCGATCGTATCCGAATCTAGCTTAACCCTTTTGGTATGGCTCATGATCGTATTCGAATCTAGCTGTAAACCTCATGGTCACTTGGGGGCTTCCTGTTTGAACATAGGTCGTATTCGAACCAAAGAGAACATAGCTGTCGTAACCCTCTTGATCGGCTCAAAGCCAAACTCACTAGGGGGCTTCTTGATCATATCTGAATCATATCTTAACCCCTTTTGGGTCCGACTTGGATCATATTCGAATCAGGGTCGTTAAAAACCTCTCAAGGTCATTTGGGGGCTTCCTGTTCAAACAAAGGTCGTATTCGAACCAAAGAGAACATAGCTGTCGGTACATTGGTCGGCGCAACGCCAAAGCCACTGGAGGCTATATGATCATATTCGAATCTGAGCTTAACCCCTTTGGTCCGGTCTACTGATCATATTCAAATAAGAAGCCTCCAATTTTTATTTCAATGTTTTGATTTACATTGTCTGAAGCCTAGTGTTTTGTCTTACTGTTTTTTATCATCTCAAATCTAACTGTCAGTATGGTTTCAAATTAAACCGGCTCGGTTATTTGACAATGAGTTGCCAAGGCATAACAGTCATCAGACATATGGAAGTATTGACTTCTACAAAAGATTGGGTTATCGACCTCATCATCCGGGTCATGTAAACCGGTAGTCCAGATTCAAAGAACACAACTTTTTCATTTTTTACAGGAATAGAGTTAAAACATTGCAGATGTAATCACGGATGTGCTGCATATATATATTGACATCATTGGCAAAGAGTCATATGCAACATTTTATGCACGATGGCATAGGCAAAACATGCAGTTTTCAAACTAATCTATTACAAGGCTTTGAGAGCCCAAAAGATGGTTATGACTCTCCCCTCGCCGGTTCACCTCCCTCTACTTGTTGGAAGCTGGGATTGGACCAGTCAAAGCCGTTCAGAGCAATGAACTCCGCTTCATCGTCAATCAGGCCGACTAGGTTGACTTCCGGGGCAAAAGTGTGTTGGCGAACCGGCGGGATAAGATCTTTCACCTTATAAGAGGGAGTCGCCATCTTCTTATTCTCCATATCAAAGCCTGGCTGATATTTGTCGATGTTGGTCTCCTCTCCAAGAATGGTAGCTTGAGGACGAACTCCCCTCACACAAGCAATAAAGTCATCTTGCTCAAATGGAGTCCCATCTTCCTTCACGGTAGGGTACCCCTTAGCCACGTCCACCGGGTCTAAATCCGGCACCTAGGCTTTGGAGCGGCTCAGGGCAGTCAGGGCTCCGGCTCTGGCACAGGATCGTTTGACCTCTTGAAACCTGGCGGGTAAGATCGATTACTTCTTCAAAACATCACTCAAACGGTTGGGTCCTTGGTTGGCAGGAGAGATAGCAGCAAGCGCCCATTGAGCCCCCGTATAAAGTTGTTCCAACAAGGTATAAACCGCCTTCAGTTTTGTCACACTATCCTGGCTCGGGTTGTTACTCCGCGGACCTGTAAGTATTTTAACAAAGGTTAAGGAGGCGGTTTACATTCTTGGTAAAAATAGAGTATAAGTGACTTATGCAAATAACTCACCAAAGATGGCGGAAACCATTTGAGACACACGGTTTTTTAAATCGGTGAGCTCTGTAGTAGCCTCCACAAGAGCCGCCTCAGCTGTCTCAGCGCGTTGAATCAGCAGCGTCTTTTCTTCGGCCCAGGATTTCTTTTTTGCAGCTAAGCTAGTCTTCAATTTCTCAGATTCAGAGAGGCTCAATTGGAGTTTAGAGTCAGTGGTCTTTATCTCTGTCTCCTGCTCCGCCAGCCGGGTCTTGTCATCCGTCAATTGAGAGCCCAGTTCAGATAGGGCGTTCTACAAAACATTCATAGGTGTGTCAAGACTTAAACTAAAAGTTATAAGGGTTCAAGTCTCAAGTACTTTGCACCGCAATACCACTTGACACTTGGGGGCTAATGTTTGCCAAAGCAATTTTTTATGACTTTTATATATTTCAAGTCCCAAGGGTTTTACAAAGTAACAACGCTTGGCACTTGGGGGCTAATGCATGATATTCAGAAAGTTTTTCAAGATTGAGCCAGATCACAATACTTATTGGGACTAGTAAAAGACAGTTATGCAATTAAGTACTAGTCCATTTATGATAAATTGAGCCAGCCCTTGGGGACTACAGGTGAAGTTTACGCTACTTTATTGGACTTTCGGAAAACCTAGAGACAAAGTATCAACTTATATCATAAAGTCTACAGATCATTCAAGTTCATCATCTGAAGACTTGGGGGCTGGCAGAGTATAAGTAAACTGGGGAACATACCTCATAATTTAGCTGCAATTGTTTGACCATCTCAATTTCTGAGTCACGGCTGGAGTGCACATGATTGAGATAGCCAGACAGTTCATCATTGACATCGAGGTGAGCGTAATGGGAGATATCAAACCACACTTTTTGCTTCTCTAAAGCCTCATGCTTAGCAGTATGCCGGGCTAATACAGTGGGGTTCCCCGGTTTAACAGACCGGCTACCGGTAATCAAAACGTCAGTATCAGAAGTTGTTGGTGGGTTTGCTGAGCTAGATGGTTCAGTAATGGTCGGATTAAGGGTGGCCTCATCGGCTGATAACTCAGGAGGGTCCAATTGAGTATGAATAGTCGGCTCTTCTGGTTCTTCAATTTGAGAGGGAGAAGTTGGCATGGCCGGCTCAGGTGCAGGATCTTTCGGGTTTTCTCTCGGCTTAATCACCTTGTCCTTATTGGATTTGGCTTGACCACTAAGAAAGATTTTATGAGACAGTTAGTATAATAATGCAGTTTTTAAAAGATGCAGAAGAAAGATGATTGTCCTTACCCAGGGGCAGTCTTGAAAGCCGGAAATTGAGTTTGTGATGAATTGCTAGAAGAGCAAGAAACCTCCTGCAAAGGTAAAATAAAGTTAGTGATGCAAGGGAATAGATCCATCAATGGAAGCAAAAGACAAAGATGAAAGAAAACTCATTCTGGCGTTTTCGAGGAGTTTGTTATAAATCGGAATGTGGTTCATCGTCGTCATTAGTCCGGGCCTGACGGCGGCTCTCATGTTGCTGCTTTTTCAAAAGAAAATGAGGGTCTAGATAAGGCAAAGGGTGCGAAAACCTTACTTTCCGGGTTACCAGTCGAAGTTTCTGTCTTGGCAAAGGGGCTGAGTCGGAGGAAATAGTTACCTCTTCTTCCACGGCCTGGCTGGCCCCTGTGTCGTCCTGGCAATAGTCAGTGTCAACAAGGTAGTTAAAAAACTGGCCAAGGGAGTCAAGGGCTACCTCCGACTCAGAAGCATCTTCCAGCTGGAACATGTCAGATGTAGTCTTCTTCTTCTTGGGCTTCCGGGTCGTTCTCCTGGCGGCTATGGCAGCGGCTCTAGCCTTCTTGGCAGCTTCATGATCATACTTGGCCTTCCAGAAGTCAGATTTGGCCTGTAAACAAATAAACAGGTTAAAAGGTCATGCAAGTATTTAAACTATGGAGGAAAACACAAAAAGAGAAAGAGGTCGGGGGTTTTCACCTCTGGTGCCAGGTTAAGTTTGCAGAAGAGATTTAACCCAACCTTACTGCAGTCCTCATATTTGTCGTTCACAAGGATGGTTGACATTGCAACAATGTCTTCTTCAGTCAATTGAATAGAGCTATAACGCAGAGAGTCATCTGGGCCTCTGCCATATTCATACATTAACTTGGATCAGTGGCTTAGAGGGATGACCTGCCACGAGATCCAGCAATGGATCAAGTCAACTCCGGTTAAGCCATTTCCCAATAAAGCTTGAACTCTTTTGATAGATGGGATAAGCTTCTTGCGTTCAGCAGTAGTAAGCTTGTCAGGAAGCACGAACTTGGAATCAAGACGCTCTACATGATAACCCGACAGTGGTTTTTCGTCAGCTGGTGATGTATCTTGGCAGTAGAACCAAGTTTGGTTCCAGTCTTTGTGATGGCTTGGTAAGACCACTAAAGGAAAAACGGCACCTTGTCGGCATTGAATTGAAATTCCGCCAAGTTCCAAGCTAAGGCCGCTGGTACACACATTCTGGCGGTTTAAGTAAAAGTACTCTCTGAAGAGTTCCACAGTCGGTTTTTCTTGAAGACATACCTCACAAAGAACTTGAAAATTGCAGATATTTGATATAGAGTTGGGTCCAATGTCTCGTGGATGAAGCTTGAAAAAATGCAGAACGTCTCGGAAGAACTTTGATCCAGGTGGTGAGAAGCCACGGTTCATGTGATCAGTGAAAATGATAACTTCACCGTCTTTGGGCTGAGGCCGTTCTTCGTCCGGGTTAGGAGCACGATAAGATATAATGTTTTTCTTTGGCAAAAATCCTATGGTGACAAATTCCTTCAAGGTATCCTCTATAACTATGGAAGGGACCCAGTTGAACACTGTTGGCGCTTTGGACGGCATGATGTAACATCCCAAATTTTCAATTTGGAATGTTATACATTAGATCATCAATGCATATCATATTTTATTTGCTTTTGGTTTTGATCCTAGAAAATTCTACGCAACTCAAGGACCCACGGAGAGAGTTGGGGATTTCGTTATTTTCATATTTGAGTTTTCTCAAATTTTGAGAATAGGATCATTTCATTTTATTTATTTTATCATCAATTATTTCTATTACAAAAATATTGAAGATTTTATTTCAGATTTTTTCGTTATTTTATTTGAATTTAGGAAAAATGTGCGTTTTTCAAAATTGCATTTAGGCCCCAAATAAATGTTCACCTTGTGCGGCTTGATTTTAGAAGCCCGGGAAAATTTATTTCGCGATTTTTAGAGTCCGTTTAGTATTTCTTTTTATTTTTTTCCGTGCGTAATTATTTAAAAAAATCGAACCGACCTAACGGGCCGTGTCCGACCCAGACTCTGGCCCGAGTAGGCTTTATAAGCCGGGGGAGAAGGCCCAGCCGAAACCCTAAGCCGCCGCCCTCGAACCCCGCGCCGCCGCCGCCGGAGGACGCCGTTGCCTCGCCGCACGCCGCCCGAGGTCGCCTCGAAATTCGTGCCGTTTTTTTTATTATTTTTCGAAAAACCGTCGGTTTTTCGTCGGTTTTTAGTTTCGGTTTTTTTTAATAGATCTGTTTTTTTCTGATTTATTTAATTAGCGAGCGTTCGTCCGTTCGTTCGTTCTAGCGAACGTTCGTCGTTTTTCTTTTTCTCGGATTAAATCCGCGATTTTCTGATCGCGATTCCAGATTCGATTTTTCGTTTTAGTATAACGTTTCGCTCGTTTATCGGAATCAGGCGATTCAAGTGCCTGGAGTTTCGTCTCGAAACCCTCTATCTGTTTAACCAACTTAAACAAGTTTTTGCTACTGTAAATATTGCGTTAGATCTAGATTAGTAGAACGAAGTTGTTTTCTTTCGCCGTTTGACTTTCGTTGCTTCGTTCGATTTGATTCTTTTTGCAAAGCAGAGTTCTTAAGTTGAACCTTTTGGTTAGATCTTTTATTGGACTTTTACCTGTGCATTAGATTAGTACTTATTGTATGCTTGTTTGTTTGTCTGCGATAGAATACCCAAAGTGCGCCGCCTGTTACTTCGAATCTCTAGGTTTCGCGGATCATCAGCAAGGCAAGTAACACTTTGATCATACCTTTTCTACTACCCAGTTTTATTGCATTAGATCAATCCTCATACATTGCATGATTAGGATCTAATTAAATTGTGGGATGGGAAGTAGTAGAGGTAGTACCTATTACATGTTTACTATCAAACCTTTGGGAGTTACTTCTATGTTTGCTTATTGCTATGCTATGCTAGTAGACGTGGATTGGGTGAGTGATATCCATGACAGATGTGAGCATTGTTAATTAATGGTTTATCTAAGGTGGCAACATAAACACACATCTGGGTGGATTGAGGCACCTGGGTAATCCAGGACTTGCCTGTTTTCTTTTGGACCGCCACCCAGGCTCAAAGGGGTCATGAGATTATTCATGCTAGAAACTTCCGTGTGCAGCCACAAGCTATTATGGGCTCTAGCATAGTTGACTAAGTCGTGCGAACTCTTACAGTGGTAGACTAGCAGATGTAGGGGATGTAGGTGGTACGGTCTACCCGATCGTAAGGTGCGAGCGCTTCTGAAAGACTATGTCTCGGTCATCCGTTTTCTCAAACACCATGTAGTGCGAAAAACCAAATGGAGGCGATCGAGTCTTGTGGGGAAAAGTGCGCAAACCTCTGCAGAGTGTATTAAACTAATCATGATTAGCCGTGTCCCCGGTTATGGACATCTTGAGTATCTAGTACTTGGATTATCATGTGAATCTCAACATGTTACTCTAAATTTAGTTTGTTGGGTTTTGTTAATGATGATGCTTAATTGGGATTGAGAATGCTGTGAACCATTCTCAATGTTTAACAACTACCATGATAGTTAAATAAATTTATTCCTTTGCAGTAGGGAAAAATTGGCTTTACGCAAAACTGTAACCATAGAGCTTTCCACCAGCCAAATATGCATATAGTATAGTTGTTTCATTCCATTACTCTCTATGTGTTACCTTGCCAGCATATTCCATGTGCTGACTCGTTTCGGGCTGCAACGTTAATGTTGCAGACTTTTCAGACGATGACTAAGGAGTTTTTAGGTCGTGGTTCTACACTTAGTGATGCCGTTGGAGTTGATGGACTCACTTATCTTCCAAGCCTTCCACTGTTATCGTTATTAGATGGCCTTAAGCCATATTTATTGTAATAATTTCTCTTTTGAGACACTCGATGTAATAAGTGTGTGATTGCTACTCTTATATAAATCCTCCGAGTACTGTGTGGTGTCAACATTACTGATCCAGGGATGACAGCAAAGTACAGAGATTCGACTGTTTGAGGTCTAGTCACTACAGAGATGGTATCAGAGCACACACTGACTGTAGGACACGACCACTAAGCGAAAGACCTAGATCACTATTCACTCTCTTCTCTTCTGACTCCTCATCTTTTCTATTCTTTTAGGATGACGGATGCAAGGAACAAGTTCACACAACCGGATGAAGATACACCCTTTGGACGTCACTTGAAGGAAGTCACTAGATACCTGAACATAGGAGTACCAAGCTTCACCGGAACCTACAACACCACATTACCTGAAGAAGAGCGCTAGATGATTCAAGTTCAAGTTCTAGGAAGGACGTTCATGCCAGTCACTGAGCCCATAGAGTTTTCTTTTGATGCACCAACTTGGAATCTAGGGAAGAGCATGGCAGAAGTCTATCGCAAGGATCTCAAGGATACTATCTACCAGATTTGTGGACGCCGAGATGATCACTGGGAGATGATCAGCACCAGAAAGGATAGATCCATTGCAGCTTTTATCCAGGAGTTAAACCAGCACATTCAACGACAGGAGAATCAGATGTACGCTGACATGATAGACCTGAAGAAGGCAAGGACAAGGATCAAGGAACTGGAGGAAGAACTCAAGGCTACACGTGAAGATTATGAAGAGGAAATTGAAGTATTAGTGGATAAGAATGCCGACCTAACAATGAAGATCGGGATATTTACGGGAGGCCCTACACCAGTAGATGAAGACAAAGAACCCAAGGAGATTAGCCCGGAAGACTACATCATCATCGACGACACCGACTCGGATCCAGACGATAGCGATGATGACTATATTGATGATGCTGGAGCAGATATCATGGAGTCTGCAACCGAAGAATATTTCTAGTAGACCACCTCATAAGTAGTAGTAGTCCACCATGTAAATATAGTAGTCCGAGCACTTTTGCGATAGTTAGATCGATTGTATGCCTTGTTTGATTGAATGAAGCGAATGGTTTGATTTTGTCTCATGTGCATATGGGTAGTGTTTTCTCTTTAGACCCCCTCTATTCTTACATCTCATCTTTTCTAAACCCTCAGATGCCTCTGAGACATGACCCCGGATTTACCTTTCCACCGGAGCTCACCCAGTTGATCCAGCAGCAGAACACATTGGTGCAGTTGCTAGTCCAGAATCAGAACCAGGGGAACAACAACAACAACCCACCACCACCACCACCACCTGTTGACCACTTAGCCCGTTTTCTTAGGCTGAATCCGCCGGTGTTTTCCAGTAGCACCGAGCCGATAGTAGCAGATGATTGGCTCCGCAAGACAGCTAGAGAGTTGACCAGAGTAGGATGCACAGATGCGGAGAAGGTGAAGTTTGCCGCACGTCAGCTTGAAGGACCCGCAGCATCATGGTGGGAAAATTTCACAGCCACTTTCCCTGTCGACACTGTCACATGGGACCAGTTTCAGCAGGCTTTTCGCACTGCCCACATTTCAGCAGGAGCTATGGCCATGAAGAAGCATGAGTTTCGCAACTTGCGCCCAGGAGGACGGACAGTTGGCCAGTATGTGGAGGACTTTAGTAAGTTAGCACGTTATGCCCCAGATGACGTTGCTATGGATGCAACTAAGCAGGAGAAGTTTTTGGAAGGACTGAACGATGAGTTGAGCATGCAGTTGATGGTAGCAACCTTCAACAACTACCAGGAGTTGGTAGATCGTGCTCTTATGATTGAAGGGAAGCAGCAGCAAATTGAAAATCGCAAGAGGAAGTATGAACAAGGGAAGTACAATTCAGGAGCTCAGTAGAAGCCACGTTTTACCCCTAGATCTGGAGGACATTTTTAGCATACTCATGAAGGAGGTAGCTCGCACAATCACAATGGCACCAAGAATGGTAATGGGAATGGAGGAAGCAACAGCCAGAATCGCACCAACCCATCAACCCCAGCCAAGAAAGACCTAAGCCAAGTCACTTGCTTTAAGTGTTCAAAGACCGGACATTATGCCAATGAATGTCCTGAATTACAAAATGGAAATAGCAATGGAAGCTCTGGGAAGAAGCCGAACCCTTTAAATAGGGGACACGTGAACCACGTTAGCGTGGAGGAGGTTGAAGCTCAACCTGATGCAGTAATAGGTAAATTTTTGGTTAAGTCATTTACTGCACTCGTTCTTTTTGATACTGGTGCATCGCATTCATATATCTCAAGGGGATTTGTGGATAAGTATAACCTGTCAACCCAAGCCCTTAGGTCACCCATGTTAGTAACCTCGCCTGGAGCAGAATATATGGCTAGTCGATGCTGTGACCGGTTACCATTAAGGATTGGTAACTATGTTTTTCCCTCAAACCTAATAGTATTGGAATCCCAAGGATTGGATGTGATATTAGGCATGGATTGGTTATCAAAGTATGAAGGGAATATTGAATGTGCTAGTAAGTCAATTTTGCTTACCACACCAGAAGGGAGAAGGATCAAGTATGTATCCCGACATGTGCCAAAGAGGACTCAAGTAAATTGCTTAACTGGAGTTGTGCAGGAGGAAGTACCGGTGGTAAGGGATTTCCCTGATGTATTTCCAGAAGAGTTGCCAGGCATGCCACCGGATAGAGATATTGAGTTTTTGATTGAGCTTTTGCCAGGCACAGGGCCAATATCCAAGAGACCATATAAGATGCCTGCAAAGGATTTGGTGGAAATTAAGAAGTAGATTAAAGAGTTACTGGATAAAGGTTATATTCGCCCAAGTTCTTCTCCTTGGGGATCGCCAGTACTTCTAGTGGAGAAAAAGGATGGATCGTTAAGGATGGTTATCGATTATCGAGGATTGAATGAAGTAACCATCAAGAACAAGTACCCACTACCGATGATCAATGATCTGTTTGATCGATTAGAAGGAGCTAAGGTGTTTTCCAAGATCGATCTGTGATCAGGATACCACCAGTTGAAGATTCGGGAACATGATATTCCTAAGACAGCTTTTACCACCAGGTATGGGCTGTACGAGTATACCGTTATGTCATTTGGTCTGACTAACGCTTCGGCATATTTTATGAACATGATGAACAAACTGTTTATGGAATTTTTGGATAAGTTCGTCATAGTGTTCATTGATGATATCCTGGTTTACTCAAAGAATGAAGAGGAACATAAGGAACATTTGCGTTTGGTTCTTGGAAAGCTCAGAGAACATCAATTATATGCCAAGTTTAGCAAATGTGAATTTTGGTTGAAGGAAGTAGGATTCCTCGGACACGTTATATCTGGAGAAGGTATAGCAGTTGATCCCACTAAAGTTGATACCGTGACCAAGTGGGAAGCACCAACCACCGTGGGAGAGATCCGGAGTTTTCTTGGACTCGCAGGATACTACCGGAGATTTATTGAGAATTTCTCAAAGATTGCGAAGCCTATGACTGAGTTGTTGAAGAAATATACCAAGTTCATATGGACGGAGGAATGTGAGGCTAGTTTCCAGGAGCTGAAGAAACGTTTGGTTACCTCACCAGTGTTGATTTTGCCAGATCAGACCAAGGATTATGAGGTGTATTGCGACGCTTCACATCGAGGACTTGGAGCAGTACTTATGCAGGAAGGAAGAGTTGTTTCATATGCCTCAAGACAGCTTAAGCCTCATGAGTTGAATTATGCTACGCACGACTTGTAGTTAGTAGCCGTAGTGCATGCATTGAGGACTTGGAGACATTTTCTGATTGGAAACCATTGTGAGGTGTATATGGATCGTAAGAGTTTGAAGTATATTTTCACCCAGAAGGAGTTGAATCTCAGACAAAGGAGATGGTTGGAGCTCATCAAGGATTATGATATGAAAATTGCATTATCATCCCAGGAAGGCTAATGTAGTAGCTGACGCATTAAGCCGTAAGAGCCATGTCAATACATTAATGACGGGAGAAATCCCAAGGGAGTTAGCCGAAAATCTTCGAGAGTTATGCTTAGAAATAGTCCCGAGAGGCTATGTAGCAGCATTGGAGATTCAGTCTACATTGATGGATAAAATCAGAGAAGCCCAAAGGACTGACAAGGAGATTGCTTCTATTAAGGAGAAACTTAGCAAGGGAAAGGCTAAGGGATTTCGTGAGGATGAGCACAATACCCTATGGTTTGAAGACCGTGTTTATGTGCCCAATGACCCGGAGATCAGGAAGTTGATTCTGCAAGAGGCACACGATTCACCGTATTCGATTCACCCAGGAAATACCAAGATGTATTTGGATTTGAAGGATATTTTCTAGTGGACCGGAATGTAGAAGAATATTGCGGAGTACTTAGCAGTTTGTGATGTATGTCAGAGAGTAAAGGCAGAACATCAGAAGCCAGCAGGATTGTTACAACCATTGCCGATACCCGAATGGAAGTGGGATAAGTTAGGCATGGATTTTATTACGAGATTGCCCAGGACTTGTTCAGGCTATGACTCAATTTGGGTTGTAGTCGATTGGTTGACGAAAGTAGCTCATTTCATCCCGGTAAAGACCACTTACACCAGTGCTAAGTTGGCAAGGATATACATGAACAGGATCGTATGTCTGCATGGAGTTCCGAGGAGTATCATATCAGATAGAGGAACCCAGTTTACCTCAAAGTTCTGGAAGCAGTTGCATGAAACTTTGGGTACTAGGCTAGAATTCAGTACAGCTTTTCATCCACAAACAGATGGACAGACCGAGAGAGTCAATCAGATTTTGGAGGATATGCTGAGAGCTTGTGCGCTAGATTATGGATCTAGTTGAGATGACAATTTGCCATATGCAGAGTTCTCTTACAACAACAGTTACCAAACCAGTTTAAAGATGGCCCCTTTTGAAGCCTTGTACGGAAGGAGGTGTAGGACACCGTTGTCATGGGACAAAGTTGGAGACCGCCAGTTGTTTGGACCTGACTTGATTAAAGAGTCTGAATAGAAGGTGAAATTGATTCGCGATAGGCTCAAGATAGCCCAGTCCAGATAGAAGAGTTATGCAGATTCTAAATGCAAGGAGACAGTTTACGAAGTTGGAGATAGAGCTTATCTTCGAGTATCACCACTTCAGGGAACAAAGCGTTTTGGGGTTAAAGGAAAGTTAGTGCCACGATTTGTAGGACCATATCGAGTTTTGGAGCGTATGGGAGAAGTGGCCTACAAGTTGGAATTGCCCGAAGAATTGTCAGGAGTTCATGATGTGTTCCATGTTTCTCAGTTAAAGAAGTGCCATGCGGAGATGGCTGATACCCTTGAGAGATACAGTGCCACTGGAAACAATCCAATTTGATAACGATTTGACCTATGAGGAGAAACGAATTAAGATTCTCGAGTTTGCCAGTTGAGTCACTCGCAGCAAGGTTATCAAGTTTTGCAAAGTTCAGTGGAGCCACCACACGGAGGACGAAGCCACCTGGGAACGAGAGGAAGATTTGCTGGAGGACCACCCTCACCTATTTTCTAGCCAACCCGAATCTCGAGGGCGAGATTCATCTTAAGGGGGGTAGGTTTGTAACATCCCAAAATTTCAATTTGGAATGTTATACATTAGATCGTCAATGCATATCATATTTTATTTGCTTTTGGTTTTGATCCTAGAAAATTCTACGCAACTCAAGGACCCACGGAGAGAGTTGGGGATTTCATTATTTTCATATTTGAGTTTTCTCAAATTTTGAGAATACGATCATTTGATTTTATTTATTTTATCATCAATTATTTCTATTACAAAAATATGAGAGAGGGAATAAAATGACTTTCCCAAAATAAATAAATATTGAGGATTTAATAATAAAATCAAATAAGATTTTATTTCGGAGTTTTTCGTTATTTTATTTGAATTTAGGAAAAATGTGCCTTTTTCAAAACTGCATTTAGGCCCCAAATAAATGTTCACCTTGTGCGGTTTGATTTTAGAAGCCCGGGAAAACTTATTTGGGGATTTTTGGAGTCCGTTTAGTATTTCTTTTTATTTTTCTTCCGCCCGTAATTATTTAAAAAAAATTCGAACCGACCTAACGGGCCGTGTCCGACCCGGACTCTGGCCCGACTAGGTTTTATAAGCCGGGGGAGGAGGCCCAGCCGAAACCCTAAGCCACCACCCTCGAACCCCGCGCCGCCGCCGCCTGCCAGCGCCGCCGCCGCCGCACGCCGCTCGAGGTCGCCTCGAAATCTGTGCCGTTTTTTTTCCGAAAAACCGTCGGTTTTTCGTCGGTTTTTAGTTTTGGTTTT
Organism: Triticum dicoccoides; assembly: GCF_002162155.2. Lineage (NCBI taxonomy): Eukaryota > Viridiplantae > Streptophyta > Magnoliopsida > Poales > Poaceae > Triticum > Triticum dicoccoides. The sequence continues at coordinate 105,560,422 of NC_041384.1, read as the reverse complement.
TTTAAATAGATCGGTTTTTTTCCGATTTAATTAATTAGCGAGCGTTTGTCCGTTCGCTCGTTCTAGCGAACGTTCGTCGTTTTTCTTTTTCTCGGATTAAATCCGCGATTTTCTGATCGCGATTCCTGATCCGATTTTCGTTTTAGTATAACTTTTTGCTCGTTTATCGGAATCAGGCGATTCAAGCGCCTGGAGTTTCGTCTCGAAACCCTCTATCCGTTTAACCAACTTAAACAAGTTTTTATACTGTAAAAATTGTCTTAGATCCAGATTAGTAGAAAGTTGTTTTGTTTCGCCGCTTGACTTTCGTTGCTTCGTTCGATTTGATTCTTTTTGCAAAGCAGAGTTCTTAAGTTGAACCTTCTGGTTAGATCTTTTATTTGACTTTTACATATGCATTAGATGAGTACTTATTGTATGCTTGTTTGTTTGTCTGCGATAGAATACCCGGAGTGCGCCGCCTGTTACTTCGAATCTCTAGGTTTCGCGGATCATCAGCAAGGCAAGTAACACTTTGATCATACCTTTTCTACTACCAGTTTTATTGCATTAGATCAATCCTCATACATTGCATGATTAGGATCTAATTAAATTGTGGGATGGGAAGTCGTAGAGGTAGTACCTATTACATGTTTACTATCAAACCTTTGGGAGTTACTTCTACGTGTGCTTATTGCTATGCTATGCTAGTAGACGTGGATTGGGTGAGTGATATCCATGACAGATGTGAGTATTGTTAATTAATGGTTTATCTAAGGTGGCAACATAAACACACATCTGGGTGGATTGAGGCACCTGGGTAATCCAGGACTTGCCTGTTTTCTTTTGGACTGCCACCCAAGCTCAAAGGGATCATGAGATTATTCATGCTAGAAACTTCCGTGTGCAGCCACAAGCTATTATGGGCTCTAGCATAGTTGACTAAGTCGTGCGAACTCTTACAGTGGTAGACTAGCAGATGTAGGGGATGTAGGTAGTACGGTCTACCCGATCGTAAGGTGCGAGCGCTTCTGAAAGACTATGTCTCGGTCATCCGTTTTCTCAAACACCATGTAGTGCGAGAAACCAAACGGAGGCGATCGAGTCTTGTGGGGAAAAGTGCGCAAACCTCTGAAGAGTGTATTAAACTAATCATGATTAGCCGTGTCCCCGGTTATGGACATCTTGAGTATCTAGTACCTGGATTATCATGTGAATCTCAACATGTTACTCTAAATTAAGCTTGTTGGGTTTTATAATGATGATGCTTAATTGGGATTGAGAATGCCGTCAACCATTCTCAATGTTTAACAACTACCATGATAGTTAAATAAATTTATTCCTTTGCAGTAGGGAAAAATTGGCTTTATGCAAAACTGTAACCATAGAGCTTTCCACCAGCCAAATATGCATATAGTATAGCTATTTCATTCCATTACTCTCTATGTGTTACCTTGCCAGCATATTCCATGTGCTGACCCGTTTCGGGCTTTAACGTTAATGTTGCAGATTTTTCAGACGATGATTAAGGAGTTATTAGGTCGTGGTTCTATACTCAGTGATGCCATTGGAGTTGATGGACTCACTTATCTTCCAAGCCTTCCATTGTTATCGTTATTAGATGGCCTTAAGCCATATTTATTGTAATAAGTTCTCTTTTGAGACACTCGATGTAATAAGTGTGTGATTGCTACTCTGCTATAAATCCTCCGGGTACTGTGTGGTGTCAGCATTACTGATCCAGGGATGACACCGGAGCACAGAGATCAGACTATTTGAGGTCTGGTCGCTACACATGATGAAAAAAATGGCAAGCTGAAAAGAAAGTAATTTGCCGGTTCAATTTATTGATGAAGTTATAGGTTCATGATACAAATGAATAATGGCGGCTTAAATAATGGCTAATGACATATAAAGGAAAAAGAATCCGGAGTCATAAGCCGCCATGACTAAAAAGTATTCGAAGGTTGCCAGAAACAAAATTGGCTAAGTGTTGACACAAACAAGTTTATCAAGTTGTCGCTATTATTTTGGATCAAATGGCCGTTCAGAAAAGAAAATATTCTATACCTAAAAATCTAGTACAGATGAGTTCGTGAGTTATAATGAGGCCTCTGTATAGGAAAAAGGGATCTACTAGTATCAAAAATGGACGCAAAACAATTACTGCACGAGTTATGTGTTCCTTTTTGGATCAGAAGAGGCTGCGGAGGAGGAACCACGAAGCAACTGTGATGAACTATGAAGAACACACAGAAACCTAGAAACCCTAATGCGGATCTAAGGAGCAGGAAGGTGAACACTTATAGCCACGGATCTTCTGTGGAAGGTCGCCGTTCTTCTCTGGATCGATTCAGGTTGATGCAGCGGCCAAGGTCGAGGAAGACGAGGTGCTCTACGATGGCGGCGGAGCTCAGGCGGCAGTAGGGTTGCAAGAGGAAGAAGATGAAGAAAGGGAAGAATGAGGAAAGAAATGGTCGTGCCTATTTATAAGGGGATAAGCGAACGGCAGGCGCGAAAATCAAGGAAGACCCAAATAATGATTATCCAACTAAATGGACGCCTTGATTCTCGGAAGACATTCAAGGATAAAGATCTGTTGGAGATGATATCATAGCAGGCTTTCATATTTTTGTAAGAGGACGTCATGGCGGGTTACAAAGCTTTTACAAACAAGGGAAGATGGATTTCGTCTAAATGTTGAAGGTTGACAAGAACAAGGTTCAAAACAACCTCGGGCCTAATGTTGGGAATATAACTTTCAGGTATGACCCGCCCAGGGGGGGCGGGTCAACCCTAATGGCGGGTTGTTAAGAGAAGCCCAGTAATATTCAAGGTGATAGTTTATTAAGAATTGTAGAAGGCCTAAGCCCAGAGGCGGCTTAAGGCCCAATATTGTAAACCACCATATGTAAAGAAAGACTTGTAAAGAAAGGCATATAAAAGAAGTCACCGAGCCGTACACGTTTTATGAGCCAGCCGGGACTCTGTAGGCCGCCAAGCGTCAACCCGTGTATATAAGGGGACGATCCGCCCGCGGCTTAGGACAAGAGACAACATATCGATAGCCAAGCTAGCAGATTCTCTCCTTGGTCATCGAAACCTAGCAATACAACATCAACTGGACTAGGCCTTACCTTCACTGTAAGGGGTTGAACCAGTATAAACCTCTCGTGTCCTTTGTCCCGATTAACCCCTTTAAGCTTCCTAGTTGCGATGGCCCTACAACTAAATCCATTCGCTAGGACATCTGCCCTGATAATTCCACGACATCATCTAATAGGTCAAGTGCTTCCTGACGTGCCTTCTCATTGTTAGCTTCAACATAAGCCGCCACACGGGGTGAGTCATGACGGATGTCACTAGGGAGAACCGCCTCTGCTCCGTAAACCATGAAAAAGGTGTATAACCCGTAGATATGTTGGGTGTGGTATTAATGCTCCATAACACAGAAGGTAACTCCTCCACCCAACAACCCGGCGTCCGCTTTAAAGGAACCATAAGCCGAGGCTTGATACCTCTTAGGATCTCTTGATTGCCTCTCTCCGCTTGACCATTAGATTGGGGGTGAGCCACTGATGACACGTCAAGCCGGATGTGCTCACATTGACAAAATTCTTCCATAGCACCATTGGATAGATTAGTACCATTATCTGTTATGATGATGTGTGGAAAGCCAAACTGGAAAATCACCTTCTTGATGAATTGAACCGCCGTGGCTACATCACACTTACTGACTGGCTCTGCCTCCACCCACTTAGTGAACTTATCAACCGCCACCAGAAGGTGGGTCTTCTTATCCTTGGACCTTTTAAAGGGCCCAACCATATTGATACGTCTCTAACGTATCTACTTTTCCAAACACCTTTGCCCTTGTTTTGGTCTCTAACTTGCATGATTTGAATGGAACTAACCCGGACTGACGCTGTTTTCAACAGAATTACGTGAAACTTCACGGAGACACTTTTTAGAAAATAAGAAAAATACCTACCAAAGATGAAGGCCAGGGGGCCCACCATCTTGGCATGAGGGTGGGGGCGCGCCCCCTACGTCGTGGGCCCCCTGTTGCCTCTCCGACTCCAACTCCGCCACCATATATTGAGTTTCGATGAGAAAAAAATCAGAGAGAAGAAATCATCACATTTTACGATATGGAGACGCCGCCAAGCCCTAAAACCTCTCGGGAGGGCTGATCTGGAGTCCATTCGAGGCTCCGGAGAGGGGAATCCATCGCCATCGTCATCATCAACCATCCTCCATCACCAATTGCATGATGCTCACCGTCGTGCGTGAGTAATTCCATCGTACGCTTTCTGGACAGTGATGGGTTGGATGGGATCTATCATGTAATCGAGTTAGTTTTGTTAGGGTTTGATCCCTAGTGTCCATTATGTTCTGAGATTGATGTTGCTATGACTTTGCTATGCTTAATGCTTGTCATTAGGGCCCGAGTGCCATGATTTCAGATCTGAACCTATTATGTTTTCATCAATATATGAGTGTTCTTGATCCTATCTTGCAAGTCTATAGTCACCAATTATGTGTTATTATCCGTTAACCCTGAAGTGACAATAATCGGGATAATTATCGATGATGACCGTAGTTTGAGGAGTTCATGTATTCACTATGTGTTAATGCTTTGTTTCGGTTCTCTAATAAAAGGAGGCCTTAATATCCCTTAGTTTCCGTAAGGACCCCGCTGCCACGGGAGAGTAGGACAAAAGATGTCATGCAAGTTCTTTTCCATAAGCACGTATGACTATATTCGGAATGCATGCCTACATTATATCAACAAACTGGAGCTAGTTCTATGTCACCCTAGGTTATGACTGTTACATGATGAACTGCATCCGGCATAAATCTCCATCACCGATCCATTGCCTACGAGCTTTCCATATATTGTTCTTTGCTTATTTACTTTTCTGTTGCCATTGCTATCATCACTACAAAATACCAAAAACATTACTTTTACTACTGTTACCTTTTGCTACCGTTATCACTGCTATCATATTACTTTGCTACTAAACACTTTGCTACAGATATTAAGTTTCCATGTGTGGTTGAATTGACAACTCAGCTGCTAATACTTGAGAATATTCTTTGGCTCCCCTTGTGTCGAATCAATAAATGTGGGTTGAATACTCTACCCTCGAAAACTGTTGCGATCCCCTATACTTGTGGGTTATCAAAACTATTTTCTGGCGCCGTTGCCGGGGAGCATAGCTCTATTCTTTGAGTCACTTGGGATATATATCTGCTTATCATTATGAAGAACTTGAGGGATCCAAAAACCAAGATCTATCCCTCAACTACGAGGGGAGGTAAGGAACTGCCATCTAGCTCTACACTTGATTCACCTTTTGTTTTGATTAAGCTTGCGACACCTACACCTGCTTCTACTATTCGTTCAGATATGTCGCATGTTATTGATGATGCCACTTCTGCTATGCATGATACTTATGATGAAACTACCTCTATGCCTGATACTACTATGCCACTTAGTGCTTTTCTTGATGAACAACTTGCTAGGGCTAGAGAAATTGAAAATATTGAATCGGATGATACTGATGAAATTGATGATGAAGAACCACTTGCCATTCCTAAGGGTTATTTTTTGATCAAGATGCTTCTTTAGCTATTTTAGCTTGCAGAAATAGAACTGAACTTAAAAAATTATTAGCTAAATGGAGTAAGTAATCCCTAAATGATAGAATGAAACCTGACCCTGCTTTTGCTACTTCACCTATCTTTGTTACTGATAAGAATTATGAATTCTTTGTTGATCCTTATATAATTACTTTGGTTGAATCTGATCCTTTTCATGGTTATGAATCTGAAACTGTTGTGGCACATCTTACTAAACTGAATGATATAGCTACCCTGTTCACTAAAGATGAGAGAACTTGCTACTTTTATATACTCAAAATATTTTCGTTCTCATTAAAGGGTGATGCTAAGATATGGTTTAATTCTCTTGATCCTGGTTGTGTGCGTAGTCCCCAGTACATGATTTATTACTTCACTACTAAATATTTCCCTGCTCGTAAGAAACAAGCTGCTTTAAGGGATATATATAATATTGTGCAAATTTAAGAAGAGAGTCTCCCACAAGCTTGGGGGAGGCTTCTCCAATTACTTAATGCTTTGCCTGATCATCCTCTTAAGAAAAATGAAATACTTGATATCTTTTATAATGGACTAGCCGATGCCTCCAGAGATTACCTGGATAGTTGTGCTGGTTCTATTTTTAGGGAAAGAACACCAGATGAAGCTGAAATTCTATTGAATAATATGTTGACAAATGAAAATAATTGGACACCTCCGGAACCAATTCCCGAGCCTATTCCTAAACCAACTCCGAAGAAGATGGGTATTCTATTTCTCAGTCCCGAAGATATGCAAGAGGCAAAGAAATCTATGAAAGAAAAGGGTATTAAAGCTGAAGATGTTAAGAATTTACCTCCTATTGAAGAAATACATGGTCTTAATTTACTGCCTGTTGAAGAAACATATAATCTTAATCCTTTACCTATTGAAGAAACTCATGGTCTTGATAACCCGACACAGGTAGTAAAGGTAAATTCTCTCTATAGATATGATAAAGCTATAATCCCATTTACTAAATTTGTTAGCCCATGCTTAGATGAGTTTAATAAATTTATGGCTAAGCAAGAAGATTTTAATGCTTATTTTGGTAGACAATTAAAATACAATTCAAATATGCTTGGACACTTGGGTGATTATATGGCTAATGTCAAAGGTGAACTTAAACTTATTAGTAAACATGCTTCTATGGTTACCACTCAAGTAAAACAAGTACTTAAAGCTCAAAATGATTTGCTCAATGAATTGAATAGTAAAGATAATGATTATGCTGTTAGAGTGGCTACTAGAACTGGTAGAATGACTCAAGAACCTTTGTATCCTGAAGGCCGTCCTAAAAGAATTGAGAAAGATTCTCAGAGAAGTAATATAGATGCACCTAGTTCTTCTAAAAAGAAAAAATGATAGGGCTTTGCATACTTCTAGTGATCCTATTGTTGAAACACTTGAGAATCCAAATGATATTTCTATTTCTGATGCTGAAACTCAACCTGGTAATGAACCTGAAACTAGTGATAATGCTAATAATAATGTTCATAATGATGCTCAACCTAGTAATGATAATGACATAGAAATTGAACCTCATGTTGATCTTGATAACCCACAATCAAAGAATCAATGTTATGATAAGAAAGACTTCGTTGCTAGGAAACACGGTAAAGAAAAAGAGAGCCTTGGGTTCAGAAACCCATGCCTTTTCCTCCCAAACCATCCAAGAAAAAGGATGATGAGGATTTTGAGCGCGTTGCTGAAATGATTAGACCTATCTTTTTGCGTATGCGATTAACTGATATGCTCAAAACAAATCCTTATGCTAAGTACATGAAAGATATTATTACAAATAAAAGAAAGATATCGGAAGCTGAAATTTCCACCATGCTTGCTAATTATACTTTTAAGGGTGGAATACCAAAGAAACTTGGAGATCCAGGAGTACCCACTATACCATGCTCTATTAAAAGAAACTATGTTAAAACTACTTTATGTGATCTTGGAGCCGGTGTTAGTGTTATGCCTCTCTCTTTATATCGTAGACTTCATTTGAATAAGTTGACACCTATTGAAATATCTTTGCAAATGGTCGATAAATCAACTGATATACCTGTCGGTATTTGTGAGGATGTGCCTGTTGTAGTTGCAAATGTTACTATTTTAACGGACTTTGTTATTCTTGATATTCCCGAGGACGATAGTATGTCTATTATTCTTGGAAGACCTTTTTTGAATACTGCAGGGGCTGTTATTGATTGCACTAAAGGCAATGTCACTTTTCATGTTAATGGTAACGAGCATACGGTACACTTTCCGAGGAAACAACATCAAGTTCATAGTATCAACTCTATTGGAAAAATTCCATCGATTATATTTGGAGGTTTTGAATTTCCTCTTCCTACTGTCAAGGAGAAATATGATATTCTTATTATTGGGGATGTGCATATCCTCATCGAGGTAACATAGTGTTATTAGAAATTTCTCCGGTTCCATGCTATTCGGAATGAGTTTGTTAACAAGACTTGATCAACCTTGTTAGTGGATTCCTTTTGATGATCATGAGATGGATGAAACTAGAAGGCACAACCTTCTGTACCCCATTTTTACTTTCTATTATTTATATTAGATAAAATTAAAATAAATATTTGTCTGTCTGTTATCTGATTATCCGTGCAATATAAAAATACCTCAAAAATAAAAGTTCTCCAAATGCCCTGAAAATTAAATATGATTTTTTCTAGAATATTTGAGGATTTATGGAACTAAGAATACACCAGGGGGGTCAACCAGCTTCCCACGAGGGTGGAGGGCGCGCCCCCTGCCTCATGGGCCCATGGTGGCCCTCCTCCACTTATCCTTTCACCCACACACTGCTTCCTCCCCCATACACGAATAACCAGCTCAAACCCGAGTCCAAGCTCGTTTTGCTGCCATTTTCGATCTCCTTGCTCAAAGCACCTCTCACAAAACTACTTGGGGAGATTGTTCCTTGGTATGTGACTCCTCCATTGGTCCAATTAGTTTTTGTTCTAGTGCTTTATTCATTGCAAATTTTTGCTGCTTAGGTGACCCTATTCTTGAGCTTGCATGTCAAATTTATATGGTCAAAAGTAGTTTTGATGCATGATATAGGCCCTAGGCATTTGTACGAGTAGTTGCTATGAATATTATTGAGTTTGGTTTACTTTTATTTTGAAGTTACTAAAAAATTTCAGAATTTTTCAGAGGAAGAAAAATGCTTAGGAAAATTTTCCAAGGTGGTTCTTCAAAGAAGCAAGGACCCAGGCTTGCAATGAGTGATGTTGACGAAGAGCCACCAAGAGACGCTCCAGTGCGTCCTTGTGAGTGGCCATCTGAAAATGTTATGGATCAAGCGGGAATAAAAGAAGAATTCAACACATATTTGCGTAACGCTGATCTCGTGAGCTTCAAGGAAGAGAAGTGCAGTCAGTATCATGAGCTCACTAGCTCCTTTGTGAGGAGGTTTGAATTTTCAACTTCACGTAATTCTCCAGCTGTCCTGTTTGATCTTTATGATAAATCTTATACCATGTACTTAGAGGATTTTACCACTGCATGCAAACTTCCACAATGGGGTAGTATAAGGGATCCTCGCAAATCTGAATTTAGAGATTTTCTTGCTAATATAACTGTGGGAGAATATAGAGATATTACACAAGCTACCATTAGGAGCATTCACTTTCCTGCTATACATTATTTTGCTCTCTTCATAGGTAGATGCATAAATGGTAAGGATGAGGTGAAGGAAATATGCCCTAGAGGCAATAATAAAGTTATTATTTATTTCCTTATTTCATGATAAATGTTTATTATTTATGCTAGAATTGTACTAACTGGAAACATAATACATGTGTAAATACATAGACAAACAGAGTGTCACTAGTATGCCTCTACTTGACTAGCTTGTTGAATCAAAGATGGTTAAGTTTCCTAGCCATAGACATGAGTTGTCATTTGATTAAGGGGGTCACATCATTAGAGAATGATGGGATTGACTTGACCCATTCCGTTAGCATAGCACTTGATCGTTTAGTTTGTTGCTATTGCTTCCTTCATGACTTATACATGTTCGTATGACTATGAGATTATGCAACTCCCGTTTACCGGAGGAACACTTTGTGTGCTACCAAACGTCACAACGTAATTGGGTGATTATAAAGGTGCTCTACAGGTGTCTCCGAAGGTACTTGTTGGGTTGGCGTATTTCGAGATTAGGATTTGTCACTCTGATTGACGGAGAGGTATCTCTGGGCCCACTCGGTAATGCACATCACTATAAGCCTTGCAAGCATTGCAACTAATGAGTTAGTTGCAGGATGATGTGTTACGGAACGAGTAAAGAGACTTGCCGGTGACGAGATTGAACTAGGTATTGAGATACCGACGATCGAATCTCAGGCAAGTAACATACCGATGACAAAGGGAACAACGTATGTTGTTATGCGGTTTGGCCGATAAAGATCTTCGTAGAATATGTAGGAGCCAATATGAGCATCCAGGTTCCGCTATTGGTTATTGACCGGAGACGTGTCTCGGTCATGTCTGCATAGTTCTCGAACCCGTAGGGTCCGCACGCTTAAAGTTCGATGACGGTTATATTATGAGTTTATGTTTTTTGATGTACCGAAGGAGTTCGGAGTCCCGGATGAGATCGGGGACATGACGAGGAGTCTCTAAATGGTCGAGATGTAAAGATCGATATATTGGACGACTATATTCGGACATCGGAAAGGTTCCGAGTGATTCGGGTATTTTCGGGAGTACCGGGGAGTTACGGGAATTCATATTGGGCCTTAATGGGCCATCCGCAAAAGGAGAGAAAGGCCTCAAAGGGTGGCCAGACCCCTCCCCATGGGCTGGTCCGAATTGCACTAGGGAGGGAGGGCGCCCCCTTCCTTCCTTCTTCTTTTCCCTTCCCTTTCCTTCCCTCCTACTCCTACTACTTGGAAGGGCTCCTAGTTCTACTAGGAAAGGGGGAATCCAACTCCCGGTGGGAGTAGGACTCCCCTAGGGCGTGCCATAGAGAGGGCCGACCCTCCCCCTCCTCCACTCCTTTATATATGGGGGCAGGGGCACCCCAAAGACACAACAATTGATCTCTTGATCTCTTAGCCGTGTGCGGTGCCCTCCTCCACCATAATCCACCTCGATCATATCGTAGCAGTGCTTAGGCGAAGCCCTGCGTCGGTAGAACATCATCATCGTCACCACGCCATCGTGTTGATGAAACTCTCCCTCAACACTCGGCTGGATTGGAGTTCGAGGGACGTCATCGAGTTGAACATGTGCAGAACTCGGAGGTGTCGTGCATTCGGTACTTGATCGGTCGGATCGTGAAGACGTACGACTACATCAACCGCGTTGTGCTAACGCTTCCGCTTTCGGTCTACGAGGGTACATGGACACACTCTCCCCTCTTGTTGCTATGCATCACCATGATCTTGCGTGTGTGTAGGAAATTTTTTAAATTACTAAGTTCCCCAACAGTGGTATCAGAGACAGGTTTTATGCGTTGATGTAATATGCACGAGTAGAACACAAGTGAGTTGTGGGTGATATAAGTCATACTGCTTACTAGCATGTCACACTTTGGTCCGGCAGTATTGTTGGATGAAGCGGCCCGGACCGACATTACGCGTACGCTTACGCGAGACTGGTTTTACCGCCGTGCTATGCACACAGGTGACTAGCGGGTGTCAGTTTCTCCAACTTTAGTTGAATCGAGTGTGGCTACGCCCGGTCCTTGAGAAGGTTAAAACATCACTAACTTGACAACCTATCGTTGTGGTTTTGATGCGTAGGTAAGAAAGGTTCTTGTTCAGCCCATAGCAGTCACGTAAAACTTGCAACAACAAACTAGAGGACGTCTAACTTGTTTTTGCAGGGCATGTTGTGATGTAATATGGTCAAGACGTGATGAGATATAAGTTGTTGTATAAGATGATCATGTTTTGTTGAAGTTATCGGCAACTGGCAGAAGCCTTATGGTTGTTTCTTTATTGCATAAGATGCAAGAGCCAAATAATTGCTTTACTTTATCGCTATGCGATAGCAATAGTTGCAAGAGCAATAGTTGGCGAGACGACCATGTGACGACACATTGATATAGATCAAGATGATGGAGATCATGGTGTCATGCCAGTGACGATGGAAATCATGATGATGCTTTGGAGATGGAAATCAAAGGCACAAGATGATGGTGGCCATATCATGTCACATATTTTGATTGCATGTGATGTTTATCTTTTATACATCTTATTTTGCTTAGTTCGGCGGTAGCATTATAAGATGATCTCTCACTAAATTTCAAGATAAAAGTGTTCTCCCTGAGTATGCACTGTTGCCAAAGTTCGTCGTGCCCAGACACCACGTGATGATCGGGTGTGATAAGCTCTACGTCCATCTACAACGGGTGCAAGCCAGTTTTGCACATGCAGAATACTTAGGTTAAACTTGACGAGCCTAGCATATGCTGATATGGCCTCGGAACACTGAGACCGAAAGGTCGAGCATGAATCATAAAGTAGATATGATCAACATAATGATGTTCACCATTAAAAGCTCCATTTCACGTGATGATCGGTTATGGTTTAGTTGATTTGGATCACGTGATCACTTAGATGATTAGAGGGATGTCTATCTAAGTGGGAGTTCTTTAGTAATATGATTAATTGAACTTTAATTTATCATGAACTTAGTCCTGGTAGTATTAGCATATCTATGTTTTAGATTAATAGCTCGCGATGTTGCTCCCCGTTTAATTTTTATATGTTCCTAGAGAAAACTAAGTTGAAAAATGTTAGTAGCAATGATGCGGATTGGATCCGTGATCTGAGGATTATCCTCATTGCTGCACAGAAGGATTATGTCATTATGCACCGCTAGGTGACAGACCTATTGCAGGAGCAGATGCAGACATTCTAAACGTTTGGCTAGCTCAATATGATGACTACTTGATAGTTTAGTGCACCATGCTTAATGGCTTAGAATCGGGGCTTCAAAGAAGTTTTGAATGCCATGGAGCATATAAGATGTTCCAAGAGTTGAAATTGGTATTTCATACTCATGCCCGTGTCGAGAGGTATGAGACCTCTGACAGTACTTTGCCTACAAGATGGACGAGAATAGCTCAACCAGTGAGCATGTGCTCAGATTGTCTGAGTACTACAATTGCTTGAATCAAGTGGGAGTTAAGCTTCCAGATAAGAGAGTAATTGACAAAGTTCTCTAGTCACTATCACCGAGTTACTAGAACTTAGTGATGAACTATAATATGCAAGGGATAACGGAAACGATTCCCGAGCTCTTCGCGATGCTGAAATCGACGAAGGTAGAAATCAAGAAAAGCATCAAGTGTTGATGGTAAACAAAAACCACTAGTTTCAAGTAAAGTGACAAAGGGAAGAAAGGGGAACTTCAAGAAGAACGGCAAGCAAGTTGCTGCTCAAGTGAAAAACCCAAGTCTGGACCTAAGCCTGAAACTGAGTGCTTCTACTGCAAAGGGACTGGTCAATGGAAGCGGAACTACCCCAAGTAATTGGCGGATAAGAAGGATGGCAAAGTGAACAAAGGTATATTTGATATACATGTTATTGATGTGTACTTTACTAGTGTTTATAGAAACCCCTCAGTATTTGATACTAGTTCAGTTGCTAATAATAGTAACTCGAGACAGGGGTTGCAGAATGAACAGAGACTAGATATGGGTGAAGTGACGATGTGTATTGGAAATGGTTCCAAGATTGATATGATCATCATCGCACACTCTCTATACTTTCGGGATTAGTGTTAAACCTAAAATAAATGTTATTTAGTGTTTGCGTTGAGCATGAATATGATTAGATCATGTTTATTGCAATATGGTTATTCATGTAAGTTAGAGAATAATTGTTGTTCTGTTTACATGAATAATACCTTCTATGGCCATACACCCAATGAAAATGGTTTGTTGGATGTCGATCGTGGTGATACATATTTTCATAATATTGAAGCCAAAAGATGCAAAGTTAATAATGATAGTGCAACTTATTTGTGGCAATGCCGTTTAGGTCCTATTGGTGTAAAGCGCATGAAGAAAATCCATGCTAATGGGCTTTTGGAATCACTTGATTATGAATCAGTTGATGCTTGCGAACCATGCCTCATGGGCAAGATGACTAAGACTCCGTTCTCCGGGACAATGGAGCGAGCAAAAGATTTGTTGGAAATCATACATACTGATGTATGTGGTCCGATGAATATTGAGGCTCGCGGCTGGTATCATTATTTTCTGATCTTCACAGATGATTTGAGCACATATGAGTATATCTACTTGATGAAACACAAGTCTGAAACATTTGAAAAGTTCAAAGAATTTCAGAGTGAAGTGGAGATTAATCGTAACAAAAATAAAAGTTTCTACGATATGATCGCAGAAGTAAAATATTTGAGTTACGAGTTTGGCCTTCAGTAAAACAATGTGAAATAGTTTCACTACTCACGCCACCTAGAACACCATGTTTTATGGTGTGTCTGAACGTCGTAACTGTACTTTATTAGATATGGTGCGATCTATGACGTCTCTTACCAATTTACCACTATCGTTTTGGGGTTATGCATTAGAGACAGCTACATTCACGTTAAATAGGGCACCATCTAAATCTGTTGAGACGACACCGTATGAACTATGGTTTGGCAACAAACCTAAGCTGTCGTTTCTTAAAGTTTGAGGTTGCAATGCTTATGTGAAAAAGTTTCAACCTGATAAGCTCAAACCCAAATCGGAGAAGTGCATCTCCATAGGATACCCAAAAGAAAATGCTGGGTACACCTTCTATCACAGATCCGAAGGCAAGATATTCATTGCTAAGAATGGATCCTTTCTATAGAAGGAGTTTCTCTCGAAAGAAGTGAGTGGGAGGAAAGTAGAACTTGATGAGGTAACTGTACCTGCTCCCTTATTGGAAAGTAGTTCATCATAGAAATCTGTTCCTGTGACTACTACACCAATTAGTGAGGAAGCTAATGATGATGATCATGTAACTTCAGATCAAGTTACTACCGAACCTCGTAGGTAAACCAGAGTGAGATCCGCACCAAAGTGGTATGGTAATCCAGTTCTGGAGGTCATGTTACTTGACCATGACGAACCTACGAACTATGAGGAAGCGATGATGAGCCCAGATTCCGTGAAATGGCTTGAGGCCATGAAATCTGAGATGAGATCCATGTATGAGATAAAAGTATGGACTTTGATTGACTTGCCCAATGATAGGCGAGCCATTGAGATTAAATGGATCTTCAAGAGGAAGACGGACGTTGATAGTAGTGTTACTATGTACAAAGCTAGAATTGTCATAAAAAGGTTTTCGACAAGTTCAAGGTGTTGACTACGATGAGAGTTTCACTCGTATCTATGCTTAAGTCTATCCGAATCATGTTAGCAATTGCCGCATTTTATGAAATCTGGCAAATGGATAAACAAAACTGCATTCCTTAATGTATTTATTAAAGAAGAGTTGTATATGATGCAACCAGAAGGTTTTGTCAATCCTAAAAGTGCTAACAAAATATGCAAGCTCCAGCAATCCATCTATGGACTGGTGCAAGCATCTCGGAGTTGGAATATACGCTTTGATAAGTTGATCAAAGCATATAGTTTTATACAGACTTGCGGTGAAGCATGTTTTTACAAGAAAGTGAGTGGGAGCACTACAGCATTTCTGATAAGTATATGTGAATGACATATTGATGATCGGAGATAATGTAGAATTATTCTGCAAAGCATCAAGAAATGTTTGAAAGGAGTTTTTTTTCAAAGAAAGACCTCGGTGAAACTACTTACATATTGAGCATCAAGATCTATAGAGATATATCAAGATGCTTGATAAGATTTTCAATGAGTACATACCTTGACAAGATTTTGAAGTAGTTCAAAATGGAACAGTCAAAGAAGGAGTTCTTGATTGTGTTACAAGGTGTGAATTTGAGTAAGACTCAAAAAAACCCGACCACGGCAGAAGATAGAGAGAGAATGAAAGTCATTCCCTATGCCTCAACCGTAGGTTCTATAAAGTATGCCATGCTGTGTACCAGACCTATTGTATACCCTGCCCTGAGTTTGGCAAGGGAGTACAATAGTGATCTAGGAGTAGATCACTGGACATTGGTCAAACTTATCCTTAGTGGAATAAGGATATGTTTCTCGATTATGGAGGTGACAAAAGGTTCGTCGTAAAGGGTTACGTCGATGCAAGTTTTGACACTAACCCAGATGACTCTAAGTCTCAATCTGGATACATATTGAAAGTGGGAGCAATTAGCTAGAGTAGCTCCGTGCAGAGCATTGTTGACATAGAAATTTTCAAAATACATACGGATCTGAATGTGGCAGACACGTTGACTAAACTTCTCTCACAAGCAAAACATGATCACACCTTAGTACTCTTTGGGTGTTAATCACATAGCGATGTGAACTAGATTATTGACTCTAGTAAACCCTTTGGGTGTTGGTCACATGTCGATGTGAACTATAGGTGTTAATCACATCGTGATGTGAACTATTGATGTTAAATCACATGGCGATGTGAACTAGATTATTGACTCTAGTGCAAGTGGGAGACTGAAGGAAATATGCCCTAGAGGCAATAATAAAGGTATTATTTATTTCCTTATTTCATGATAAATGTTTATTATTTATGCTAGAATTGTATTAATTGGAAACATAATACATGTGTGAATATATAGACAAACAGAGTGTCACTAGTATGCCTCTACTTGACTATCTTGTTGAATCAAAGATGGTTAAGTTTCCTAGCCATAGACATGAGTTGTCATTTGATTAACGGGGTCACATCATTAGAGAATGATGTGATTGACTTGACCCATTCCGTTAGCATAGCACTTCATCGTTTAGTTTGTTGCTATTGCTTTCTTCATGACTTATACATGTTCCTATGACTATGAGATTATGCAACTCCCGTTTACCTGAGGAACACTTTGTGTGCTATCAAACGTCACAACGTAACTGGGTGATTATAAAGGTGCTCTACAGGTGTCTCCGAAGGTACTTGTTGGGTTGGCGTATTTCGAGATTAGGATTTGTCACTCCGATTGACGGAGAGGTATCTCTGGGCCCACTCGGTAATGCACATCACTATAAGCCTTGCAAGCATTGCAACTAATGAGTTAGTTGCGGGATGATGTGTTACAGAACGAGTAAAGAGACTTGTCAGTAACGAGATTGAACTAGGTATTGATATACCGACGATTGAATCTCGGGCAAGTAACATACCGATGACAAAGGGAACAACGTATGTTGTTATGCGGTTTGACCGATAAAGATCTTCGTAGAATATGTAGGAGCCAATATGAGCATCCAGGTTCCGCTATGTTATTGACCGGAGACGTGTCTCGGTCATGTCTACATAGTACTCGAACCCGTAGGGTCCACACGCTTAAAGTTCGATGACGGTTATATTATGCGTTTATGTATTTTAATGTACCGAAGGAGTTTGGAGTCCCGGATGAGATCGGGGACATGATGAGGAGTCTCGAAATGGTCGAGACGTAAAGATCGATATATTGGACGGCTATATTCGGACATTGGAAGGTTCCGAGTGATTCGGGTATTTTCGGGAGTATCGGGGAGTTACGGGAATTCGTATTGGGCCTTAATGTGCCAGACGGGAACGGAGAGAAAGGCCTCAAAGGGTGGCCGCACCCCTCCCCATGGGCTGGTCCGAATTGGACTAGGGAGGGGGGCGCCCCCTTCCTTCCTTCTCCTTTTCGCTTCCCTTTCCTTCCCTCCTACTCCTACTACTTGGAAGGGCTCCTAGTTTTACTAGGAAAGGGGGAATCCTACTCCCGGTGGGAGAAGGACTCCCCTAGGGCGCGCCATAGAGAGGGCCGGCCCTCCCCCTCCTCCACTCCTTTATATACGGGGGCAGGGGCACCCCAAAGACACAACAATTGATCTCTTGATCTCTTAGCCGTGTGTGGTGCCCCCTTCCGCCATAATCCACCTCAATCATATCGTAGCAGTGCTTAGGAGAAGCCCTGCGTCGGTAGAACATCATCATCGTCACCACGCCGTCGTGCTGACGAAACTCTCCCTCAACACTCGGCTGGATCGGAGTGTGAGGGACGTCATCGAGTTGAACGTGTGCAGAACTCGGAGGGTATGTGGACACACTCTCCCCTCTCATTGCTATGCATCACCATGATCTTGCATGTGCGTAGGAAATTTTTGAAATTACTACGTTCCCCAACATGAGGCATGTCACATGTGTGGCCCCAATCTTAGTATTCTTAGGAGTGTTGTGTTAGGAGACAAATCATATAATTTGGGAGCCATTCTTGCACGTAGGTTGCATCTTAATAGATGTAATGGAGATTTCTTTGGTGGAATTTATGCAACCCGCATAGCTAATTTTCTTGGTATAGATGTACGCGAAGATGATATAGAATTACCTCCTGCCTATCTAGATTTTAATGCTATGGTTCACCACCAGTGTGTCGAGAGGAACGAATGACCTGTCCAGTATCGACTAATCTTTGACAAACACCGTGTTGTCCGTATTACTCTCCCTGCTCCTGCTTTCTTTGATTATCAGGCAACAGGAGGATATACTATTACCAGAGAGGAGGCAGATGAGTACGAGAGGAGAGAGGAGGCCGCTCGTCGCCATGCTGCAGCATAGCAGGCGATAGCTACTGCATCACAGTACGACCCCAACTATTATTATGGATATCCGCCAGGCCAACCGTGGCCATAGACCAACATAGGCCAAAAGCCTAAGCTTGGGGGAGTACTTATTTCCCACCGACATTACATTTGTGTTCACACACTCATTGCTAGATCTCGGTGCTCATACTTTTTCATTGTATCATCCATGCTAGTTTATTTTCCTTTTTATGCTTTCTTCTTGCGTGTTTAATAAACCTTATGAAAAACCAAAAAATCAGTTGTAGCTTTTAATTAGTTTACTTTCCATGCTTGTAGTAGTAATTAAAAAGAAAACCCAAAAATATTTCATGTTCTTCTTTTGCTTGTTGGGAGCTTTCCCATGTAAATAGTTTTATTTCTTTCTTTTCTTTGGGGGTCGATAGGAGAATACCATGATTAAATTGTTGAAGTGGCTCTTATATGCATTATTGTTGATCTGACAAAATAGCCCATATTGCCTTGTCTTCTCCTGTTTATTGAATGTCTGCAGATTCCAGCTTAGTCCGATGCACGTGCACTATTATTATTATTCACATCGTTCGGTCGTGCAAGTGAAAGGCAATTACGACGATATATGATGGACTGACTGAGATGAGAAAAGCTGGTATGAACTCGACCTCTTTTGTTTTTGTAAATATGATTAGTTCATCATTCCTAATTCAGCCTATTATGAATAAACATGTTTGCAATGACAACTAGAGATCATAGTTTCTTATGCCATGTTTGATTAGCTATGAGTTATAATGGTTTACCTTGCGTGCCAACATGCTATTAAAATGGTTATGATGTGTTATGATGGGTGGTATCCTCCTCTGAATGATTTAAGTGACTTGACTTGACACATGTTCACGCATGTAGTTGAAACAAAATCAACATAGCCTTCACGATATTTATGTTCATGGTGGATTATATCCTACTCATGCTTGCATTCGGTGTTGATTAATTTTAATGCATGTTCATGACTGTTGTCGCTCTCTAGCCGGTCGCTTCCCAGTCTTTTGCTAGCCTTCACCTGTACTAAGCGGGAATACTGCTTGTGCATCCAAACTCCTTAAACCCCAACGTTATTCCACATGAGTCCACTATACCTACCTATATACGGTATCTACCTGCCGTTCCAAGTAAATTTGTATGTGCCAAACTCTAAACCTTCAAATAAATATCCTATTTTGTATGCTCGAATAGCTCATGTATCAACTAGGGCTCTCTGTATCTTCCATGTTAGGCGGGTTATTCTCAAGAGGAATGGACTCCGCTCCTCACTCACGAGATAAATGACTGGTCACCGGGATGCCCAGTCCAATGCTTTATGCAAACTAAATCAAAATAATTGCAAACAAAACTCCCTCTGGGACTCTTGTTAGTTGGAAGCACTCGTTGTTTCGAGCAAGCCATGGATTGATGCTTGTGGTGGAAGGGGGAGTATAAACTTTACCATTTTGTTTGGGAACCGCCTATAATGTGTGTAGCATGGAAGATATCGCCATCTCTTGGTTGTTATGTTGACAATGAAAGTATACCGCTCAAAATATCATTCACCTCTATTTCAAAACCGAGCTCCGGCACCTCTACAAATCCCTGCTTCCCTCTGCGAAGGGCCTATCTATTTACTTTTATGCTGAGTCATCATCCTCTTATTAAAAAGCACCAGTTGGAGAGCACCGCTATCATTTGCATTCATTACTGTTAGTTTACATTGAGTATGACTTGACTGGATCTCTTTTACCATGAATTACAATGTCTAGTCAGTCCTTGGTCTTTAAAGGTGCTCTGCATTTATGTTTTGCAGTCTCAGAAAGGGCTAGCGAGATACCATCCTGATATATCATATTATGATTGTTTTCAGAAAGTGTTGTCATCTGAGTTTTATTATCATGACTTGCTAGTTGATTATGCTATTGATATGAGCAAACTTGAGACCTATGTGTTATTATGAATGTGGTTAGTTATAATCTTTATTGAAAACTTGAATGCTGGCTTTACATATTTACAACAACAAGAGCAAACAGAGTTTGTAAAAGTTTTTCTTTATCACTTTCAGTTTGTCAACTGAATTGCTGTAGGAAAAGCAAGGGTTTAAGCTTGGGGGAGTTGATACGTCTCCAACGTATCTACTTTTCCAAACACTTTTGCCCTAGTTTTGGACACTAATTTGGATGATTTGAATGGAACTAACCCGGACTGGCCCTATTTTCAGCAAAATTACCATGGTGTTATTTATGTGCAGGAGCAAACGTTCTCGGAATGACCTGAAACTTCACGGAGACACTTTTCAGAAAATAAAAAAATACCTGCCAAAGATGAAGGCCAGGGGGGCCACCGTCTTGCCACGAGGGTGGGGGCGCACCTGCCCCCCTAGGGCGCGTCCCCTACCTCGTGGGCCCCATGTTGCCTCTCCCACTCCAACTCCACCTCCATATATTGAGTTTCGATGAGAAAAAAATCAGAGAGAAGAAATCATCGCGTTTTACGATACGGAGCTGCCGCCAAGCCCTAAAACCTCTCGGGAGGGCTGATACGGAGTCCGTTCGGGGCTCCAGAGAGGGGAATCCGTTGCCATCATCATCATCAACCATCCTCCATCACCAATTTCATGATGCTCACCGCCGTGTGTGAGTAATTCCATCGTAGCCTTGCTGGATGGTGATGGGTTGGATGGGATCTATCATGTAATGGAGTTAGTTTTGTTAGGGTTTGATCCCTAGTATCCATTATGTTCTGAGATTGATGTTGCTATGACTTTGCTATGCTTAATGCTTGTCACTAGGGCCCGAGTGCCATGATTTCAGATCTGAACCTATTATGTTTTCATCAATATATGAGTGTTCTTGATCCTATCTTGCAAGTCTATAGTCACCTATTAGGTGTTATGATCCGTTAACCCCGAAGTGACAATAATCGGGATACTTACCGGTGATGACCGTAGTTTGAGGAGTTCATGTATTCACTATGTGTTAATGCTTTGTTCCGGTTCTCTATTAAAAGGATGCCTTAATATCCCTTAATTTCCGTAAGGACCCCGTTGCCACGGGAGGGTAGGACAAAAGATGTCATGCAAGTTCTTTTCCATAAGCATGTATGACTATATTCAGAATACATGCCTACATTTTATCAACGAACTGGAGCTAGTTCTGTGTCACCCTAGGTTATGACTGTTACATGATGAACCGCATCCGGCATAATTCTCCATCACCGATCCATTGCCTACGAGCTTTCCATATATTGTTCTTCGCTTATTTACTTTTCCGTTGCTATTGCTATCATCACTACAAAATACCAAAAACATTACTTTTACTACTATTACCTTTTGCTACCGTTATCACTACTATCATATTACTTTGCTACTAAACACTTTGCTGCAGATATTAAGTTTCCAAGTGTGGTTGAATTGACAACTCAGCTGCTAATACTTGAGAATATTCTTTGCCTCCCCTTGTGTCGAATCAATAATTTTGGGTTGAATACTCTACCCTCGAAAACTGTTGTGATCCCCTATACTTGTGGGTTATCACATATCCAGCCCCCAAGTTGCAAATGGCCAAGTGATTGGAATCATCCTCAATTCTTGAGCCGGAACATGAGCGCGGCGTGCAAACTTTTGACAACCATCACACCTCTTTACAAATCCTCAGCATCAGCATGAGCCGTCAACCAATAGAAGCCGTGAAGAAAAGCCTTAGATACCAAGGATTTTGAACCGGCATGGTGACCACAATCTCCTTCGTGGATCTCACGCAAAATCTCAGAGCCTTCTTCAGGAGACACACAACGCTGAAACGCCCTTGTTACACTGCAATGATGCAAATCCCCATTGATAATGGTCATTGACTTGGATCACCGGATTATCTGTCTGGCCAAAGTTTCATCCTCCGGTAACTCGCCCCGGTTCATATACACCAAATATGGGACCATCCAATCCGAGATAACATGAAGATCTGCCACTAACTGAGCCTCTGGGTCAGGAACAGCCAAATCCTCCTTCGTAGGTAACTTGACAGACGGGTTATGCAAAACATCCAGAAAAACATTGGGTGGAACAGGTTTACATTGGGAACCCAAACGGCTTAAAGCGTCCGCCGCTTCATTCTTTCGCTGGTCCACATGGTCATCCTGATAACCCTGGAAGTGACCTGCAACAATATCTACCTCTCGACGATACGCTGCCATGGGTGGGTCCTTGGAATCCCAAGTACCAGATACTTGCTGAGCCACCAGGTCTGAGTCACCAAAGCACATAACCCGGCTTAGATTCATCTCCTTGGCCATTTGAAGACCATGGAGTAAAGCCTCATATTCAGCTGTATTGTTAGTGCAAGGGAACATTAAACGGAGAACATAACAAAACTTATCACCTCGTGGGGAAGTTAACACGACTCCAGCCCCCGAACCCTCCAATTGCCTAGACCCATCAAAATGAATAGTCCAATAAGTATGATCTGGCTTTTCTTTTGGCGCATGTAACTCTGTCCAGTCATTGATGAAATCCACGAGTGCTTGGGATTTGATCGTCATGCGAGGCATATATTTTAACCCGTGAGGCCCAAGTTCAATAGCCCACTTAGCAACTCGGCCAGTTGCCTCCCTGTTCTGGATTATATCTCCCAAAGGGGCAGAACTGACCACTGTGATGGGATGACCTTGAAAATACTGCTTGAGCTTCCGGCTTGCCATAAAAACTCCATACACCAGCTTCTGCCAATGTGGGTACCTCTTCTTAGACTCAATAAGTACCTCACTGATATAATAAACCAACCATTGAACCAGATACTCCTTCCCAGCTTCCTTACGCTCCAACACAATGGCCACACTGACAGCCCGGGCATTAGCTTCCACATACAACAACAGCGGCTCTTTATCGACCGGAGCATCAAGAACAGGTGGCTTGGCTAACTGCTTCTTCAAATCCTCATACGCCGCATTAGCAACATCACTCTAGACAAAATTGTCGGTCTTCTTCATCATCTGATATAGGAGGATTGCTTTCTCTCCCAAATGGCTGATAAACCGGCTCAATGCTGCAATACGGCCTGCCAGATGTTGAACATCGTTGATACATGCTAGTTTCGCCAGAGACGTAATAGCTTTGATCTTTTCCAAATTAGCTTCAATACCCTTGTTAGAAACTAGAAAACCCAAGAGCTTGCCTGCCGGAACACCAAAAACACACTTGGCAGGATTAAGCATCATCTTATAGACCCGAAGATTATCAAAGGTTTCCTTCAAGTCAGCTATCAACGTCACCTCCTTTCTGGACTTCACCACAATATCATCCACATAAGCATCAACATTGCGCCCAATTTGGTCATGAAGACAACTCTGCACACAGCACTGATAGGTCGCCTAGGCACTCTTAAGCCCAAAAGGCATAGATACATAGCGGAAGGCTCCAAAGGGAGTTATAAAAGCTGTCTTCTCCTGGTCCTTAACTGCCATTTTGATCTGATGATAACAAGAATAAGCATCTAGAAAGCTCAAACGCTCACAGCCTACCGTAGCATCAATGATTTGATCAATACGAGGGAGAGCAAAGGGATCAGTTGGGCAAGGCTTGTTCAAATATGTGTAGTCCACACACATCCGCCAAGTGCCGTTCTTCTTAAGCACTAGCACCGGGTTAGCTAACCACTCAGGGTGAAAAACCTCCACAATAAACCCTGCTGCCAACAGCCGGGCTACCTCCTGACCGATAGCCTTACACCTTTCTTCATTGAAGTGGCAGAGAAACTGTCTGACCGGTTTAAACTTAGGATCAATATTAAGAGTGTGCTCAGCGAGTTCCCTCGGTACACATGGCATGTTAGAAGGTTTCCATGCAAAGATGTACCGGTTCTCACGGATGAACTCGATGAGTGCGCCTTCCTATTTCGGATCTAGGTTAGCGCTGATGCTGAATTGCTTGGATGAATCGCTAGGAACAGAGTCAACCAGCTTCGTCTCCTCAGCCGATTTAAACTTCAAGGCCGGATCATGCTCTGTAGTTAGTTTTTTCAAAGAAGTCATATCTGCCGGATCAAAATTGTCCTTATAGAACTTCAACTCCTCTGTTGCACAAACCGACTCAGCATAAGCCGCATCACCTTCCTCACATTCCAAAGCAATCCGACGACTCCCATGTACCGTGATGGTCCCCTTATGGCCCGGCATCTTGAGCTGCAGATAAACATAACAGGGCCTTGCCATGAACTTAGCATAAGTCGGTTGTCCAAACATGGCATGATGTGGGCTCTTGATTTTCACCACTTCAAATGTCAATGTCTTTGATCTTGAATCATGATCATCTCCAAAGCAACCTCCAGAGCTATCTTACCGACTGGATACACTGATTTACCGGGTACTACACCATGGAAAACGGTGTTCGACGGTTTAAGATTTTTATCCGTCAACCCCATGCGACGGAAGGTTTCATAATAAAGGATATTGATACTGCTCCCTCCATCCATGAGTACCTTGGTAAATTTATATCCTCCAACCTGAGGCGCCAGCACCAATGCCAGATGACCCGAATTATCAACCCGGGGTGGATGATCCTCTCGACTCCACAAAATGGGTTGTTCAGACCAGCGCAGATAACGGGGCACTGCCGGTTCAACAGAGTTTACTGCCCTTTTATGGAGTTTCTGATCGCGCTTTCATAAGCTAGTGGTGAAGACGTGATACTGCCCACTATTCAACTGCTTCGGATTGCTCTGGTAACCCGATTGCTGCTGCTGACTCCCCTGATGATTATAACCACCCTGGTTGCCCTGACTGCCTTGATTGCCATGTCCGCTTTGGTTGCCTTGAAATCCCAAACTGGAACTGCCTCCATCATAACCCGGCCCATGAGAACCGCCTCCTGAACCACCGGGCGGTCCATGATCGTATCGGAAAAGATCCGAATTTTTGAACTCCTGCATTATAAAACAATCCTTCCAAAGGTGCGTGGCTGGTATCTCTTGCGTCCCGTGCCTTGGACAAGGCTGGTTTAACAGGCGCTCCAGATGGATACCTCATCCTCCATTTCGTGGGGCGGTTTACCCTTACGCCGTTGATTATTATTATGCGTGTTGGTCTTAGCCACAAAATACAAATTGTTATCCGCTTTACGCTTACCGTTGTTGCCATGACCCGCCAGGTTATGCTGTTGCCCCTTGTTACCGCCACTCTTCTTTCCCTTCCTCGGCTTTTCATCATTAGACTCGGGGTCCTTGGTAATAGCAGAGTCGGCATACTTAACCAGAGCTGCCATAAGCGTTCCCATGTCATTGCAGTGAGGCTTGAGCCATCCCAATTTCAGCTTCAAAGGCATGAACTGGCAATTGCCCTCCAACGCTAAGACTGTTGTATGAGCATTAATGCGGTCCGATGAATGTAAGATTTCCGAAACCTGGCGCACCCAACGAGTTGTCAATTCACACTCTTCTTAGACACATGCGGCTAAGTCTACAATTGACATGGGCTGCTTGCACGTGTCCTTGAAATTCTGGATAAACCGGGCCTTTAATGCAGCCCACGACCTGATGGAGTTAGCTGGCAAACTTTTCAGCCAGGTGCGAGTTGTTCCTTCCAACATCATGGTGAAGTATTTAGCACAGGTCGCATCATCCACATCCAGCATCTCCATTGCCATCTCATAGCTTTCGATCCATGACTCGGGGGGTAAATCGGCAGTATAATTAGGCACCTTTCGGGGTCCATTGAAATCCTTGGGCAGCCGCACATTACGTAGAGCTGGGACAAGACACGGCACCCCCAAAGAGCTGGAGGTAACTCCTGGCTCCACTAAAGTTGTTGGAAGAACCGGAGTAAGCTGACGGGCTGCGTACTGCGCCGCTAACTCGGCTTCCCGACGCGCTCTGCCCTGATCCACCAAATCCTGAGCATTAGCACCACCTGCCGGATTATGCCCTCGAGGCGGGTTACGGTCTCGTGCACTATTTGACATGGCTGGTTCATCAAAGTGCCTGCTGTAACTCCGGCTTAGGCAGGGGGTGGAATGAATCCTCTCGCGGCTGGGTGAATACGCCTGTTGCTGAGAAGTTGTCTGAAAGGAGCTCCATAGCCTGTCGCGTCTCAACCGCTACGGGGGACTCACCTTCGACTGGGAGGGCTGTCAATCGTGAAGCAGAAGCGACTATGTTATCCAGGGGGTGGAGTAATGACCCGGAGGCGTTGACATGCGCTGGGACGGGATATTCTGACGAGGCGGATCCACTGTGCGCGGCTGAACCGGCGCCCCCGTTCCAAGTGCTTCTACCCGGTTTACCACTGGCTGGTTACTGGTTCCTGCTCCTAGCGTGTTAAAGAGATTCCTTGGCTCATAAATCGGAGGTAGGTGGGACCGGCGCCTCCTTCTCACTACATCGTTGGATGCGTTCTGATCCAGCATAAGCCGATACGCCTATGCATCCAACTCGGCCCGCTCCATAGCCATCTTGGTGTTCTCGGCTGCCAGGTCTGCCTTGGCTTGAGCTATCTGATCCGTCACTTTTGCAACTTCTGCGTTATGCTGATCCTGATTCACCGCGTTAACTTCAGCCGCCAGCAGTGTTGCCAAAGCATCAAACAAATCAGACAAGAATGATGTGCTGACTATGTACCGGCCATGAAGATCTCAACTCGGCTCGGCGGATCAAGGGGGTCCGGAATACTGTCGCCATCGAAACAGCCCCCAAACCGGCCATCTTGCAATTGGTACAATGACTCGGTCTCTCTCAGAGTAAATGACGGTTTCACCACCAAATACCGATCTATCCTCAGATTCCACTCCGTGGATGACTCCCACGAAGGCACGCTTCATGGCAGGCTGAACCCGAGCGGATCTGCACGCTGAGACGTTTCGACGATGTCGGTGCAGATGTCCGGCTCAGGGCCCGGTTCGCCGATCTTGCCAATGAAGACGTGAATACCGCCGAAGGGGACCCGATATCCATACTCATTTGAACCGGCCTCGGGGCCCCAGCCTTCATCGTCGATGTAGTGCTTGCTGCGATGACTCTTGGTCATTCGGCCCACAATGTATCCCTTGAGCCCTTCGAAGCTGCCATCTAAGAACTTGAAACCATCGTGCGTTAGCCCCACTGTGGGCGCCAACTGTCGTGGGATTGTCACGGCAGATGTCCTAGTGTGAGGACTTAGTCGTGGATCCATCGCAACGTAGTTAGCTTAAAGGGGTTAAAGCAGACAAAGGACACAAGGATTTATACTGGTTCGGCACCTTGCGGTGAAGGTAAGGCCTACTCCAGTTATGATGGGATTGCTAGGGTTCCAATGACCAGGGAGCGAATATGCTATGCCCGGCTCTCGAGTTGTTGTTTCTTGTCCTTGAACTGCTGTCGGGTCGTCCCTTTATAGACAGGTTGACGCCCGGCGGTTTACAGAATCCCAGCCGGCTCATAAACGTGTCCGGCTCGGTTTCTATCCTTTCCTATCTTACAACACAAATTACACGCCTTATGGCGGTTTATGTCTACGGACCCTAATCCGCCTTTGGGCCCTGGTCCTTTAGATCTCTTATAGTAAAGCGCCATGCTCCTTGTCTTCATGGGCTTCAATATTGATAACTCCTTATAGGTATAACCCGGCCCCTCCTGGGCGGTTTATACTCAGTAGTTATATCTCCAACACATTCCAAGTAAGAACACTTCCGTTCATCCTATAATATTTAAAACTAGATCAGTAACAATTCTAGGGGAAATGGGTTTATAGGAACATAGTAAATCACCAATGATTATTTTGAAAAACTGAAGAAACATGTTAATTATGACATATGTTCTCAAAAATATCAATGTGCAAATGAATTAATTGCTACTGAGACAACAACCAAATTCTGGAATATCATAAGCTATAATTAACTACAACAACGCTACAAGTTCTTACTCATGTACAATAAATAACAAGTTGAACATTTTATGAGGAAGGTAAATATAACTGCAACAACATAGCGAAAGTGTTTGGATGACAACAAATTGATACTAACAGGTGTGTACATGCACACATTTAGTAACATAGAACTAATAGCACTAAGGCCGTCCACTATGTATGCCAAAACTGGTGTAAAGACAACTGTTGCTACATCCCGCACCGTTGCCCTGCACTGGCGAGCCGATGTAGCGGAAAAAAATCAAGGACCTGGACTCCAGATCACGTAGTTGCTCCGAAGCCCAGTTCCTTCGTCCCATAAAGATTTAGTATTTTACTGTTTGGTTGCTCAGATGTGTGGACCAAAGTTGGTTGCACAAACTGCTGAAGTGGTGCCAAATAATTTTATAATAGCATCGCTGATGAGATGGCAACAATTTAATATACTAGGTACAAATTGTGACACTGTCTTAGGATGCGTTTGGTTGAAGGTGTGGTATGAATGGGTTGGGACCGTGACAGTGTCTGAATCACATCTAACAAATGATTTGTAACAATGAAAGAGGGTCTAACCTTCTCTGCACATGCCAGAAACTTTCTCCCAATGTCCACATATTCAAACGCAACTAGCTTCAGGCATGGAGATTGATGGTGACAATGAGAAGATAGATCTTCAGCCACCCCACTCCATCCGTTGCCACTGATGGTTCTAGGGAGATACAAGAGGAAGAAATGACTCAAATCGACCGCTGGGTAAAAATCCTTCATTCCAAGTCATAGCCCCAGAGAGAGAAGAGAAGCATAACCGGGTGGTGAAGGAGTCATCGCTGGAGGAGGAACCGCTTGAGAGGTCTTTGAAGAAGACCATAGCGACCCCGGTGGTAGGATGCGAGACGGCGAGAGCGAGAAAGCGGCTATAGCTTAGGAAGGAAGGAAGGAAGTAGGAAACAGGGGAAATGTGACTTGTGGTCGGGGAGAAAAGGGGGTGGGGAAGGGTGTTAAGGCATATCTCTCTTGATGTGTTTTGGTGATTGATGACAACATGTTTGCGGACTAATCGTGTATTTTGAGCATTTCAGAGATTCATCCTTTGGCACGAGACGATCTCTTTCCCCTCGGAGTGTTATTAAAGACGGTGTAGCTCTTTCGTTTCTTGTTTGGTGGACTAGTTTCGTAGGAGTCACCGTATTATCAAGAGGGGGTGCGCTTTGGTAAGGCTAGGGTGGAATCAACACGTACACATCCTTTCCTCACCCTTTGAGTCTTTCCGCTTCTTTAGAGAGCTCATTCCCCTTCTAGATGTGCTGATTTGGGTCCAAGCGATAGTACCGTGGTACCCAGCGACCGGTAGTACCGCTTGTGGTTCTCAGCCGCAGTCCCACTGCGGTACCGGGCCCCTATCGCGTTGATTCGAGGGGTTTGCATCTCGTGTCGGGTTGAGCGGCACTTTGCAGCGGTAGTAGAAGCGGTAGTACCGCTCGAGAGCGGTTGTACCGCCCTACCACCATGGCAGTACCACGCTGGGCATGGTTCCTGCTCTCTCTTCAAGCCCTCCCAGGATGGGTGGTAGTACCGCAAGGGGGAGCGGTAGTACCGCTGGGTCCAGTGGAAGTACCGCTACCCCCTGCGGTAGTACCGCCCTCTGCGGGGCTGTTTTGGGGGTAACGGTTGGATGGGTTCTCCTTCTATAAAAGGGGGTCCTCTTCTTCCTCGTTGACTTACCTCTTCCCCCAAAAGCTCCATTAACGCTCCAAGCTCCATTTTTGCCCGATCTCTCTCCCTAGCCAATCAAACTTGTTGATTTGCTCGGGATTGGTTGAGAAGGCCCCGATCTACACTTCCACCAAGAGAAATTTGATTCCCCCACTAATCCCTAGCGGATCTTGTTGCTCTTGGGTGTTTGAGCACCCTAGACGGTTGAGGTCACCATGGATCCATAGTCCATTGTGGTGAAGCTTTGTGGAGCCTCCGATTAAGTTGTGGAGATTGCCCCAACCTTGTTTGTAAAGGTCCGGTCACCGCCTCCAAGGGCACCAATAGTGGAATTATGGCATCTCGCATTGTGTGAGGGCGTGAGGAGAATACAGCGGCCCTAGTGGCTTCTTGGGGAGCATTGTGCCTCCACACCGCTCCAATGGAGACGTACTTCCCCTCAAAAGGAAGGAACTTCAGTAACACATCCTCGTCTTCACCGGCTCCACTCTTGGTTATCTCGTACCTTTACTTGTGCAAGCTTTTTAGTGTTACTTCCCTTGCTAGCTTGTATGCCATTGATGTTGCATCATATAGGTTGCTCACCTAGTTGCACATCTAGACAACCTAATTTGATGCAAAGTTTAATTTGGTAAAGAAAATCTAAAAATTGTTAGTTGCCTATTCACCCCCCCCCTCTAGTCAACCATATCGATCCTTTCAATTGGTATCAGAGCCTCGTCTCTTTACTAAGGACTTTGTCGTCTGAAGAGTATGGTTGACACCGTAGACGGTGTGGAGGAGCACTCCCGTGTGAATCCGATCTCGTCTACGGGTGATGGGGGAACCTCGGTCTCTCGTGTGGAATTCAATGTAGCCTTGGAGACATTGAAAACCTCCATGACGACCGAGGTTGAAAGCATGTTTACTAAATTCATTGAAGGGTTTAAACTATCCACCGCACCGCTGAAAGTGGGTGATCCCACTGACAAGGTGACGGGTGCTAACTCCGACAAGGGGGGAGCTAGTAGTGAAAAGGCTCCTTCTTCTAGTGGTAAAAATGGCACCGGCATCTTTGCCCATGTGGAACCACCACTTGTTTATGGTGGACCGATTCCTTCCACTCATTTGAATCGTGCCGGTCCTTCCCCTAAGATTGTGAAAAATGAGGACTCTGACTCTTGCATTTATCGCTTTAAGCGCCATTTAAATCATGTGAATACTAATCTTTGCAGAATCGTTGAAGAAGGTTTCTATCCGCATGACCCAAGAAACTTCACCCCTCGAGAAGACGTGGATAATCAATTCAATGAGAATACTCTCTTCATCATCCAAGATGCAATTCCACCCGAAGATCTACCTCATCTTCGGCCCTTCACCTTAGCCAAAGATGCATGGCTTTGTGTTGTCTCTCTCTATCGGGTAAGCGCAAGCATTCATCGCTCCAACTATGAAGTAGTGCAAGATGAAGCTGATGAGTTTGCAATGAAAGAAGATCAATAACCTCGTGAGCTTTATCAGAGAGTAACTAAACTCGCGGTCTCACTCTGAGATCATGGGAGCAAGGACCCGAATGACAATTGGATCAAGCGCAAATTCCTCAAGGCAATGATGTCGTACCATAAGGCCACGTCCTCCGTCATTCGTCAAAGGCCGGATTTCCACACTTTGTCCTCAAGTGAAGTGTTGGATGAGTTTGTGTCTATGAACATCTTGGACAAGATCGTCGACAATGCGGTGCTTCGCTCTCAAAGGGCAAAGAAGCCCAACCTTGCATTGAAGGCCAAGGTTTGTGTTGAAGAATAAGAAGAAGAGGAAGAAGAGGAAAGCAACCCCGAAGATACAAAGTATGCCTATCATGAACACATGGCACTTGCTTCAAGGCAATTTTTTAGCAAGAAAAACTCAAGGCCAAACTTCAACAAGAACAACTCAAGTGGCACAAAGAGAAAGCAACGTGTGAGGACTTGCTATAATTGTGGCAATGTGAGCCATTTTATTGCGGAGTGCCCATATGAGAAGAGGGAAGAGAATGATGGCAAGCTCATCCGAAAGGACAAAGCCAAGTCTTTCCCAAACAAGAGCAACTTCACCAAGAAGACCCCTCACAAGGCATTGGTGGTTCAAGAAGAGTACCATGAGGATGATGATGATGACAAAGATGGTGAGTCAGTTGCCATGGCCTTCGTTGCCATTACAAAAACTCCACGAGTATTGTCTCTCTTCGACTCACCCAATGAGAACCTCACCGCCAAGTGCCTCGTGGCTAAAGCCACCAACAAGGTAACCCCTAACATCAAAACTACCATCATTAATAATCCTTCCTTGACGGATTGCATTGATGAATATGAGGGATCTAATGTGGAGGAAAATGAGTTTGAGTCCTTTATGGGTAAACTCAAGGGTAAATCCAAGAAGCATTTTGTTGCTCTCTTGGAACAACTTGGTGAGGCCAATGACATGATCGAGGCTCACGAAGATACTATCTCCAAGATGGAGGGGCATAGTCGTGACTATGCCGATGAGATTTCGGATCTTTCCAATGCTCTTGAGGAAGAGCATGGTCTTCGTTTGGCTCTAGAGGAGTCACGCGACGTTGATCAAGCTAAGTTAAAGAAAGATTTTGATCATGCTCTCGTTGTTTCTCGTGTGCTAAACTCTGAGAAGGCCAAGCTTAGGGTTGATCTTGCTAGACTCAAAGAGGAGTTTGATCTACTTGACAAGGCTCACAAGGTCTTGAAGGGTGCTCATGCTAGCCTCAAAGAGTCTCATGATCAACTTCAAGTAAAGCTAACCAAAGAGAAAGCCACTTTTCCTCGTATGATGTTAATTGATAATGCAAATGCTACTAACCCATGTTGTGAGCATGTGCATCTTGTTGAGGAGAATGCTAAGTTAAAGGTGCAACTTGATAAAGGTCTTGTGTCTTGCATACAAGGCGAGAAGAACCTCCACGACCTTTTGATCAACCAAAAGAGAGTTGTGGCCAAGGAAGGGATTGGGTACGTGCCCAAGTCTAAGAACAAGAAGAAGAATGACAAGGCCAAACGACCTACTACTCTCAAGCAAACCTTTGTGAAGGAGGGAGAGGGTGCTACTAAGGAGAAGGAGAAGAAACCGTCAGGGGTAGTGATGCCAAGAAGGGGAACGCTTCCCTTCCCAACAAAGCCGGCGACTTTAACCCTTCTTATGTGTTGTGTCGTGCTAGTGATGGGCATGATTATGCCAAATTTGTTGGTTCTCCTTGTGAGTACATTGAATGGTCTATTGGGGTTCCTAAGACCCTTGTTACTAACATCAAAGGAACATTACAAAATGGGTACTGTCAGTGTCAAAACCGGCGGATCTCGGGTAGTGGGTCCCGAACTGTGCGTCTAGGCCGGATGGTAACAGGAGGCAGGGAACACGATGTTTTACCCAGGTTCGGGCCCTCTTGATGGAGGTAAAACCCTACATCCTTCTTGATTAATATTGATGATATGGGTAGTACAAGAGTAGATCTACCACGAGATCAAGGAGGCTAAACCCTAGAAGCTAGCCTACGATATGATTGTTGTATATGGAGTTGATTGCCTACGGACTACAAACCTCCGGTTTATATAGACACCGGATAAGGTTAGGGTTACATAGAGTCGGTTACAATGGTAGGAGATCTTGAATATCCACATCGCCAAGCTTGCCTTCCACGCCAAGGAAAGTCCCATCCGGACACGGGACGAAGTCTTCAATCTTGTATCTTCATAGTCCAGGAGTCCGGCTGAAGGTATAGTCCGGCTACCCGAACACCCCCTAATCCAGGACTCCCTCAGTAGCCCCTGAACCAGGCTTCAATGACGATGAGTCCGGCGCGCAAATTGTCTTCGGCATTGCAAGGCTGGTTCCTCCTCCAAGTCCTTCATAGAAGATTGTAAACACCAAGAGTAGTGTCCGGCTCGGCAAAATAAGCTTCCACATATTACCATAGAGAGAATGATATAAACACAAATCAAATCTGCTGACGTATTCCGCAGTGCGTCATCACACTACGGCCAAGTCCTTCACTCGAATCGTTTTTACTTTTCCACCTCAGCATGTTTTGCGAGGCGGTTTCCTTGGCACGTCTTGTCAAAGCAGAGATCGTGTACCCCCTTTACGGGATTCTCATCAATACGGACGTGGGTAACCCAACCGCGCCATTTATCACGGCGCTTGGGAGGCAAGCGAGTTTTACTAGGCTGGTGGGGATGCACAACCGCATCCGCCCATATAAGGGTATAAGGATCCACCTTTTTACCTACGCCTTCTTCCTCTTTTGCCTACCCATCTCCTGCGCACTCGAGCTCCAGCACCCAAGCCCGCACTTCCCACCTCAACCTTCTCCAGCAATGTCCGGAGCGGGAGGCAAGTGGATGGTCTCCTCCGCTACGGAGGGCCAAGTCAAGAAGCTAAGGAAGGCCGGATACCTATCTAAGGACATCGCGCACCGGCTTCCCGAAAAGGGGCAGCTTCTCCCCACCCCAAGGCCCGATGAGAGGGTAGTATTTCTTCCCCATTTCCTCCGCGAACTGGGTTTTCCACTCCACCCATTTGTTCGGGGGCTCATGTTCTACTACGGCCTGGATTTCCACGATCTGGCCCCAAACTTCATCCTCAACATCTCGGCGTTTATCGTCGTGTGCGAGGCTTTCCTCCGCATTTCGGCCTCTGGCTCAAGACCTTCAACGTCAAGCCCAAGGTGGTGCACGGCAGCCAGATGGAGTGCGGAGGCGCCATGGCGGGCAAGATGGCCAATGTCCTATGGATCGAGGGCTCTTTTGTGGAGACCCTGAAGGGGTGGCAATCCGGGTGGTTTTACATCACCGAGCCACGCGATCTGAACTGGATCGCAGCCCCCGAGTTCCGATCCGGACCCCCCACGCGGCTTATGTCCTGGAAAGAGACGGGCCTGTCGTGGGGTGACGAAAAAGAGGTGACCGGATTGCAAACATGCATCCAGTCCCTGGTGAACAAGCCAATCCGGCTTGTTAATGTAATCCAGGTTATGCTCGTCCGCCGGATCCTCCCGTGCCAACAATGGGATTTTAATCTGTGGGAGTTCAACCCGGCGCAGCACCAAACCCTTAGCAGTCTCTTCGACACGACGTACGAAGATGCCTAGAAGGTGCTATTCAAGGGCGCCGAAGCTCCCGCATCCGCTTCCGAGGACCGCGGATACAGCTCGCAGCGTCAAGCTAGCGAGGTAAGCTATCTTCACCTTTTACAGGATGTTAAGCTTTTTTCATAGTTTGACTCTATGCGGGATCTAAACTCCCTTGCCTTTGATAGGCTTGGCGAGCGATATCCGGACCGATTAACTGTCCGGCTCCGCTGCCCGAAGACCCAGCCCCAGCTCTACTAGTGAAGCTGCTAGTTCTGGCGCCTTATGTGGTGCGAGAGAAGAAGGCCAAGAAGAAGAAGACCACGGGGACTCGAAAGAGTGCCCGCAACATGGTGGTGTCGGACTCGTCATCCGACGAGTCTGAGACGCCCTCTTCCCGTGAAAACAAGGAGGAGGAAGAAGAAAACTCCCCCCCCCCAGCGGAGAAAGGAGAGAAGAGGAAGGCCGCCCCAACGGGGGAGGCCGAGGGGTCCAGGAAAAGGAAGACCCCTCCGCCGGACTACTCCCCCGAAGCCGAAGAGGGCGGAGAGGAGTGGCCAAACAGGGCCAAGCGTCTGGCGAAATCGTAAGTTCGGATATCAGAGTAACTCATGATGTTCCTTTGTTGCACAGCTTTCCCTAATGTCGAACGTAATTATGCAGCCCGCCCCGGGCCGAATTCAATGAATCGTCGGGCGGTTCCCTGGACTCATCGGACATGAACTCAGTTTCGCCCGCTGTCTCCCCCCGCACTGCAGACGACGCTGAAGTGGCGTCGCGACAAGCTCCGGGGCAGGAGGAGGTGGTCCCGGAGGAGCCGCAAGGCAACCTCCCGGACTCCAAGAGTGAAGGGGATAAGGCCCCCCAGGGCTCCAAGTCCGGCTTTGTGCCGGACACCGCGCTGGAATATTCCACAGTTTCGGACCGCGGTAGGCGAACTCCTTCCAAGAGGAGCAAGCCTTCTGAGCCGGCAGCCTCCGTCCAACCGCGGGTGCCGGACAATCTGCTGGAGGTGCTTGACGGCGCCTCCATCGACGAGGGGCACCGTACTATTATGAGTACGGTGATCAAGAAGGTTCAGTCCGCCAAGAGCGGACTGACTGAAGCTTGCGCTAGCCTTCTAACAGGCTTCGAGGTAAGTAAAAATATTACCGCATAGACAGTAGCCCCTGATGCTCTGTTTGGCGTTCGGAAAGAAAAGCCGAATAGAGGATCTATTAAATATCACAGGAGTCTAACAAAAAGAGTCAATATGTGTATGCAGGCTTCGCTGCTATCCACCGCCGCACTGACTGCGGAGGTGGGTGTCCTAAAGCAGGACCTCGAGCGGACCGAGCGAGAGCTCGGCCTTGCCAAGAGGCGGCTCGAGGAGAGAGAAGGTAAGAAATACCTTACAGAAAAAGTGCCTATAAAAAGGCGTGATTGCAAAAGAAAATAACAGGATTGTACTGCTTATTGTAGGGGCCACGACTGAGGTGGCGACCCTTAAGCAGGCCCTGTCTGAGGCCAAAAAGAAAACGGCCGCGGAGCGCACCGAGCGAGACAGACTTGGGGCTCAGGTCAGCGAGGTGTAGCAAGAACTTCAGGCTCTCATGAAAAAACATGAGAGTTTTGAGCTTGAGTCAAAGGCGCAAGCATCCGAGCTCGCGACGGCCCTTGAGACTGCCAAGTCTGCCAAGGCCGAAGCCCAAAAGGCCCTCCAAGAGTTGGAGGAGATGAGGAAGATAGCAGCGGGTAAGGCATTCTTCATGCAAAGCAGAAATATAAAAGTAAACTACTTGTTACTTACCCGAATCCGGAGCTCTCCAGGGGCATTCGCAGATCTTTCCCATAGTGTATCCGACGCTGCCGCATTCTACCGAGCTGAAGAGGGCAGCTCGATGGAGAAGGTGTTCTGGTCTCAGTATTCTGAGGACGGAAACCCTGTGCCTTTGAGCGACCAGCTGAAACAGCTGGTCGAGCTCCACAATGCGGCCGAACAGGCCATGAAGGGCTTCATAGTTTGGCTGTGGCCCGGAGAGGCCCTGCCTGGGAGCTATTTCGGGCTGGTGCGGCGGGTGGTGGAGGCCTGTCCGAGGCTCGAGGTCATCAAGCGCTCCGTCTGCATCGAAGGTGCCCGTCGGGCCCTTGCCCGTGCAAAGGTGCACTAGGGTAAGCTGGACGGTGAGAAGCTTGTGAAGGATGGGCCGCCGCTGGGGAAGGAGCATCGCAAGCCCGAGAACTACTACAAGGATGTTCTTGCAGGTGCCTGCCTTGTGGCGGATGAATGTACCAAGGATGTGATTTTTGAATGAACTCGCTCGTGTTTATCCTGTGCGCTGAAAACTTGTTCATATGCGCTAAGCAATGCTTATTGAATTTAAAATATTACTTTCCATGCGGCCGTTTATCAAAAAATTGAGAGATGGCCAGTCGTCGGCTTCTGCCCCCATGCCACTAGTGCTGGGGTGTTCGGGATAAACCTGAGCGCTCTTTTTCCCATAGTTGGGTCCTTCGAGGGAGGCGCTCAGCACAATGAACCAGGCAATCGGACTATAATGCTTGAACACTCGCACTTAGCCATAGAACTCTATAATTTTAAATTTCAGCGAAGCCCCTAGTTCGGAAGACCGAGTTCGGGGCGCTATCCACGCCTTGGCCGGACAAAGCCAGCTCCTCGCTCGAAGCGGCATAAGTCTTTAGGGACTCGAAAAACCTCTCGAACAGCGACCGGTCTCTCGCCTCATCATGACAGTCAGTTTTAGCTTTCTCCACTCAGGTGGTTAACCCAGCTGAACTGGGGCACAATTGCAGTGGTTCTCCTAGTGCTACCTTAGCCGATAGAGCGGAACGTAAGGCACCAAAACATAGGAGCTGGGCAAACCCAACTATTGACCCAAATCATGATTCAGAGCCGATGCATATAGTGCTATAAGTTCGGGGTGCCGCACTTGTGAAAGTGTACGGACTTCTCACACCATTATGAGGGGTACTGAAGCCCCTGGCGTGTTTATCGTACCATGGTGTACGGGTGCAATCATGTCATTTAATAAACATAAATGTGAAAAGAAGATAATGCAAAAAATAGACAAGAAGCTAAGCATTGTTTATAGAGAGGCTATTTATCAAAGTCGAACGATACAAATAATGCGGTAAGCAAAAGATATTGGACTATTCAATATGTCCTGACCAGGGGCAGGCCACGGAATTGTATTTAAAACAGGTATACCGCTCATAACAGAGACCACCTGGGAGTTCCATAATGCGGCATGGCATGTCTGCCTCCCTGTATCTTGCATCGTTTGTGCGGCAGTCGAATTGCCGAACAGGTCGTCCGAAGTATGGAGTCCTAAAAGTAAGAAAAATTAAAAAAAAAGAATCCGGCAGCCCCTAGTACGTTTTAAGCCATATTTTGGGCATGCTGTTATTGTGCCCCTTCCCCTGTGCCCATGGTATTTCAAGGGCGTAGTTATGTACGTGAGGTACTGGTTTCGCTATGTCGCGAAAGCTGGGGTTGGGGCCGCATTGCTACGCTTGCTCAGATTGTGCCAGGGGGTCCTGCTGTGGGTTACTCCGGGGGCGCTTGGCAGTGTCTGGCTTTTTAATGGCCGGACTGGAGAATTGCCTGAGAAGGCTACTTTGTACCTCCGCTGCGAGGGCTGTCGTATGCTCCTCCGTACGGAGGGAGAGTTCGGTGTTTCCGTTGACTGTAATTACTCCTCGAGGGCCTGGCATCTTGAGCTTGAGATATCCATAGTGCGGCACCGCATTGAACTTTGCGAATGCGTTTCGTCCGAGCAGGGCGTGATAGCCACTGCGAAACAGGACTATATCAAAGATTAACTCTTCACTTCGGAAATTGTCCGGGGATCCAAAGACCACGTAAAGTGTTACTGAGCCTGTACAGTTGGCTTCTACACCTGGTATAACGCCTTTGAAGGTCATTCTTGTGGGCTTAATCCTTGAGGGATCTATGCCCATTTTCCGCACTGTATCCTGATAAAGCAGGTTCAGGCTACTGCCGCCGTCCATGAGGACTCTTGTGAGATGAAATCCATCGATGATTGGGTCGAGAACCAATGCGGCGAAGCCGCCATGACGGATGCTAGTGGGATGGTCCCTTCGATCAAAAGTGATCGGGCAGGAGGACCATGGGTTGAACTTTGGGGAGACTAGCTCCATCACGTATACGTCCCGTAGCGCACGCTTCCGCTCCCGCTTGGGAATGTGGGTTGCGTATATCATGTTCACCGTCCGCACTTGTGGGGGAAAGCCCTTCTATCCATTGTTGTTCGGCGGCTTGGGCTCCTCGTCGTCACTGTGCCGCCCCTTGTCTCTATTTTTGGCCCTTAACTTGCCTGCCTGCTTGAACACCAAACAATCCCTGTTAGTGTGATTGGCTGGCCTTTCGGGGGTGCCATGTATCTGGCACAAGCGATCGAGTATTCGGTCCAAACTGGACAGGCCCTGAGTATTCTTTTTGAATGGCTTTTTCCGCTGACCGGATTTATAGCCTTTGAATACGGCATTGACTTCCATGTCTTCATTGCTGTCGCTGTTAACGCGGCGTTTTTGCTTATTCCGACGTGTCCTGCCACTTTTGTCCTTGGTATCCAAATTACCAGGGTTCTTTGATAAGTTGTTACTACGAGCTAGCCAGCTGTATTCTCCCGCGCAAAAGTGGGTCATGAGTGTCGTGAGGGCTGCCATGGACTTCGGCTTTTCCTGTCCCAGGTGCCGGGCAAGCCACTCGTCGCGGATGTTATGCTTGAAGGCTGCTAGGGCCTTTGCGTCCGGACAGTCGACTATCTGGTTTTTCTTTGTTAGGAACCGTGTCCAGAATTGTCTGGCCGATTCCTCTGGCTGCTGAATTATGTGGCTTAAGTCGTCGGCATCCGGCGGTCGCACGTAAGTGCCCTGGAAGTTGTCGAGGAATGCGGCTTCCAGGTCCTCCCAAGAACCGATTGAGTCTGCTGGCAAGCTGTTAAGCCAATGTCGGGCCGGTCCTTTAAGTTTGAGCGGGAGGTATTTGATGGTGTGTAGATCATCGCCGCGTGCCATGTGGATGTGAAGGAGATAATCCTCGATCCATACCACCGGATCTGTTGTGCCATCGTATGATTCGATGTTTACGGGTTTGAAACCCTCTGGGATTTTATGATCCATTACTTCATTCATGAAGCATAGCAGGTGTGCGGCGCCTCTGTACTGGGCTATATCACGACGCAGCTCGGAA
The DNA here is from genome assembly GCF_002162155.2 of Triticum dicoccoides. Lineage (NCBI taxonomy): Eukaryota > Viridiplantae > Streptophyta > Magnoliopsida > Poales > Poaceae > Triticum > Triticum dicoccoides. Next base: position 105,520,258 of record NC_041384.1, on the reverse strand, counting down.
GAGCTATGTCTGTTGCGTTCGGTCCGGCCGGATTTGTTGTATCTGGAGTGAAGATCATTGTCACATGCCGTAGGGCGCCTGCGCGATCCGTAGATCGAGCTTGTTTGTCTTGCCTTATCCTCCAGTATGTCTCGCAGGTCGAGCGCATTTTCTCGTGCCTTAGTTGAGCGGCGTCGGGGCATGGCTTGGGTGGAGGGACGAGAGGCCTCTCTGTCGCGGCCGCGAGGTGGCCGGTCTGCCATGTCATGCGCTGGTGATGTATGTGCTTCCTCCTCTGATCGGGGTAGCGGCCTGCGCTTCGGGTAACTCTTGGAGGGGCGTTCGAGTTCATACTCTTCGGCCGCAAGGACTTCAGTCCATCTGTCAGCTAGCAAATCTTGGGCAGCTCTAAGCTGTTGCTGCTTTTTCTTGAGGCTGCTTGCCGTGGCTAAAAGCCTGCGTTTAAAACGCTCTTGTTCGGTGGGGTCTGATGGTATGACGAATTCGTCGTCATCGAGGCTTGGGTCGTCTTCGGAGGGAGGCGTATAGTTATCATCCTTGACCTCTCGGTCTGCCGCTCTCTCATGAGGGCTGGCTTCTCCATCTTCCTGTGCCGAATCTTGCTGAGGTGGGTGTTCTCCGGCACTATCCGGGGTAGTATTATCTCCCATGCCGGAATCACCGTTTTTGCTTTAGCGGGATTTAGAGCGGCGCCGCTGACGCCGGCGCTTTGGCTGTTTCTTGGGGGCGTCATCCCCCACTATTCCATCGCCATCTCCATCTTTTGGAGTATCCACCATATATATGCCATATGACGAGGTGGCCTTCCAGCGCCCAGCAGGTGTTGGTTCCTGTTCATCTCCTACATCGTCGTCCATGTCGTCGATGTCTTCAGAGCTGAAGTCAAGCATGTCGGTTAGATCATCGACAGTGGCTACAAAGTGGGTGGTGGGTGGGCTTTGAATTTCCTCATCGTCCGTATCCCACCCTCGCTGACCGTAGTCTGGCCAGGGCTCTCCTGATAAAGAGAGAAACTTAAGAGAATTAAGGATGTCGCCAAAAGGCGAGTGCTGAAAGATGTCTGCAGCGGTGAACTCCATTATCGGCGCCCAATCAGATTCGATTGGCAGGGGCGCGGGGGGTTTGGAGTCCGGGGAGGAGTCCGGATCCTCGGAGTCATGGGTCGTGCAGAGTGTGGGGCTAGCGTTCGGCTCGATCGCTTTCGGGATCGCAGCCCCCGAGGTGACGTCCAACCGCTCATCCTCGATTGGCGCAATAGGCTTCGAGTTAGGGGTTGGAACCGATGCGTGTGCGGCCTCCAGGACACTGTCCGGCGGCAGAGCTAGATCATGCCCCTCGAGATAGTGCGGCGCGCTTGGCCGTGGCTCGAGCCCGTCAAAGATCAATTCTCCGCAGATGTCAGCCGTGTAGTTTAAGCTTCCAAACCTGACTTGATGGCCAGGGGCGTAGCTTTCGATCTGCTCCAGGTGGCCGAGTGAATTGGCCCGCAGAGCGAAGCCGCCGAAGACGAAGATCTGTCCGGGGAGCAAAGTCTCACCCTGGACCGCATCGTTGTTGATGATCAAAGGAGCCATCGGTCCTAAAGGCGACGACATAGAGGAGACCTCAATGAAAGCACCAATGTCGGTGTCAAAACCGGCGGATCTCGGGTAGTGGGTCCCGAACTGTGCGTCTAGGCCGGATGGTAACAGGAGGCAGGGAACACGATGTTTTACCCAGGTTCGGGCCCTCTTGATGGAGGTACAACCCTACGTCCTGCTTGATTAATATTGACGATATGGGTAGTACAAGAGTAGATCTACCACGAGATCAAGGAGGCTAAACCCTAGAAGCTAGCCTACGGTATGATTGTTGTATATGTAGTTGATTGCCTACGGACTACAACCCTCCGGTTTATATAGACATCGGATAGGGTTAGGGTTACATAGAGTCGGTTACAATGGTAGGAGATCTTGAATATCCGCATCGCCAAGCTTGCCTTCCACGCCAAGGAAAGTCCCATCCGGACACGGGACGAAGTCTTCAATCTTGTATCTTCATAGTCCAGGAGTCCGGCTGAAGGTATAGTCCAACCCGAACACCCCCTAATCCAGGACTCCCTCGGGTACCTAAAACCAAGAATTGATCTCTTGTAGGTGTTTGCTTTCGGTGCGGGATCATGGTTGCTCGATAGTAGACCTACTAATCATATGACTGGAAGCAAGGACTTGGTGGTGGATGTGCAAAAGATTCCATCGATGCCTGCCAACATCGATTGGGGTGACGCCTCATCCTCTAAGGTATTGGGACTCGGCAAAGTTGTCATTTCTCATGATCTTACGATCGAGAAGGTCATGCTTGTTGAGTCCCTTGCATACGATTTACTTTCCGTTCGTCAACTAGAACTCATGGGCTTTGACACTTTCTTTGATATTGATACCGTGTCCCTCTTGTGGAGCAATACTCTTAAAGTAGCCTTTGTTGGGCATGTCGAGAACGGTCTCTATGTGATTAACTTTTCGGAGCGACCCACTAAGACCGCGACATGCCTAATGGCTAAAGTTGACGTGGGATGGCTTTGGCATCACCGTCTAGCCCACGTCAATATGAGATCTTTGCAAAGTCTTCTCAAGAGGGACCATGTCCATGGACTAACAAATGTTAGTTTTGCCCAAGATCGTGCTTGCAGCGCTTGCATCGAAGGAAAACTACATGAGAAGGCTCACCCTCCCACGACTATCATCTACTCGAAGAGGCCTTTGGAGCTCCTTCATTTGGATCTCTTTGGGCCTCCATCCTTTGATAGTCTTGGGGGTAGAAAGTATTGCTTGGTGATTGTGGATGGCTATTCAAGATACACTTGGGCATATTTCTTCAAGAGGAAGAGCGAAACCCAACAAACCGTCATCGACTTTGCAAATGAAGCACAACAACAACACAATGCAAAGATCTTGACTATAAGAAGTGACAACAGCTCCGAGTTCAAGAAACTACACCTTGGATGAGTTTTTGAGTGATGAGGGAATCAAGCATCAATATTCCGCACCTTATACCCCTCAACAAAATGGTGTAGCGGAGAGGAAGAACCAGATGTTGATGGATGCAGCAAGGACCATGATGGCGGAGTTCAAGTCTCCCTACAACTTTTGGGCCGAAGCCATCAACACCGCGTGTCATGCATCTAATCGGCTCTACCTCCACAAAGGCTTGAACAAGACTCCATATGAGATACTCACGGGTAACAAGCCCAACCTCAAGTACTTTCGGGTGTTCGGGTGTAAGTGTTTCATTCTCAAGAAAGGTGTCTGTTTGTCTAAATTTGAGGCTAGAGCTTATGAGGGCATATTTGTTGGTTATGCTACAAACTCTCATGCTTACCGTGTTCTCAATAAGTCCACGAGACTTATTGAAGAAACGTGTAACGTGGAGTTTGATGAGAATAACGGCTCCCAAGTGGAGCAAAGTTGTACTTGTGATGTAGGTGATGAAATTCCTCCCCAAGCCATAAGAAGAATGGGTGTTGGTCATATATATACTACCCATTGAGGAACCCCTTGTGGCCGAAGGAGAAGGACAATGTTCCACTCAAGTGGAACCTTCACCAACCCAAGACACACATGCTTCCGAAGAACAAAGTGAAGGCCCTCAACCTCAAGAACAAGACCAAGGGCAAGGTCAATCTCAAGATGGTGTTGTAACATCAAGTGATGCCCAAGGTCAAGTTCTCCCCTCCGAGAAAGTTCAAGATCAAGAGCTTCCTCGAGATTGATAACCCACAAGTAGAGGGGATCGCAACAGTTTCGAGGGTAGAGTATTCAACCCAAATTTATTGATTCGACACAAGGGGAGCCAAAGAATACTCTCGAGTATTAGTAGCTAAGTTGAAAATTCAACCACACCTAGAAACTTAATATCTGCAGCAAAGTATTTAGTAGCAAAGTAATATGATAATGATGATAATGGTAGCAAAAGGTAACAGTAGTAAAAGTAATGTTTTTGGTATTTTGTAGTGATGATAGCAATAGCAACGGAAAAGTAAATAAGTGAAAAACAATATATAGAAAGCTCGTAGGCAATGGATCAGTGATGGAGAATTATGCCGGATGCAGTTCATCATGTAACAGTCATAACCTAGGGTGACACAGAACTAGCTCCAGTTCATTGATATAATGTAGGCATGTATTCTGAATATAGTCATACGTGCTTATGGGAAAGAACTTGCATGACATCTTTTGTCCTACCCTCCCGTGGCAGCGGGGTCCTTATGGAAACTAAGGGATATTAAGGCCTCCTTTTAATAAAGAACCGGGAAAAAGCATTAACACATAGTGAATACATGAACTCCTCAAACTACGGTCATCATCGGTAAGTATCCCGATTATTGTCACTTCGGGGTTAACGGATCATAACACATAATAGGTGACTATAGACTTGCAAGATAGGATCAAGAACACTCATATATTGATGAAAACATAATAGGTTCAGATCTGAAATCATGGCAATCGGGCCCTAGTGACAAGCATTAAGCATAGCAAAGTCATAGCAACATCAATCTCAGAACATAGTGGACACTAGGGATCAAACCCTAACAAAACTAACTCGGTTACATGATAGATCCCATCCAACCCATCACCGTCCAGCAAGCCTACAATGGAATTACGCACGCACGGCGGTGAGCATCATGAAATTGGTGATGGAGGATGGTTGATGATGACGATGGCGACGGATTCCCCTCTCTGGAGCCCCAAACGGACTCCAGATCAGCACTCCCGAGAGGTTTTAGGGCTTGGCGGCGGCTCCGTATCGTAAAATGCAATGATTTCTTCTCTCTGATATTTTTTCTCCCTGAAACTCAATATATGGAGGTGGAGTTGGAGTCGGAGAGGCAACAGGGGGCCCACGAGGTAGGGGGCGCGCCCTAGGGGGGCAGGCGCACCCCCCACCCTCGTGGCAAGGTGGTGGCCCCCTGGCCTTCATCTTTGGCAGGTATTTTCTTATTTTCTAAAAAGTGTCTCCGTGAAGTTTCAGGTCATTCCGAGAACGTTTGCACCTGCACATAAATAACACCATGGTAATTCTGCTGAAAACAGTGTCAGTCCGGGTTAGTTCCATTCAAATCATGCAAGTTAGAGTCCAAAACAAGGGCAAAAGTGTTTGGAAAAGTAGATACGTTGGAGACGTATCAGAAATCAAGAACAAGCTCAAGACATCACTCAAGATGATCAAGTGACCACTCCTCGTCTCATGCCCGAGGAGGAATTGGAGCGTCGTGCCGCCGAGATTGCCTCCAAGCTATCCACCAAGGATCATCTCATGACAAATGTGCTTGGAAGCTTAAGAAAGGGGGTCTATGAGGCGCTCGAAGATCCGGATTGGCTCAATGCCATGCATGAAGAACTCAACAACTTTGAGCACAACAAAGTGTGGAGATTGGTTCCAAGGCCAACGGGGAACCACAATGTCATTGGGACCAAGTGGATATTTAAGAACAAGCAAGATGCTCATGGGATTATGCTACGTCTTGAGCTTGCGTTGGTTTTCCCCGAAGAGGAAGAGATGATGCAGCAGAGTAGCATAAGTATTTCCCTCAGTTTTTGCGAACCAAGGTATCAATCCAGTAGGAGCCCACGCTCAATTCCCTCGTACCTGCACAAAGCGATAGCTACATGCAACCAACGCGATTAGGGGTTGTCAAGCCCTTCACGGTCACTTACGAGAGTGAGATCTGATAGATATAATATTTTTGGTATAAGGATGCAAAGTAAAAAGTAAAAGCAAAGTAAAAAAGCAAAGCAAGATTAAAGTAATGGAGATTGATATGATGAGAATAGACCCGGGGGCCATAGGTTTCACTAGTGGCTTCTCTCAACAGCATAAGTATTCTACGGTGGGTGAACAAATTACTGTTGAGCAATTGATAGAACTGAGCATAGTTATGAGAATATCTAGGCATGATCATGTATATAGGCATCACGTCCGTGACAAGTAGATCGAAACGATTCTGCATCTACTACTATTACTCCACTCATCGACTGCTATCCAGCATGCATCTAGAGTATTAAGTGAAAACCAGAGTAACACCTTAAGCAAGATGACATGATGTAGAGAGATAAATTCATGCAATATGAAATAAACCCCATCTTGTTATCCTCGATGGCAACAATAAAATACGTGCCTTGCTGCCCCTTCTGTCACTGGGTAAGGACACCGCAAGATCGAACCCAAAGCTAAACACTTCTCCCATGGCAAGAACTACCAATCTAGTTGGCTAAAGCAAACGGATAATTCGAAGAGACTTGCAAAGATAACCAATCATACATAAAAGAATTCAGAGAAGATTCAAATATTATTCATATATAGACTTGATCATAAACCCACAGTTCATCGGTCTCAACAAACACACCGCAAAAAGAAGATTAGATCTAATAGATCTCCACAAGAGAGGGGGAGAACTTTGTATTGAGATTCAAAGAGAGAGAAGAAGCCATCTAGCTACTAACTATGGACCCGAAGGTCTGAGGTAAACTACTCACACTTCATCGGAGAGGCTATGATGATGTAGAAGCCCTCCGTGATGACGGCCCTCTTCCGGCGGAGCTCCAAAATAGGCCCCAAGATGGGATCTTGTGGATACAGAAAGTTGCGGCGATGGAATTAGGTTTTTGGGTCCTGTTCTAATTGTTTGGGGGTACGTGTGTATATATAGGAGGAAGAAGTACGCTTGAGGAGCAACGAGGGGCCCACGAGGTAGGGGGCGCGCCCTAGGGGGGCGGCCCCCACCCTCGTGACCGCCTCTCTTTTGTTCCTTGGAGCAGGGTCCAAGTCTCCTGGATCACGTTCGGTGAGAAAATCATGTTCCCAAAGATTTTATTCCGTTTGATATTCCGTTTATCCGAAACACTGAAATAGGCAAAAACAGCAATTCTGGGCTAGGCCTCCGGTTAATAGGTTAGTCCCAAAAATAATATAAAAGTGGAAAATAAATCCCAATATAGTCCAAAACAGTAGATAATATAGCATGGAGCAATCAAAAATTATAGATACGTTGGAGACGTATCAGGCATCCCCAAGCTTAATTCATGCTCGTCCTCGAGTAGGTAAATGATAAAAAGAGAATTTTTGATGCGGAGTGCTACTTGGCATAATTTCAATGCAAATCTCCTTAATTGTGGTATGAATATTCATATTAGAAAGATTCAAGACAAAAGTTTATATTGACATAAAAATAATAATACTTCAAGCATACTAATAAAGCAATTATGTCTTCTCAAAATAACATGGCCAAAGAAAGTTATCCCTACAAAATCATATAGTCTGGCTATGCTCCATCTTCACCACACAAAGTATATAAATCATGCACAACCCCGATGACAAGCCAAGCAATTGTTTCATACTCAAACTTTTTCAAAACTTTTTCAATCTTCACGCAATACATGAGCGTGAGCCATGGATATAGCACTATAGGTGGAATAGAATGGTGGTTGTGGAGAAGACAAAAAGGAGAAGATGGTCTCACATCAACTAAGCGTATCAACAGGCTATGGAGATGCCCATCAATAGATATCAATGTGAGTGAGTAGGGATTGCCATGCAACAGATGCACTAGAGCTATAAGTATATGAAAGATCAAAAAGAAACTAAGTGGGTGTGCATCCAACTTGCTTGCTCATGAAGACCTAGGGCAATTTTTGAGGAAGCCCATCATTGGAATATACAAGCCAAGTTCTATAATGAAAAATTCCCACTAGTATATGAAAGTGATAACATGAGAGACTCCCTACTATGAAGATCATGGTGCTACTTTGAACCACAAGTGTGGTAAAAGGATAGTAACATTGTCCCTTCTCTCCTTTTCTCTCATTTTTTATTTTTTATTTTTTTGTTTGGGCCTTTTCTCTTTTTTATGGCCTCTTTTTATTTGGGCTTCTTTCGCCTCTTTTTTTTCGTCCGGAGTCTCATCCCGACTTATGGGGGAATCATAGTCTCCATCATCCTTTCCTCACTGGGACAATGCTCTACTAATGATGATCATCACACTTTTATTTTTCTTATAACTCAACAATTACAACTCGATACTTAGAACAAAATATGACTCTATGTGAATGCATCCGGCGGTGTACCGGGATATGCAATATGACAATGATGGAGTGTGTCATGAACGGAACGGTGGAAAGTTTCATGGCAATATATCTCGGAATGGCTATGGAAATGCCATAATAGGTAGGTATGGTGGCTGTTTTGAGGAAGGTATAGGGTAGGTGTATGATACCGGCGAAAGGTGCGCGGTATTAGAGAGGCTAGCAAAGGTGGAAGGGTGAGAGTGCGTATAATCCATGGACTCGACATTAGTCATAAACAACTCATATACTTATTGCAAAAATCTAGAAGTTATCAAAGCAAAGTATTACACGCATGCTCCTAGGGTGATAGATTGGTAGGAAAAGACCATCGCTCGTCCCCGACCGCCACTCATAAGGAAGACAATCAATAAATAAATCATGCTCCGACTTCATCACATAACGGTTCACCATACGTGCATGCTACAGGAATCACAAACTTTAACACAAGTATTCTTTAAATTCACAACTACTCAACTAGCATGACTTTAATATTATCACCTCCATATCTCAAAGCAATTATCATGCTTCAATCTTTTCTTAGTATTCAACACACTCAAAAGAAAGTTTCACAAATCTTTAATACCAAGCATATTATTAAGAAAATTACCATGCTATTAAGAGACTCTCAAAATAATTTAAGTGAAGCATGAGAGATCAATAGTTTATTTAAAACGAATCCACCACCGTGCTCTAAAAGATCTAAGTGAAGCACATAGAGCAAAACTACTACGCTCAAAAGATATAAGTGAAGCACATAGAGTATTCTATCAAATTTTAATTCATGTATGGCTCTCTCAAAAGGTGTGTACAGCAAGGATGATTGTGGCATACTAAGACACAAAGACACAAATAATACAAGACGCTCCAAGCAAAACACATATCATGTTGGTGAATAAAAATACAGTTCCAAGTAATTTACCGATGGAAGTGGACGAAAGAGGGGAAGCCTTCCGGGGCATCCCCAAGCTTTGACTTTTTGGTGTCCTTGGATTATATTGGGGGTGCCATGGGCATCCCCAAGCTTAGGCTCTTTCAACTCCTTGATCCATGATCCATCAAAAGAATTCACCCAAAACTTGAAAACTTCACAACACAAAACTCAAAATAGAAAACTCATGAGCTCCGTTAGCGAAAGAAAACAAAAGACCACTTGAAGATACTGTAATGAACTCATTCTTTATTTATATAAACCTACTGTATTCAAACTTATCTATGGATTATAAACTATTTTACTAGCCATAGATTCATCAAAATAAGCAAACAACACACGAAAAACAGAATCTGTCAAAAACAGAACAGTCTGTAGTAATATGTATCTAGGGAAAGATATGGAAACCCAAAAATTCTTAAATAAATTGCTGTACGTGAGGAATTTATCTATTAATAATCTGCAAAAATAATTAACTAAATATCACTCTTCAAATAAAAATGACAGCAGTTCTCGTGAGCGCTAAAGTTTCTGTTTTTTATAGCAAGTTCAACAAGACTTTCCCCAAGTCTTCCCAACAGTTCTACTTGGAACAAACACTAATTAAACACAAAAAAATACAACCAAAATAGAGGCTAAATAATTTATTTATTACTAAACAGGAGCAAAAGGCAAGGAATAAAAATAAAATTGGGTTGCCACCCAACAAGCGCTATCGTTTAACGCCCGTAGCTAGACATAAAAGCGAGGATAGATCTAGGTATTGCCATCTTTGGTAGGAAATCCATAAGTGGCTCTCATGATAGTTTCATATGGTAATTTTATTTTCTTTCTAGGAAATTGTTCCATGCCCTTTTTTAATGGAAATTGAAATCTAATATTCCCTTCCTTCATATCAATAATCGCACCAACCGTTCTAAGGAAAGGTCTACCAAGAATAATAGGGCAAGAAGGATTGCATTCTATATCAAGAACAATGAAATCTACGGGCACATAATTCCTATTTGAAACAATAAGAACATCATTAATCCTTCCCATAGGTTTCTTAATAGTGGAATCCTCAAGATGCAAGTTTAGAGAGCAATCATCAAAGTTACGGAAATCTAGTAAATCACACAAAGTCTTGGGAATAGTAGAGACACTAGCACCCAAATCACACAAAGAATAAAACTCATGATCTTTAATTTTAATTTTAATAGTTGGTTCCCACTCATCATAGAGTTTTCTAGGGATAGAAACTTTCAACTCAAGTTTTTCTTCATAAGATTGCATCAAGGCATCAACAATATGTTCGGTGAAGGCTTTATTTTGACTATAAGCATGTGGAGAATTTAGCACGGATTGCAACAATGAAATACAATCAATTAAAGAGCAACTTTCATAATTAAATTCCTTTAAATCCAATATAGTGGGTTTAGCAACATCTAGATTTTATTTCTTTCAATCCACTTTTATCAATTTCATCATTAAGATCTAAACACTCTGAATTTTTAGAACGCCTTCTAGGTAAAGGAAGATCATATTCAGTTTCATCAAGATTCATATTGCAAAATAAAGATTTAATAGGAGACACATCAATAACTTTTAGATCTTCATCTTCATTTTCATAGGTATTGGAAGAACATGCTTTAATAAAGGCATCTTTGGAAGCACGCATCCTAGCGGTTCTTTCCTTACACTCATCAATTGAAATTCTCATGGCTTTTAGAGACTCATTGATATCATGCTTAGGTTGAATAGACCTAAGTTTCAAAGAATCAACATCAAGAGCAATTTTACCAATGTTCCTAGCCAAATCATCAATCTTAAGCATTTTTTCTTCAATCATAGCATTAAAATTCTTTTGCAAAGAAATAAATTCTTTAATATTAGATTCAAAATCAGAGGGTATCTTATTATAATTTCCATAAGAGTTATTGTAGGAATTCCCATAATTATTAGAAGGATTACTAGGATATGGCCTAGGATTAAAATTCCCTCTATAAGTGTTGTTACCAAAATTATTCATTGTTATTCTCAATCAAAGTAGACAAAGGCATATCATTAGGATCAGAAGAAACACTCTTAGTAGCAAATAATTTCATAAGTTCATCCATCTTTCCACTCAACACATTAATTTCTTCTATCGCATGCACTTTATTATTAGAAGATCTTTAAGTATGCCATTGAGAATAATTAACCATAATATTATCTAGGAGTTTATTAGCATCTCCTAAAGTGATTTCCATAAAAGTGCCTCCCACGGCCGAATCTAAAATATTTCTAGAAGCAAAATTCAATCCGGCATAAAAGAATTTGTATAATCATCCACAAATTCAAACCATGAGTAGGGCAATTATGTATCATTAATTTCATTCTCTCCCAAGCTTGTGCAACATGTTCATGATCAATTTGTTTATAGTTCATAATATCGTTTCTAGGAGAGATGATCTTAGCGGGAGGAAAATACTTAGAGATAAAAGCATCTTTGCACTTGTTCCATGAATCAATACTATTCTTAGGTAAAGATGAAAACCAAGCTTTAGCACGATCTCTAAGTGAAAAAGGAAATAGCTTCAATTTAATGACATCATTATTGACATCTTTTTTCTTATGCATATCACATAAATCAACAAAGCTATTCAGATGAGTAGCGGCATCTTCACTAGGAAGGTCGGCGAATTGATCTTTCATAACAAGATTCAACAAAGCAGTATTAATTTCACAAGATTCAGCATCGGTAAGAGGAGCAATCGAAGTGATAAGGAAATCATTATTATTGGTATTGGTGAAGTCACACAATTTAGTAGTATCTTGAGCCATCATGACAAACAAGCAAACTAACACACGAGCAAACAAAAAGCAAACGGGCAAAAAGAGGCAAATAGAGAGGGAGGATAGAGAGAGAGGGCGAATAAAACGGCAAGGGTGAATTGGGGGGAGAGGAAAATGAGAGACAAATGGCAAATAATGTAATGCAAGAGATAGGGATTGTGATGGGTACTTGGTATGTTGACTTTTTTGCATAGACTCCCCGGCAACGGCGCCAGAAATCCTTCTAGCTACGTCTTGGGCTTGCGTTGGTTTTCCATGAAGAGGAAGGGATGATGCAGCAAAGTAGCGTAAGTATTTCCCTCAGTTTTTGAGAACCAAGGTATCAATCCAGTAGGAGCCCACACTCAAGTCCCTCGTACCTGCACAAAGCGATAGCTACTCGCAACCAACATGATTAGGGGTTGTCAAGCCCTTCACGGTCACTTACAAGAGTGAGATCTGATAGATATAATATTTTTGGTATTTTTGGTATAAGGATGCAAAGTAAAAAGTAAAAGCAAAGTAAAAAAGCAAAGCAAGATTAAAGTAATGGAGATTGATATGATGAGAATAGACCTGGGGGCCATAGGTTTCACTAGTGGCTTCTCTCAAGAGCATGAGTATTCTATGGTGGGTGAACAAATTACTGTTGAGCAATTGACAGAATTGAGCATAGTTATGAGAATATCTAGGCATGATCATGTATATAGGCATCACGTCCGTGACAAGTAGATCGAAACAATTCTTCATCTACTACTATTACTCCACTCATCGACCGCTATCCAGCATGCATCTAGAGTATTAAGTTAAAAACAGAGTAACGCCTTAAGCAAGATGACATGATGTAGAGAGATAAATTCATGCAATATGAAATAAACCCCATCTTGTTATCCTCGATGGCAACGATACAATACGTGCCTTGCTGCCCCTTCTGTCACTGGGTAAGGACACCACAAGATCGAACCCAAAGCTAAACACTTCTCCCATGGCAAGAAGTACCAATCTAGTTGGCCAAACCAAACGGATAGTTCGAAGAGACTTGCAAAGATAACCAACCATACATAAAAGAATTCAGAGAAGATTCAAATATTACTCATAGATAGACTTGATCATAAACCCACAATTCATCGCTCTCAACAAACACACCCCAAAAAGAAGATTACATCGAATAGATCTCCACAAGAGAGGGGGAGAACTTTGTATTGAGATTCAAAGAGAGAGAAGAAGCCATCTAGCTACTAACTATGGACCCGAATGTCTGAGGTAAACTACTCACACTTCATCGGAGAGGCTATGATGATGTAGAAGCCCTCCATGATGACGGCCCTCTTCCGGTGGAGCTCCGGAACAGGCCCCAAGATGGGATCTCATGGATACAGAAAGTTGCGACGGTGGAATTAGGTTTTTGGCTCCTGTTCTGATCGTTTGGGTGTACGTGTGTATATATAGGAGGAAGAAGTACGCCGGAGGAGCAACGAGGGGCCCACGAGGCAGGGGGCGCGCCCCCCACCCTCGTGACCGCCTCTTTTGTTCCTTGGAGCAGGGTCCAAGTCTCCTGGATCACGTTCGGTGAGAAAATCACGTTCCTGAAGATTTTATTCCGTTTGGACTCCATTTGATATTCCGTTTATCCGAAACACTGAAATGGGCAAAAAACAGCAATTCTAGGCTAGGCCTCCGGTTAATAGGTTATTCCCAAAAATAATATAAAAGTTGAAAATAAAGCCCAATATAGTCCAAAACAGTAGATAATATAGCATGGAGCAATCAAAAATTATAGATACGTTGGAGACGTATCAGATTATCATTCGCAACAAGGCTCGTTTGGTAGCACAAGGCTACTCCCAAGTCGAGGGTATCGACTACGGTGAAACCTTTGCTCCCACTGCTCGTCTTGAATCCATTCACATGTTGATTGCATATGCTTCTCATCATAACTTTAAGTTACAACAAACAGATGTGAAGAGTGTTTTTCTTAATGGTCCTATTAATGAATTGGTATATGTCAAGTAACCCCCCGGGTTCGAGGATCCCTACTTTCCCGATCATGTGTATCAACTCGATAAGGCACTCTATGGCCTTAAACAAGCCCCACGTGCATGGTATGACCAACTTACCGAGTTGTTACAAGACCGTGGTTTCGAAGTTGGGCTAATCGACCCCACTCTTTTTACTAAGAAGGTCAAAGGGGAGTTGTTTGTGTGCCAATTATATGTTGATGATATTATCTTTGGTTCCCCTAACAAAGCATTCAATGAGGAATTTGCCGCTCTCATGACCTCAAAGTTCGAGATGTCTTCCATGGGAGAGTTGAAGTTCTTTCTCGGGTTTGAAGTGAAGCAAAGGAGAGAAGGAACCTTCATCAACCAAGCCAAATACACTCAAGACATGCTCAAGAGATTCAAGCTAAGTGATGTCAAGCCGGCTTCGACTCCCATGCCCACCAAGTGCCAACTTGACATTGATCCCAATGGTAAAGAGGTGGATTAAAAGGTATATCGCTCCATGATTGGGTCCTTGCTTTACCTCTGTGCATATAGACCGGATATCATGTTGGGTGTGGGTATTTGTGCACGGTTTCAACCCGCACCTAAGGAAAGTCACTTTGCGGCGGTCAAGTGAATCTTTCGATATTTGGCTCATACCCCAAACTTTGGCTTATGGTGCCTGTCGGTGTTAAAACTGACGGATCTCGGGTAGTGGGTCCCGAACTGTGCGTCTAGGCCAAATGGTAACAGGAGGCAGGGAACATGATGTTTTACCCAGGTTCGGGCCCTCTTGATGGAGGTAAAACCCTACGTACTGCTTGATTAATATTGATGATATGGGTAGTACAAGAGTAGATATACCACGAGATCAAGGAGGCTAAACCCTAGAAGCTAGCCTACGGTATGATTGTTGTATATGGAGTTGATTGCCTACGGACTACAACCCTCCGGTTTATATAGACACCGGATAGGGTTAGGGTTACATAGAGTCGGTTACAATGGTAGGAGATCTTGAATATCCGCATCGCCAAGCTTGCCTTAAACGCCAAGGAAAGTCCCATCCGGACACGGGACGAAGTCTTCAATCTTGTATCTTCATAGTCCAGGAGTCCGGCTGAAGGTATAGTCCGGCTACCCGAACACCCCCTAATCCAGGACTCCCTCGGTACCAAGAGGAGAAAACTTCAAGCTTGTAGGTTATTCGGACTCGGATTAGGCGGGAGACAAAGTGGATAGGAAGTCCACTTCCGGAGGGTGCCAATTTCTTGGTTGCTCTTTGGTGAGTTTGTCTTCCAAGAAGCAAAATTGCGTGTCTCTCTCATCCATGGAAGCAGAGTATGTGGCTGCCGGTAGTTGTTGTGCACAACTTTTATGGATCAGGCAAACTCTAAAGGATTACGGTGTCACTTGTGACAAAGTGCCTCTCTGGTGTGACAATGAAAGTGCAATCAAGATTTCTCTCAACCCGGTGCAACACTTCAAGACGAAGCATATTGAGATCCGGTATCACTTCATCCGGGATCATATTAGGCGAGGGGAGATCGAGCTCAACTATGTCAACACTCATGACAACCTTGCAGATATTTTCACGAAGCCTTTGGATGAAGCAAGATTTCGCGAGTTAAGGCATGAGCTAAATATCATTGATTCGAGCAATGTGACTTGAACCCTTGCACACCCCACCACACTCAACTTGTTGTCTAGTTTAGGTGTAGGCATGGACATAGGGGGAATGTTGTTCTCTCAATGAACTTTCCCTCCCCCATAATGCATAAACTAATCAAACTCTTTCACATTAGCCATTTTTGATGGTACTTGTGCTTCAAAGATGAGTGTTGGTCATGGGCCCAAGGTTAAAATCTTCGCGGCGCCATACCTCTGAACTCAAACATAGGTCGCCTCGACCACCGCCCTCTCTTGGAGAGGTGTGTGTTTTTTTCGTTCTTTTTGTCGGTTTTGGGTGTGTTTGTTCTCGCCTTCGTCTCGGTTTCTTTCTCTTGAGATAAGCCTTTTGGCCAGTCCTTTTTGCGGCAGAGCGGTACTACCGTGGCGTGCACAGTACTACCGCTGACAAGCGTCAGGCGATACTACCGCCCACCCCAGTGGTACTACCGCTGCGGGGCGGGCAGTGGGGGTTATGTCGGGGCAGGGGGAGTTGTTTTCTCCCCCATACCCATTCGCCCCCACTCGCTCATCTTCTTCGTCGCTCCAGCGACGCCTCACCGCAGGAGGGCCTTGGCTGGACGCCGTTTTCGTGCCGTCCCTCTCCATTTCCCCCGGTGGAGTCGATCCCCACCACGTCCTCTAGCCATGGATGCCGGTATTGCCCACGATCCCGTTCTCTCTTTGCCTAGATCTTGCATCTAGTTTTTAGGGGCAATAGGCATCGTTTTACTCGTCTTTTGGCTAAGTCGAGGCTTGAGTAGGATGGATATGGCTTCTAGGCCCTTTGGATTGAAGTTTGGTAGGCTTATTTTGAATTTGGCATCTCCAATAGTGCCGGATCTGTCCACGGCAGTAGGGAACCGCCCTGTCTTGAGCGGTACTACCACCCTCCTTGAGCGGTACTACCATGCAAGCGGTACTGCCGTGGTTGGGTCGCGGTACTACTGCTGGATGCCCAGTTCCATCTTTTCCTGCCACATTTTGATCCATGTTGCTTTGTTTGGTGGCTTATGCTCTTTCTTTCGTGTTGTTTCTTCTGCTCGTGTGTTTGGTTCAAGGTGATGATCATCCTGAGCAGCAGGTCCACCGTGTCAACCGCGGTCATGCAATGTCAAAGTGCTACCGTACATCTGAGTCAGCAGGTGGTTCCTCTAGTGCTCCACCGCCGCCAGTGGGTACTTCCTCAAGTGCTCCACCGCCGCCTCAGCTCACAAAGAGATCGGGAAGCAAGCCAAAGGGAAAGACTGTGTCTGAGATGACTGCCAAGGAATTTTGGGAAAAGCGTCACCGCAACCCCTATGAGGAAGACCAAGATCCCACTTTGGTCAACCGCCCGTTCTGGAACCGCTTTCAGTTCGTCATCTTCTTTGATGTGATCAAGGCTAAGAAGAATCACTATGTTGATGTTCATTCCATCGACACCGATCCTATGGAAAAGGACCCTGAGTACTTTGGCGAAGCCCTTCAGATGTGTACTTAGTTGAACATTCTCAGAATCATGCAGTTCAACAAGGACTTTGATGCAGATTTGATATGTCAATTCTATGCCACTGTCCATCTTGGAACTGATGAAGAAAGGACTCTGACTTGGATTACGAATGGCAAGTTGCTCACTATCAAGTGGAAGGCCTTCATGGAGTTACTTGGGGTGGAAGATCTCGGGCTTGAGAATCCAGTCGGCTTCCGCTCTCACCGCAATGTCACCTCCTCTCACAAGCAACCCTCTTGCCCTACTGTTCTAAGAAGGTTAACCCCAAGACAAAGAAGGTAACCTATGAGCTGTCTACCTATCTGGACATCCTTCACCGCGTCTTCCAAGAGACTCTTTTCCCTCGCATTGGGAATATGGATATGGTCCACTCCTATCTCGTGGACATGCTTCTCTTCTGCCAGCATGAGAAGGAAGCAAACACTGGAGAGTCCCTGGACATTTCTCATGTTATGTGGTTTGTACTTCTTTCTGCCATTTTCTGAGCGCAAGTGCCCGATCTATGGTCCTTTCATCATGCTTCTCATTGAGAAGGCCTGGGCACATCACTATCCCAGGGCGGCGCTGGAAACTAGAGAGTTGATTTCTCATGATATCAAGCGTGTGAGGAAGAAGGACAATTGGGGCACCCAGGCCCCTCGTTCTGGTGATCCACCTTCTGAGGCTGACATGGAGACCGAGGACGAGGCTGAGGCCAACAAGGATGAGGACTATGAGCCCTCCGGTGTGGAGCCCTCATGGGCTAAGAGGATTAAGCGCAAGATGAAGAAACTTTTCTGCATGGAGTCTCATGGCCAGTACATGTCTCATGTCTTTGAGAAGAAGGCCCGCAGATGTGACAAGGAGCTCATCTGCCAGTTGGGTGCCACTGTTAACAGCGGATCTAAGGAGAGGATCACTATGAGGAGGAGTGGGTTCAACAGCATTTCCCGTGGACCGATTCATACGCCGAGCAGTTTCCTACCAATGACGGCAGTGCAGACGATCCCGCTGGGATGTGATGTTCGAGTTCCTCGGCTTGCTATCACCTGGAGTCGTAGCAGCGCTCTTTGACCTTTTGGTTTCTCGATGCCAAAGGGGGAGAGAGATTAGGCATTTGTGTTGTTGTTTTTGCCATGTTGCGAGTGTGTCTTTGTGGTTTGTGGTGTCGTTGTGTTTTCTCGCCGTTTGCTTTGTTTGGTTTTGTGCCAATGAGACCTAAGTTCCATACATATGGTGTGAGACATATGCTACCTTATCTTTATCTTATCATTATCTATGTCTATCTAGTACTTTAGTAGTATTGTATGAGTTGCATGCTTATCCTGTTATATACCCTGCTTTCATGTATCCTCTGCTTAGATTGTTGGACTATGAAATATAGGGGGAGTGTTGATCCTAATGTGTGTGTCTTGCATTCCAAAGGCACTACTAACTAGGTGCACACATTCAGGGGGAGCCCATCTATATTTTGTAGTTCTAAGTATCTTTACTTTCATGTCTTATCCCTGTGCAAATCCCTGGTTGTCATCAATCCACCAAAAAGGGGGAGATTGTTAAGGCATATCTCTCTCGATGTAGTTTTGGTGATTGATGACAACATGTTTGCGGACTAATCGTGTGCTTTGAGCATTTTAGAGATTCATCCTTTAGCACGAGACGATCTCTTTCCCCTCGGAGTGTTATTCAAGACGGTGTAGCTCTTTCGTTTCTTGTTTGGTGGACTAGTTACGTAGGAGTCACCGTACTATCAAGTGGGGGTCCGCTTTGGTAAGGCTAGGGTGGAATCAACATGTACACATCCTTTCCCCACCCTCTGAGTCTTTCCACTTCTTTGGAGAGCTCATTCCCGTTCCAGATGTGCTGATTTGGGTCCAAGCGGTAGTACCGCTTGTGGTTCTCAGTCGCAGTACCACTGCGGTACCAGGCCCCTACCGTGTCGATTCGAGGGGGTTGCATCTCGTGTCGGGTTGAGCGGCACTTTGCAGTAGTAGTAGAAGTGGTAGTACCGCTCGAGAGCGGTAGTACCGCCCTACCACCGCGGCAGTACCGCGCTGGGCATGGTTCCTGCTCTCTCTTCAAGCCCTCTCAGGCTGGCGGTACCGCAAGGGGGAGCGGTAGTACCGCTGCACCCAACGGTAGTACCGCCCTCTGGGGGGATGTTTTGCGGGTAATGGTTGGATGGGTTCTCCTTGTATAAAAGGGGGTCCTCTTCTTCCTTGTTGACTTACCTCTTCCCCAAAAGCTCCATTAATGCTCCAAGCTCCATTTTTGCCCGATCTCTCTCCCTAGCCAATCAAACTTGTTGATTTGCTCGGGATTGGTTGAGTAGGCCCCGATCTACACTTCCACCAAGAGAAATTTGATTCCCACACTAATCCCTAGCAGATCTTGTTACTCCTGGGTGTTTGAGCACCCTAGACAATTGAGTCACAACGGAGCCATAGTCCATTGTGTTGAAGCTTCGTGGTGTTGTTGGGAGCCTCCGATTAAGTTGTGGAGATTTCCCCGACCTTGTTTGTAAAGGTCCGGTCGCCTCCTCCAAGGGCACCAATAGTGGAATCCGCATCTCGCATTGTGTGAGGGCGTGAAGAATATAGTGGCCCTAGTGGATTCTTGGGGAGCATTGTGCCTCCACATAGCTCCAACGGAGACGTACTTCCCCTCAAAAGGAAGGAACTTCGCTAACACATCCTCGTCTTCACCGGCTCCACTCTTGGTTATCTCGTACCTTTACTTGTGCAAGCTTTTTAGTGTTACTTCCCTTGCTTGCTTGTATGCTTGTTTTTGTTGCATCATATAGGTTGCTCACCTAGTTGCACATCTAGACAACCTACTTTGATGCAAATTTTAATTTGGTAAAGAAAAGCTAAAAATTGTTAGTTGCCTATCCCCCCCCCCCCCTCTAGTCAACCATATCGATCCTTTCAAGGGGGGCGGGGGTAGATATTTTAGCAGTTGGCCAAAATTTTGGAAATGTGGAGGGAAACTTTGCGCGCGGTGCCGCCGGACCATTCACTTTAAATGTTTGTGTGCATCGCAAATGATTCTTCTGCTTTACGCACATGGGATTTGTTTGATAATTCAAATTTTGGTGGGAATTTCCCCGGGTACGTCATTGCATAATTTAACATCACTTGCTAATTTGGGCACACAAAAGAGCGTATAGCAGACATACCACACTTACTGAATCGAGCAATTTTAGTAATTAAACAGAGCCGGTTGACCTAAATATTGCTCTAACAAAAGACCAGCATTAAAAACAAAGCCTAAGTACGCATAATTTTAACAAATCTAGCGTCGTGCCGCCTATGCATCGCTGGTGTGAGATGAGACGTCGATGACTTGTCCTGGCAACACTCGACCTCGGCCACGCGCAACTCCTCCTCCCGGCACTCCTTGATCTCCGCCGCCTCCTGCATCTCCAGCTCCCACTCGGCGACCTCATGAGGAAGTAGGTGCTCCATGGCCACCACCACCTTTTCGGACATGGGTTGCATGCTGGAGTCCGAGGTGGCCTGGAATATCTTGGCATGTGCATCCTCGATCTTGGCATGGATGGCCTCGAACCGGGCAAGGGCGACATCGGCGGCATGGACGGCAGCCCAAGTGCTCTCGGTGTTTGTCGGTGTCAAAACCGGCGAATCTCGGGTAGTGGGTCCCGAACTGTGCGTCTAGGCCGGATGGTAACAGGAGGCAGGGAACACGATGTTTTACCCAGGTTCAGGCCCTCTTGATGGAGGTAAAACCCTACGTCCTGCTTGATTAATATTGATGATATGGGTAGTACAAGAGTAGATCTACCACGATACCAAGGAGGCTAAACCCTAGAAGCTAGCCTATGGTATGATTGTTGTATATGGAGTTGATTGCCTACGGACTACAACCCTCCGGTTTATATAGACACCGGATAGGGTTAGGGTTACATAGAGTCGGTTACAATGGTAGGAGATCTTGAATATCCGCATCGCCAAGCTTGCCTTCCACGCCAAGGAAAGTCCCATCCGGACACGGGATGAAGTCTTCCATCTTGTATCTTCGGGTGAGCCAATGGCACTTCCGGGTTGTGTGGTTGGACGGCTTCGCGCCGCTGTGGAACTTGCACGGGGCGTCGAGAGTTTGCTCATAGGAGAAAGCCGGCTGCCAAGCCGGCCGGCCGCCCTTGGGTTTCTTGGGCACGGGTCGCCCTTCAGGCGGCACGCATTCAACTGTGGCCACCTGCCGACTGGCGAGAGGCGGCGCGGGGCCCTTGCGCTTGTGGTCGTTCGAGTGTGGGCGTCGGCCGGAATCCCCAGCCAGCGTCTTGGGCGCCGGGTTGAGTACCTTTCCGGACGCGTCTACCCGAAGCTCGGTCTTCATCGAGGAGTCGGCGGTGGCGTACTTGTCCGCTATGTCCAGAAGCTCGTCGAGGGTAGCCGGCTCGTCGCAGAGGAGCTTGTGCTTAAGGAGGGTGCCTTCTCGGCATCCGGCTGTGAAGTATTCTATGGCTTGCACCTCGTGCACCCCTTCGCAAGAGTTGCGGAGCTCAGCCCAACGCGTGAGGTAGTCGCGAGTGGACTCGGCGGGGCCTTGTACGCACAAGGAGAGCTGTCTGGGCTTGGGAGCCCGCTTGTAGGTGCTGGTGAAGTTGCGGATGAAAGCTTCGGTGAAATCTAGCCAGCTGTTGATGCTGCACGATTTGAGGCTGTTGAGCCAGGTCCGCGCCGTGCCTTGCAACATGAGGGGCACGTACTTCACGGCAACGCGCCGGTTGCCGTTGGCTATGCTAACCGCCATGGAGTAGTCTATCAACCAATCTTCCGGCTTCACGGAGCCGTTGTACTTGGGCGTGTCTCTTGGGAGCGAGAACCCTTTGGGGAAGGCTCGTCGCGGATGCGGGGGCCGAAGCAAGGCGGACCGACATCATCTTCTTCTTCCAGTGCCAGGGATCGTGCCAGGCGGTCGATCCGATGGCGGGCGTCGTTCTCGCCGACTCCTTCGCGGCGACCTAGTCGGCCGCTGAGAGTCGGGTGCGCCACTGGCGGCGGGGTGGGATATCTCTCTCCACGGGGTCGAGGCGGAGGCGTGTTGCCCCGCCATTCCAAGGCTCGGGGATGGCCGTCCGCGTCTCGCTCGATGGAGATTCGGGTCCAGCTTCGGCTGACAGCCGGCTCTTTCTCGCGCGCGCGCGGTCTCTTCTCGTAGTTGGTGTCCGGGACGTCGCGCCGTGATCTCGGCGCGGGGGAGGGCTTCCCGCGCGAGCGTCGGCTTCGTGCCGCTGTGCGACTGCATCGATCAGTTGCTGGATGCGTCGGGCCATGTGGGGAAGTTCTTCGGCCCCCAGTCCGTCCAGCTCGTCTACGACCGCCTGGGCGGCGCACAGGTTCTCGAGTGGAGTGGCGTAGACTAGGCGGTCGACTCCCAGCGTGTCGGTGATGATAGCGCCGCGTTGCTTGACAATGCCGGCCCGGCTTGGCCCGCCCGGGGCTGGCGTGCCGAAGGCGGCGCGGTCAGCTTCGTGCTGGTAGGCCTCAATGAGGCGTCTCAAGGAAGCCAGCCTCCGGCCCTCTGCGAGGAGGGCGAGGCGGCGGCCTCTAGTGCTTCGTCGTCGGCATCGGCCGGGAGGGGGGTGGACAAGTCGTGGGCCACCGCGTGCGGGGCGTCGTGGGCGCTCTCGTCAGCAGCGCCATCGTGGCTGATGACCATCACCTCGGTGGTGATAGCGTCACAGCCACCGGCCCGGGGAAGCGGGTCGTTGTAGATCACGACATTGGTGGGGAAGGTGTCGAGCGAGGCCGTGTCGGAGTCGACAGGCATCGGATCGGTGGAGCCAACCGACTCCAGATCCACAGCGGGCTCGCTGGAGACGTGGAGCTGGCCGAGGAGGTTGGCGAGGTGGTCGGTGCCCGCATCGGAGGCGAGCTCGTCGGAGATGAGGGTTTCGCCGAGGAGATTGGCGAGGCTGCTCGCCGCGCAGATGCTGGTGACGCCTTGCAGCGCGTCGTGGCAAGCGCCATCGGGCGTGCCGAGCTGGCTACGCTCGCTGGGGAGGAAGAGGGTTCCCGTCCAGAACAAGTCTCCGGACGATGGTGCACCTGGCCCCACGGTGGGCGCCAAATGTCGGGTGGTAGGTGCGACATATGCCAACGGGTGGCTTATCATTGTGGGAGCCAGTAAGACATCGCCGGTGCCTGGAAACGGGATGAGGCGAAGACATGCACGCCGGCGAATCTTACCCAGCTTCGGGGCTCTCCGTGGAGATAACACCCCTACTGCTGCTCTGCGGGGTCTCCGCATGATCACTAGATGGACAAGTAGCTACACAATGCTCCTTGAGCTGTTCGGTGGGAGGAGAAAGAAGGGCACGGCTAGCTTGCTTCTTCTCCTTGTATGGTGTCTAAGACTAGCCGGGGGTCCAACCCTTTGCATGGGTGCCCCGGGTGGTTTATATAGGCCTACCCCCCGGGGGTACAATGGTAATCCGACTGGGCGCGGGGCCCAGCCGTCTGTGACTGTGCTCGTCGGCTTCTGCACCGGCTGCTGGGGCCCGCCGACTGGTGGGTCCCGCCGGCTGCCGGCCCCTTGGTCGGCAGGCAGGCCCCACTGTCCAGGACCTGGTCGGCGGCTGGTTACTGTTGCTCTATCTTGGTGACTTGGGCTTCGTCATGGTAGGCGCTGCTACAGTGCCGCCGCCCGTCGGGCGATCGCTGTAGCCTCACCGCGTCTTGTATTATTAATGGGGTGTCTCCTTCGAGGGAGGCGGCAAGCCGACTGCGGGGAGCCGGCTCTGTCTTGGGCCGACTGGGGGGAGGCGTGGCCGCCTTCGGGTGTCTCTCTGCCCGAAGGGGCCCACCATCTGTGGGCCACGCTGGCGGCCCGTCGTGGGTGACACCAGGGTCAGCATGGCAACAGTGCCGCGCCGGACGGGTCATGCCCACTCCGTACGGCGCACTGTGCCAGGCGTGCTCCGGGATTCGGGGGAGGCAGGCTTCACTGTAGCCACGCCCCGTCACATCGCCGCTAGGTGGATGCAAACTTTGAGGGTACGGTCTCGACCGCTTTATGGGAGCCGGCATCTTGGAGTCGGCCTTCTTGCGGCCGGCTTCTCGAAGTCGGCCCTCCCATGGCTTTCTTCATGAGGGCTAAAGTTGGGCCACCTTCCGAAAGCCGGCCTGGGTGACAGCCAGCAAGGGGAAGGCGGCCCCATGTCTTGGGTTCTTGAGAGCGGGACGGGCTCGTAATTTTTACAGAAGGGCCAGGGGAAGCCGGCTAGGCTACCCATGGCTATCGACTCCGACAAGGCTAAACCCTAGAAGCTAGCCTATGGTATGATTGTTGTATATGGAGTTGATTGCCTATGGACTACAACCCTCCGGTTTATATAGACACCGGATAGGGTTAGGGTTACATAGAGTCGGTTATAATGGTAGGAGATCTTGAATATCCGCATCGCCAAGCTTGCCTTCCACGCTAAGGAAAGTTCCATCCGGACACGGGATGAAGTCTTCAATCTTGTATCTTCATAGTCCAGGAGTCCGGCTGAAGGTATAGTCCGGCTGCCCGAACACCCCCTAATCCAGGACTCCCTCAGTAGTCCCTGAACCAGGCTTCAATGACGACGAGTCCGGCGCGCAAATTGTCTTCAGCATTGCAAGGCGGATTCCTCCTCCAAGTCCTTCATATAAGATTGTAAACACCAAGAGTAGTGTCCGGCTCTGCAAAATAAGCTTCCACATATTGCCGTAGAGAGAATAATATTAACACAAATCAAATTTGCTGACGTATTCCGCAGTGCTTCATCACACTACAGCCAAGTCCTTCACTCGAATCGTTTTCACTTTTCCACCTCAGCGTGTTTTGCGAGGTGATTTCCTTGGCACGTCTTGTCAAAGCAGAGATCGCGTGCCCCCCTTTTACGAGATTCTCATCAATACGGACGTGGGTAACCCAATCATGCCCGTTAGCATGTTTTCTCAATTAAAGGCGAGTCCCAAACAGTTATGGGGAGGGCTCCTGGTATTCAACCTCTTATAAAGAGACCAGGACCTTACTCCTTTTCTCCAATCCCAAAACAAGTTCGCCCGTCGCCTCGAGTTCCAACACCCTAGGCTCCAGATTTCGGGCGCCTCAGACCTTCGACAATGTCCGGTTCCAACCGTCAAGGCCGATGGATGCCCTCCTCCGTCACGGAGGAGGACGTGCTAAAGTTGAGAGAGGCTAAGTTCTTGACCGCCGAAATTTCGCACAGGTTGCCTGCTCAAAGGCAGGCCATCCCCAGTCCCCAGCCCGGTGAGAGCGTAGTGTTCATGTCTCACTTCCTTTGGGGGTTAGGCTTCCCGATGGACCCCTTTGTGAGGGGACTGCTGTTTTATTACTGGCTGGAATTCCACGACTTAGCTCCGGAGTCCATCCTCCATATCTCCTCGTTTATTGTTGTATGCGAAGCGTTCCTCCGTGTTACCCCTCACTTCAGATTATGGCTCAAGACTTTCAAAGTGGAGCCGAAGATGATCAAGGGACGGCACACAGAGTGCGGAGGCGCTGTTATAAGCAAAAATGCTGATACTCCATGGCCCGAGGGCTCTTTTCAAGAGGAGCTAGGCTTGTGGCAACAAGAGTGGTTTTATATCACCGCTTCCCGGAGCACCAAGTGGGTGGCGCTTCCTGCCTTTCGCTCGGGTCCCCCACCACGGCTAGCGTCATGGGTTAACAGAGGGTTAGATTGGGTTTTGCCCAAAGACGTGCCCCTGTTACAGGGCCGAATTAAGGATCTCTTGGAAGGAGACCTC
This sequence comes from Triticum dicoccoides, assembly GCF_002162155.2. NCBI lineage: Eukaryota > Viridiplantae > Streptophyta > Magnoliopsida > Poales > Poaceae > Triticum > Triticum dicoccoides. The sequence goes on along the minus strand of NC_041384.1, from coordinate 105,494,549 downwards.
AGCTTGGTCAAGGTGACGCGGGTCATGCTGATTCGCCGAATATTGCCCGGCAAACGTCGCCCCCTTCGCCTGTGGGAGTTTAATCCAGAGGGACCGCGAGCTCTCCAGAACTTTATGGGCGCAACGCCCGCGGAGATGTATAGACTGTTCTTCGGATCACAAGAGATGTGTCCGGATTTAACCGAGGACGCAGGCCTAAGCTGCAATCGCCCGGATACTCAAGTAAGCAACCTTGTGCCCGGACCTTCTATCCGTATAATTGTCATAAACTTGCCCCTAAAAGAGCTGTCCTTTTAAACAGGAGTGGATAGCAAAGGCAAAACTGATCAGGTGTCCGGCTCCCCTTCCTGAAACCAGGCCGGATCCCGTGTTGGTCAGGATGCTGGAGATAATGCCTTTGGAGGGGGAGGACAAGGAAGCTATGGCCTCCTCGAGGGAGGCTGCTCCGAAGGGAGGAACCGACAATTCCTCTCCTAAGGGGAAGAAGAGAACCGCCTCTGACGACCCGGAAACCATGGCCTCGAAACGGGGGAGAAAATCCTCGTCAGAGGGTCCGACGCCGGGGAGTTCCTCTTCCGGACTACGCCCTCAAGGGGATCAGCCCTCCAGCGAGCCGTAAGTGGAGAAAAGATTTTCCTTTTGAGGGATGAGGGAAGTCCTTGATTTATATCTGAGAAGATTAACCAAACCTTTATCTTGTAGCTCGGACCTCAGCCCTTCTCAGCAGAGCTCGTCATCGGGGGATCTCCTTCCGGAGATGATGGAGAGCGGGACACCTCCCCCTGCCGTGCCGCCTAGCAAGGCGGGCAACCCTGAGGTGTCGTCGCGGAGGGTTTCTCCAAATCCGGCAGGGGCGGAAGGTGGCTATGCGGCCCCCCGAGGTTCTCCGCGTCCGGCTTTCGAAAGAGGTCATGGGACGAGCCCGGCACCGTCTAGTGCTCGGCCGGAGGAGCTAAAGATTCTGCTGGGGCGAGCTTCTATCTCAGAGGAGCACCGTGCATTTATGGGCACGGTGATTGAAAGGATTTCATCCGTAGAGAGCGGATTGTATGAGGCCATCAAAAGTTTACTGACGGGTTTCGAGGTACATTAGATAATGTATACTTTTGTCAGTTACGCATGAGTAAGATGCACCCTGTGTAGATAGTAGCCCCTGAGACTCTACGCGTTGTCAAGAAATGACGGCACACGGAGGATCATAATCCCAGGTCTAAGATGTCGCCTTTGAATGTAGGCGGCAGGGTCTCCAGAATCGAGCCGAACTGACGATTTTGCCGAACTAAAGCGGCAACTGGACATGGTAGATGCCGACATCATGCTTGTCAATAAGCGGCTAGATGAGGCTCAAGGTATGTAATTCCTCGGGCGGCGTCAGGTAAGAACAGTTTTATGCCTGTGTCTTACGATGTGTGTGCTTGACGCAGATGGCGCGCCGCCGTGGAGAGTCTTAGGGCAGAACTTTCCCGAGCTAAAGAACAAGCCAGCAAAAGTGATGCGGCCACCAGGAAAGCCCTTGAAGAGCTGAGAGCCGAACAGGCTGCTTATTGCCGAAGCAAGGAAGAGATGGCCGAAAAGTTAAAAAGCGCTATAGACCGTTGCAGACTTCTTGAAAAAGAAGACCAGGCGAAACAGACGGACTTAGAGAAGGCCGTTGCCAATGCCAAGGACGCGCACTCTACGATGAGAGCTGCGAAGGAGGAGTTGTGTCAGGCTGAACAGATTGCGGCTGGAAAGCCCTTTATGCTGCAAAGGAAATTTTGTGATCCGAAGTTTGCTCCGTTGGACCGGATGTGGAGTGTGGAGGATACCTATCTAGACTTGGCAGCGAGTGCTGCTGATTCGACCGAACACTTTCGAGATCAGAAAGATCGCGAAGTGGAAAAGCTTTTCTGGTCGCAGTTTCACAATCCAGAGCGTCCACTGGCAGTGGATGATCGTTTGGCTCAATGGGCCGAACTGAATAGGTTGTCTGGACTCGCCATGAAGTACGTCATGGGTCACTTGTGGCCGGGGAGATCGGAGCCGAAGAGTTATTTCAGCTTGGTGCAGCAATTCCTTGACACGGTGCCGCGTACAAATGCAATGAAGAGGTCAGCATGCATAGAGGGCACTAGGATGGCTCTTGCCCATGTTAAGACATACTGGGCAGAGATGGAGACCACCGTTGTTGCGTCCCGAGATTCGGACAAAAGCCGAGTACCCTCCAAGCACTATTTTCAGGAAGTTCTTGAAGGCGCTCATGTAATAGAGACGCAGTGCCCGAAAGATGCTATGTTATGATAGCATATGTAATTATAAAGTAATATTTTGATAAACTATAGTGGCCTTTTTTATACTTGTGCCTCCAAGTATTGGGAACACCTCCTGTGCGGCTGTTTTAAGAGATATATATATATATATATATATATATATATATATATATATATATATATATATATATATATATATATATATATATATATATATATATATATACAGAATCTGAAAGATGGCCGTCGTTGGCTTCAGCCCCCACGCACATAGTGCGGGGGTGCTCGCAGAAGACGCATTTTCACACTTAACCCAACGTCTTGGTCCTACAAAGGAGGTGATAGCGCAGCGGGCCAGGCAACCGGACTATAATGCTTTAACACTTTCACTTAGCCATAGGAGTTTGACAGTGAGACTATTTAGGTAGCCCCTTGGTGCCAACTGCGCTCGTCCGAGTTCGGGGTGCGTATGTGCCTGACCGGGAAGCGGCCCTTCGTTAAAGCGGAGGAATCCGATAGATTCCGATAGGTCATCGAGTGGCTGACCAGGCTCACGCTACATCATGATAGTCAGTTTTCGGCTTTCTCTCGTGAGGTGCTCACCCGGCCGAACCGGGGCACAATCGCAGTAGTTCTCCTGGTGCTACCTTAGCCGATAGAGCGGAACGTAAGGTAGCCGAACTCAGGAGCCGGGCAACCCAACATTTGACCAAAGACATGATTCAGAGCTGATGCATATAATGCCAAAACTCGCGATGCCGAACACTCCCTAAGGTGTTCGGTCTTTATGAGTGCAGGCAAAACAATACTCTTTATTAAAAATGCCCCTAGTGTCCAGGTACGTGCAAAAATTCTGACGTGGCCACATGCCAAGATGCCAGCCTCCTCCTTGGTTATATCAGAAAGAAAAAACCAGGGGATGTGTAGCAACAAGAGACAGTAAAAAAGGTTTACGCAGGGTCTTAATCTAAAAAGAATCCTTTAGGACGGGTCCCTACTGCACGTCTGCGCATGTGTCTCCGTTGTGCCGTATCCTGGACGGGCGTCGCACGACGTTCATCTGTAAAAGAGAGGAACTGAGTTGAAAACGGGTCGTGCCGAAAAAGTTTAAAATAAGCAAAGTATAAAGTAAGATATATAAGATTGAGCTTTATTGTCTCTTATTGTATATGCGTGGACCCCTAGTGCGGGGGTATATGGCTTCTAGACCTGCATCAATGATGATTTTGCACCGAACTCGTCTATCCGCGTTCGTGGTCTTGAATGACCTATTTCGAAGTTTTTTGGCCGCTGAGGCCATTTTGCTGTGGGGCTGTCAAAGCGGCCGCACAGTCCTCCGCTTGGGGAGGCGCACTTTAGTGCTTCCCCTTCAAAGAGATGATGCCTCGTGGACCGGGCATCTTAAGCGTAAGAGATGCATAATGCGGTTTTGCGTTAAAGCGAGCAAAAGCTTCGCGTCCCAGTAGTGCTTGATAGCGACTTGAGAACAGGACGATATGGAAGGTCAGCTTTTCGCGGCGGAGGTTATCGGCAGAGCCGAATATGACTTCGAGCCGGAGGAAACCCATACAATGGGTGTCCGGACCAGGTATTACCCCTTGAAAGGAGGTTTTGTTGCGGCGGATTCTTGCTGGGTTTATCCCCATGTGCTGGATTGTATCCTGATATATCAGGTTTAGTCCACTGCCGCCGTCCCTAAGGACATTTGAAAACTGGAGTCCCCCAATTATTGGATCGAGTATCAAGGCAGTCTAGCCTACATTCTTGATATTCCTAGAATAATCTAGCTGATCGAAGATGATCGGTTTGACAACCAGTGGCAGGACCCTTTGGGGATGGGCCGTGTGGTGCGTACCTTTACGGGCGGCGCACGTTTTGTTATGTGAAGTGAGTTCACTGTTTTTACTTCTTGTGGGAAGTTCTTTTGTTTCCTGGTGCTCTGCTTTTGGGGTTCGTCCTCTTCTTCGCTTGGTGTGTCGAGCCCCTTGTGTTCGGCATTGAGTCTGCCGGATTGTTTGAAAACCCAACAGTCTCTGTGGGTATGGTTAGCAGGCTTCCCGGGAGTACTGTGTATCTGACATATCTTGTCCAGGATTTTATTTAGGTTGGATGGACCGTCCCTGTTATCCTGGGGGGCGATTTTTCCTGATTTTGTCGTGAGCCTTTGAATCCGGCATTGACTATCGTGCTCTTCAGACTTTTGTCCTTAGTCCAGCGACGGTCCTTGTTGCGTTGCGGTTTTCCGTTTCCATCCCTAGTTTCGGATGTACTTGGGTCGCTGGGGCTGCACCTTGCCAACCAGTTGTCCTCCCCTGCACAAAAGCGGGTCATGAGGCTTGTTAGTGTGGCCATTGTTCTTGGCTTTTCTTGGCTGAGGTGTCTGGCGAGCCATTCGTCTCGAACGTTATGCCTGAAAGCTGCTAAGGCTTCAGTGTCCGAATAGTTGACTATCTGATTCTTTTTAGTGAGGAATCTATTCCAGAACTGCCGAGCTGATTCTCCGGGTTGTTGAGTTATGTGACTAAGATCGTCTGCATCCGGAGGGCGGACATAGGTCCCTTGAAAGTTTGCTCGAAAAGCATCCTCGAGCTCTTCCCAGCTTCCAATTGTGTTTTCGAGAAGGCTTTTAAGCCAATGCCGGGCTGGCCCTTTAAGCTTAAGGGGTAGATATTTTATGGCGTGGAGATCATCTCCTCTAGCCATGTGTATGTGGAGGATATAATCCTCGATCCAAACTCCAGGGTCTGTTGTTCCATCATATGCCTCTATGTTTACGGGTTTGAATCCCTCTGGGAATTCATAGTCTAGGACCTCATCGGTGAAACATAGGGGGTGTGCGGCGCCCCTGTATTTGGGTGTGCCGGATTCTGATGATGGCTTCATAGCGTTGCTTACGAGAGCTTGCTTTCTTGGCCCATAAATGGACCTGACTGGGCCATGATGCGAATCCTTAAGTGGGTCGCATGCCGATTTAGGTGCGGCACCGCTTGCCGCTTTATGGGGTCGTCTATCCGACCGTGTGGCTTTTTCATTTTTTGAATGCGAGGGCTCTAGGGCCTCTTCGTCGAATTCAGGCAGTAGCTTTCTTTTTGGATAGCTTTTAGTGCGGCGACGGTCGCCGTACTTATCTGTGGTATTGATTACTTTGCTCCATCTAATCCGGAGTGCATCTTCCACTGTTTTTAGCTTCCGCTTCTGCTTCTTTTAGGCTGCGTGCAGTTGCAACGAGCCTCTCGTGGAGATTCTTCTGCTCCATAGGTTTATTCGGTGTGAGGTCCTCCGGAATGCCGTTTTCGCCGGAGGAGGGATGTTCGGTTTCTCTATCCGTGTTGCCCTGTTCGGACGGTTGCTCTAAGGCCTGCTCGTCGTCTACCGGCTCGTCCTGCTCTATGGCTGGGTTTTTGTCGAGGCGGGGCTTGGGTCGGCGTTTACGCCGATGCTTTGATTGCTTTTCGGGGGGTTGATCTCCCGTCCCATCCCTTTTTCCTCGTTGTCGCTTCCTTTAGGGGTATCCACCATGTACACATCGTGAGATGAGGTGGCTGTCCAATGCCCTATGGGCGTTGGTTTCATCGGTATCTCCTGCATCGTCATCCATGCTGTCGATGTCTCCGAAGTCAAAGTTGAGCACGTCGTTTAAATTGTCGACAGTGGCTACCAAGTGGGTGGTGGGTGGGCTTTGAATTTCTTCATCGTCCGTATCCCATCCTCGCTGACCGTAGTTCGGCCAGGGCTCTCCTGATAAGGAGAGAGACTTGAGAGAGTTTAGGATATTGCCACAAGGCGAGTGCTGAAAGATGTCTGCGGTGATGAACTCTATTATCGGTGCCCAATCGGATTCGATCAGCAGTGGCGCGGGGGGTTCGGAGTTCGGAAAGGAGTCTGGATCCTCGGAGTCACGGATCATGCAGAGTGCAGGGCTAGCATTCGGCTCGATCGCCTTTGAGATCGAAGCCCCCGAGGTGACGTCCAGCCGCTCATCCTCGATTGGCGCAATAGGCTCCGAGTTAGGGGTCGGAACCGATGTGTGTGCGGCCTCCAGGACACTGTCCGGAGGCAGAGCTAGATCATGCCCCTCGAGATAGTGCGGCGCGCTTGGCCGTGGCTCAAACCCGTCGAAGATCAAGTCCCCGCGGATGTCAGCCGTGTAGTTTAGGCTTCCAAACCTGACTTGATGGCCAGGGGCGTAGCTTTCGATCTGCTCCAGGTGGCCGAGCGAATTGGCCCGCAGAGCGAAGCCGCCGAAGACGAAGATCTGTCCGGGGAGAAAAGTCTCACCCTGGACCGTATCGTTGTTGATGATCAAAGGAGCCATCGGGCCTAAAGGCGACGACACAGAGGAACTCTCAATCAAAGCACCAATGTCGGTGTCAAAACCGGCGGATCTCGGGTAGTGGGTCCCGAACTGTGCGTCTAGGCCGGATGGTAACAGGAGGCAGGGAACACGATGTTTTACCCAGGTTCGGACCCTCTTGATGGAGGTAAAACCCTACGTCCTGCTTGATTAATATTGATGATATGGGTAGTACAAGAGTAGATCTACCACGATATCAAGGAGGCTAAACCCTAGAAGCTAGCCTATGGTATGATTGTTGTATATGGAGTTGATTGCCTACGGACTACAACCCTCCGGTTTATATAGACACGAATAGGGTTAGGGTTACATAGAGTCGGTTACAATGGTAGGAGATCTTGAATATCCGCATCGCCAAGCTTGCCTTCCACGCCAAGGAAAGTCCCATCCGGACACGGGATGAAGTCTTCCATCTTGTATCTTCATAGTCCAGGAGTCCGGCTGAAGGTATAGTCCGGCTGCCCGAACACCCCCTAATCCAGGACTCCCTCAGTGTTTGTAGCCGCCGTTGCAGTAGTAGCTGCAGTTGCCCTATCGGCTGCCGCGGGCGCCCTCTCGGTGGAAGCGGCACGCTCAATGCGGATGCGGCAGCACTCTCGACGAGGAGATGGTCACTTTGCAAGGTGTTCGTCCCAAGGCAGCAGCAACTCTCGCTGCCGTCCAACCAGCCGAATTGTGCAAGCTCATCACCGGCAACGACATCTGGGCCATGGAGATGGTAGAAATGCAGCCACCACCACCTCGAGCGTGCAAACCATCCTTGACATCGATCAATGATCTCTTGGATGAGTTTGCGGATGTCTTCGCCACACCTACCGGCTTGCCCCCGCACAGACAGTATGACCATGCGGTCACCCTGGAAGAAGGGGCGCAGCCTACTGGCCTTATCGCTACTCTCCACTTCAAAAAGACGAAATCGAGCGGCAAGTGAAGGAGATGCTCGACACCGGAGTGATCACCCATTCCGTCAGCCCGTACGCTGCTCATGTGCTGCTGGTGAAGAAGAAGGACGGAACATGGCGCTTCTGCGTCAATTACAGGCGTCTCAACGACATCACTATGAAGAACAAATTTCCCCTACCAGTCGTGGACGAACTACTCGACGAGCTCGCGGGTGCATCGTTCTTTTCCAAGCTCGACTTACGTGCTGGCTATCATCAAATTCGCATGCGAGAGGAGGATGAACACAAGATACCATTCAAGACACACCATGGCCACTTCTAGTTCCACGTCATGCCGTTCGGTTTGACGAATGCCCCTGCAACATTTTAGTGCTTGATGAACGCAATCTTCGCCAAGTATACACGTAAGTTTGTGATCATATTGCTTGACGACATCTTGGTTTTCAGTGAGACGTGGGCGGAGCACCTGGAGCACCTCCGTCTCGTCCTGAGCATGCTCCGCGAGCACCAGCTCTTCGCCAAGATGTCGAAGTGCTCGTTCGCACAAGACCACATTGATTACCTCGGCCACGTCATCTCCAAGGAAGGCGTCGCAACAGATGCAGAGAAGACAGAAGCCATGGCTCAGTGGCCTACACCGACCAATGCAACAGAGCTGCGCGCGTTCCTGGGGCTCACCGGCTACTACCACAAGTTTGTGCCCCACTATGGGATCATCGCCAAGCCACTCACGTTGCAGCTCACCAAGAAAGGCTTCGAGTGGCCAGAGGCCGCGCAACGCGCCTTCGACACACTGAAGCAGGCGATGATGACCACACCAATGCTCGCCCTCCCAGACTTCGACAAGCCCTTCGTGATTGAGAAGGACGCTTGCGACACCGGCATTGGAGCGGTGCTGGTACAAGAAGGACACCCTATTGCCTACTACAGAAAGGCGTTGGGAGTGAAGAACCAGAAATTATCAACCTATGAGAAGGAATTCCAGGTGGTTATGATGGCGGTGGACAAGTGGTGCTCCTACCTTCAACGCGGGCCATTCACCATCCTCACAGATCACAAAAGCTTGTGCTCTCTGGGCGATCAGCACTTGGTGACAGATGTCCAGCGCCGTGCAATGTCAAAGCTTGTTGGTCTGTAGTTCAAGTTTTAGTACAAGCGCGGCATCGACAACGGCGCCGCGGAAGCGCTCTCTCGCGTGGGCAGCCACTTCAGCACCAGCGCTTTGTCACTGTGCCAGCCGGCATGGATTCAAGAGGTGGCCAATTCTTATGCCACTGATCCGGATGCGCAAGACCATTGCAACAACTTGCACTGCACTGCCCCGATGATGAAGGGTACGAACTATACCGCGGGCTCATTCGTCGCCGGGGCCGACTCTGGATTGGCGCTAACACTGCCCTGTGCACCAAGCTCATCAGTGTAATGCATGACAGTGTAGTGGGTGGCCACTCCGGCGCCACGGCCACCTACCATCGCATCAAGAAAGCTTTCGAGTGGAGGGGCCTGAAGCAAGATGTGGACGATTTTGTTCGGCAATGCCAGGTCTGTCAGTAGGCAAAACACGAACTGCGCAAGCCCGTGGGCAAATTGGCACCGCTGCCAATCCCCTTAGCACCGTGGCAGGACCTAACGATGGATTTCGTCGAAGGATTGTCCAAGTCAGAGGGGTATGATACAATCATGGTGGTAGTCAATTGATTCACCAAGTTTGCTCACTTCGTGCCCTTACGGCACCCGTTCACGGCGACGCAGGTGGCACGCGTATTCTGGGACAACTCGTCAAGCTCCATGGCATCCCCAAGTCCATCGTCAGCGATCGCGACAAGGTTTTCACCAGCGCACTCTGGCACGATCTGCTTGCTGGCGCAGGCACCAAGCTCCTCTACTACACGGCTTACCACCCACAGATGGACGGCCAGAGCAAACGCGTCAACCAGTGCATGGAAATGTACTTGCATTGTGCCATTCACAACAACCCCAAGAAATGGCGTCGCTGGCTTCCTGCTGCTGAATTCTGGTACAACTCCTCGTTTCACTCATCTCTCGGCTGCTCTCCCTTCAAAGCTCTGTATGGGGTCAAAGCAAATGAGGGAAGCATGGCCACCTGGCCGGCGTCCCAGCCATCCTTGCCAGACGGCGAGCAGTGGGACTGGGCGGTGCATCAAGAGAATTTGCGCGCACATCTGACACGCGCACAAGTCAAGAACAAGAAGTTCGCTGATCTGAACCGGACTGAAAGGGTGTTTCAGGTTGGGGAACAGGTTTTACTAAAACTGCAACCATATACGTAGAAATCTGTGGCAAGCCGCCCATGCCCGAAGCTTGCTTTCAAGTTCTTCGACCCTTTCCCTAGTCCTTGCCAGAATCGGACCATCGGCGTACAAGTTGGATCTCCCTGCTGACAGCAAGATTCACCCAGTGTTTCACATCTCGCAGTTGAAACCTTTCACACCCAACTACAGCCCCGTGTTCTCTGAACTTCTGGCCACCACTGCTCTGCTGACTCAAGAGACTTCTCCAGTGGCAATCTTAGACAGAAGAATGATGAAAAAGGGCAATGCATCGGGGATCCAACTTCAAGTTAATTGGGATACGACTCCGCAGTCCATCACTTGGGAGGACTATGACGTGCTTCGTCGACGCCATCCACAAGCTTGCATCTGGGAAGAAGAACCCATGGAAGAGGGAGACGGTTCTCAAGGAGGGGAGAATGTCACCACGGTAGTGACGGACACCACCGCGTGACAGCTAGTTGGCAGGGCCAAGTGTAGCGGGTGCGTGTGAGCCAGCTGTGTGTGTGTGTGTGTGTCTCTTGGCCACGGGCCAGAGCATTCGGGTATTTAACCACCACGCAAGTGTTGTATTGGACAGGCTGTTACTGAGTAAACTAAACTTCTCACCTCACTCTCTCCTCTCTCTCGCCCACCCCCTTCCTCACTCCATCCTCATCCCCTCCCTCTCATCTGCTACTTGGTCGCCTCATTCTAGATCAGGGTGTGACACGGCGGCGCGGGGCGGCGGGGAGGCACAAGCGCGAGCCCGCGCATGGAGGCGCTGGCTGCGGTCGGCAGCGGCGGGCACCGGCAGATGCAGGGTGTTTTTTGTGAAAACGATTTTATCAGATTCACTTAAAATAGTACTGTGGGTTTAATATGCAAAAGCATAGGGGCTTTTTTGCAAAAATGTCAGCGAAGTACGACCCGATGCAATCGCTGGTTTATAGTAGGGAAAGATATATGGTTTTGTCAAAAGTCAAGCTTTGTAAAGTTTGACTAACTTTATATTAAAAAAGTTATCATTCATAATATGAAATCAATATTATCAGATACACCACAAAATGTATTTTCATACTATGTAGTTTCAATATTACAGATGCTCATAATTTTTCATATAAATTTGGTCAAACCTTGTGTAGTTTGACTTTGACCAAATTTTATACGCGGACTAAAAAGAAACGTAGGGAGTTAGAGCCCATGGCCGCTTCCATGTCGACTAGTAGCTCAGTCTGATCAGGTCATCTTTGCCATCAGCCAGTTATGGTGCAGCTCATTGGATGCCCTAACCATGGCAATTCGGTGAAGTTCTATGTCTTTCCACCACCAAGGAGCATAAAGATTGGGTCTTCTATAGTGTGTCACTCATGGTGCAAGTCCCATGGCGACATGCTTTTGTTAATTATGGAGAAATTTGGTTCATGTCCTGCAGGAAAGTTGAGAATTTGTTGATCTGTTTGGTTGATAGCAACCATGTGAATTTTGGTATTTGGAATTGGAGTATGTGGCTATCTTGTGGATCATCATATCCTCGTTGGGAATGATCTGGTCGATGCACCTGGTGCAACAGAGAAAAAGAGGGGAGCTTCTTCGAGCAAGGGATAAACAACAAGGATTGCAGGAACCAAGAGAGTAATTTGGAGCTGCAAGGGACGTGAGGGGAGGACTTGCAGCCGGTTGCAGGTACCATGACCATGACCAAGCCTCAGGTGCATTGCTGGTTTAGGTAGAGAAATGTTGCGGGTGATGAAGCGGATGGTGTTGTGTCTTATGTGCTATCTTGCTGAATAATGATATTCTAATTGGTAGCTTCTCTAGGTTGCAAGTGATGAACCTGATGTATGAACCATGTAGTTTCATGCATGTATTTTTCCAAGACTTTGTCTATCTAGTTAATGCTGGAAGCTTAGAGCAACTCCAACACGCCGACCCAAACAGACGATTCTGTTTGCTTTTTGTCCATTTGGTTTGACCCGGCGGACACCCATATTCGCTTTCGCGTTTGGGTTGGCGCTTGTGCCCAACGCTGGCCCGACCCATTTTTGAGGTCGCGCAAAAATAAATTACCGCAAACATTTTAAAAAATAAAAACATCAATTAAACATTAATGCCGGCCACAAAGGCCGGCGAGAGTCCATGAGTCCACTTTTACATTAATTAAAACATTAAAATAAAACTAAAAACTATGAGGAGGCGTGATGCCCTAGGTGTCCTTGTCATCGTCGTCGGGGCCGTTGAGGTTGATGAGCGTCGGCACCAGACCAGCCCAAGGGAATGCCGTCGACCAGGCTCTGGTGACATCATCCGTCGCTGGCTGTAGCGCCGGTGGCTGGGCTACCCACCACGGGCAAAGCGCTCCTCCTCCTCCGCATCGCGCTCCAGCTGCTCGAGGTACTCGCCCTCGCGATGCTCCTCAGCCAGCCTTTGCTGCTGCCATTGCTCGAGGTAGAGTTGCCCCTGAGTCGGCGTCGCCCCCAACCAGATCGGTGGCGCGCCGACCCACTCGTGCACCACCCCGGCCCTTGAGTAGCGCTCGATGGGGGTCGGCGCCAGCTTGGCCTCGACGGGTCGGTGGCCTCAACGGCGGCACACCGTAGTCGTCAGCCGCTGAGAGCGCCATGGCCTCTGCCATGCGCGCCTGGTACGCCGCCTCCTCCTTGCGCCGCTCCTCCTCCTCGCTTTCACGGACGGCAGCCATTAGCGCCACCTAGTAGGCAGCCTCCGCCTCCTGGTCCTCGTCGCGCACGATGAGGGGCAGCGGCAGAGGGCCATGCCGCATGTCGCGGACGTGGCGCTTACTGGCCTCCTCGTAGTCAAACATGAACCACTCCTCCCAAGTAGGAGAGTCGAATGAGTAGGTGAGGTCGCGGTGTTGCTCCGGCATCAGCAGCTGCCGCCGGTGCCGCACCTCCTCTGTGTGCGCCCGCACCGACCGCGGCACCTCCGGCACTAGGATCCTCTCTGGATCCAAGTGCCAGTCATGTGGCAGCGTCACGTCAGAATATGGAAGGGGGACGCGGGGCTCCCGGCGCCACTTCGCCTGGTGCACTGGGACGTAGATGCACTGCCCAGGCCGGCGAGAAGACGCTAGTGGAGGCGAGGGGAGGCAGGGGGAAGGGGCGGCAGAGGCCTTGCCCTTGCCGGAGAAGAAGCCCATGGCGGTGGCTAGGGGTTTTCACCGACGGGGGAGCACAGTGGGTGGCGAGATGGAGACGGGGGCATCCGGAAGCAGATGAGGACGGGCCCCCACCGCATGCTTGGATTAAAAAAGGCTGTCCACTGTCGCTGAAGCGTGGGCTAGTGGTCGGCAGTCATCATTAATAAAGACGCCCGCGGTAGTTGGGCGCCCGCCAGGTGAGGACGCGGCGGACACTGAGAGGGCGTGCAGCGCGTCCGCACCGACGCATTTCAGCCGCAAATTTGGGTCGGAAATGGATCTGCATGGACGCAAAGCGGATGCGTTTCTGGAATGGGTCGACGCGTTGGTCCAGCACTTTTGTCAGCGGTGACCTAAACGGATGGCGGCGGACGAAATGGATACCTACGCTGGAGTTGCTCTGTATGAAATGCATGTTTCATTGTTGAATGGCTATCATTCAAATGTGATTGTACTATTTGGCAAGTGGTGTGTTTCTAAATTTGACAAAAGTTTGATGTTGTGATGTTCAATGGTTTACTTGGTTCTACTGTGATGTTGAATAGCTTACCTATGTTGATGATGATGTGATGTTGTGATTGTGTATAAAATAGTAGAAAATTGCACGTTTTTACTGAATGACAAGTCCATTCGTCGTAGCATCATCAGGTGCATGAACAAGTAAATGTTGTGAAAGATGGAAGACAACAAAGCATAATCAGGTGCACAATATTATGACCAAATGCATGTTGTAATAGTACTAGCATCATCAGGCAGAAAAATGCATGATGCATCATCATCTTCATAACAAAAGAGAAACTATAGTAGTACTAGAATTTGTGAAAGAGAAATTTAGCCATTGTTGTAACAGAACCATATTTTACAGGCCATTGATGTCTACTACACAACATTCTTCTTGTAGATGTTCTTAGGCCTCCAAGTGAAGAGGTTTGTAGGACAGTAGCAAATTTCCCTCAAGTGGATGACCTAAGGTTTATCAATCCGTGGGAGGCGTAGGATGAAGATGGTCTCTCTCAAGCAACCCTGCAACCAAATAACAAAGAGTCTCTTGTGTCCCCAACACACCCAATACAATGGTAAATTGTATAGGTGCACTAGTTCAGCGAAGACATGGTGATGCAAGTGCAATATGGATAGTAGATAATGGTTTTTGTAATCTAAAAATATAAAAACAGCAAGGTAGCAAGTGGTAAAAGTGAGCGTAAACGGTATTGCAATGCTAGGAAACAAGGCCTAGGGTTCATACTTTCACTAGTGCAAGTTCTCTCAACAATAATAACATAATTGGATCATATAACTATCCCTCAACATGCAACAAAGAGTCACTCCAAAGTCACTAATAGTGGAGAGAAAACGGAGAGATTATGGTAGGGTACGAAACCACCTCAAAGTTATTCTTTCGGATCGATCAATCATAGAGTTCGTACTAGAATAACACCTTAAGACACAAATCAACCAAAACCCTAATGTCACCTAGATACTCCAATGTCACCTCAAGTATCCATGGGTATGATTATACGATATGCATCACACAATCTCAGATTCATCTATTCAACCAACACAAAGAACTTCAAAGAGTGCCCGAAAGTTTCTACCAGAGAGTCAAGACGAAAACGTGTGCCAACCCCTATGCATAAGTTTACGAGGTCACGAAACCCGCAAGTTGCTCACCAAAACATACATCAAGTAAATCACGTGATATCCCATTGTCACCACAGATAAGCACATGCAAGACATACATCAAGTGTTCTCAAATCCTTAAAGACTCAATCTGATAAGATAACTTCAAAGGGAAAACTCAATCCATTACAAGAGAGTAGAGGAGGAGAAACATCATAAGATCCAACTATAATAGAAAAGCTCGCGATACATCAAGATCGTACCACCTCAAGAACATGAGAGAGAGAGAGAGAGAGAGAGATCAAACACATAGCTACTGGTACATACCCTCAGCCCCGAGGGTGAACTACTCCCTCCTCGTCATGGAGAGCACCGAGATGATGAAGATGGCCACCGGTGAGGGATTCCCCCCTCCGGCAGGGTGCCAGAATGGGTCTAGATTGGTTTTCGGTGGCTACGAAGGCTTCTGGTGGCGAAACTCCCAATCTATTCTGTTCCTTGATGTTTTTTGGGTATATTGATATATATATATATATAGGCGAAAGAAGTCGGTTAGGGGAGCCACGAGGGGCCCAACAAGGGTGGGGGCGTGCCCAGGGGGTAGGGCGCGCCTCCCTGCCTCGTGGCTTCCTCGAAGCTTCCCTGACGTCTAATCCAAGTCTCCTGGATTGCTTCCGTTCCAAAAATAACTCTCCTGAAGGTTTCAATCTGTTTGGACTCCATTTGATATTCCTTTTCTTCGAAACACTGAAATAGGCAAGAAAACAACAATTTGGGCTGGGCCTCCGGTTAATAGGTTAGTCCCAAAAATAATATAAAAGTGTATAATAAAGCCCATAAACATCCAAACGGATAATATAATAGCATGAATACTTCATAAATTATAGATACGTTGGAGACGTATCAGCATCCCCAAGCTTAATTCCTGCTCGTCCTCGAGTAGGTAAATGATAAAAGAAATAATTTATGAAGTGTGAATGCTAGCAGGTGCACAAGTTTGATCAATGATAATTTCAATCACCTTTTCTAGCATCATTATATATCATAACAGTAGCTCAACTCATGGAACTTTGATTCAGCAAACTTCACATACTCAACTATCATTTAGTCTTCTACAATTGCTAACACACTCATGTGATATTCATGGGTTCAAAGTTTTAATCAGACACAGAGAAAGATAGGGGCTTATAGATTTGCCTC
>NC_041384.1:105370743-105478757 GCF_002162155.2 Triticum dicoccoides | reverse complement strand
TGCGCTTTTATAGTTGGATGCACAAAATCTTAATGCGAAAGAACGTCACTTTATATTGCCACTTGTGATAGGGACCTTTATTATGCAGTCCGTCGCTTTTATTGCTTCCACATCACAAGATCGTATAAAGCTTATTTTCTCCACACTAATAGATCATACATATTTAGAGAGCAATTTTTATTGCATGCACCGATGACAACTTACTTGAAGGATCTTACTCAATCCATAGGTAGGTATGGTGGACTCTCATGGCAATGCTGGTTTAAGGGATGTTTGGAAGCACAAGTAGTATCTCTACTTGGTGCAAAGAATTTGGCTAGCATGAGGGGGGAAAGGCAAGCTCAGCATGTTGAATGATCCATGACAATATACTTTATTTCAGATATAAGAAAACATAACCCATTATGTTGTCTTCCTTGTCCAACATCAACCTTTTAGCATGTCATATTTTAATGAGTTCTCACAATTATAAAAGATGTCCAAGATAGTATATTTATATGTGAAATCTCTCTTCCCTCAATAATTTTTCATGAATTGTTCAAGTGACCAATACAATGTTTGCTAACCTTCAATAAATTTACCACCTCTACTTCTTATATGTGAAGTAATTACTCCCTGTGGGATAAGAATATGAAACATATATAATTTCAGATTTATTATATTCAATTCATTCAACCGTTTACTCATAGGATATATGGGAAGCACGTGAATGAATAACAAACTACTCTGAAAGATATAAGTGAAGATCAATGAGTAGTTAAATAATTATTTTGCTATGTGAAGACTCTCCCATTTAATAATTTCAGATCTTGATACTTTATTCAAACGGCAAGCAAAATAAAATGAAATGACATCTAAGAATAGCAAACATCATGTGAAGAAGCAAAAACTTAGGATCAACCGATACTAACCGATAGTTGTCAAAGAAGAAAGGTGGGATGCCAACCGGGGCATCCCCAAGCTTAGACGCTTGAGACTTATTGAAATATTATCTTGGAATGCCTTGGTCATCCCCAAGCTTGAGCATTCGTGTCTCCTTAATTCCTTTCATATCGCGGTTTCCCTAAATCTTAAAATCTTCATCCACACAAAACTCAAGAAGAACTTGTGAGATAGGTTAGTATAAGTCCATGCAAAACCTTATCATTATCTACTGTAGCAAATCACTAAAATTATTATTTAACATTGAATACTAAATGCCTCTGCATATTTAAAAGTCCTATCCTCAAATAGAATCATTAAACAAGCAATCATATGCAAACAAATGCCAACATAACAGCAAACTGTCTAAACAGAACAGTCTGTAAAGAATGCAGCAAGATCGCAAAGACTTTCCTCAAGTCTTCCCAAAGGTTCTACTTGGCACAAACACTAATTAAAATCATAAAACCACATCTAAACAGAGGCTAGATAGATTATTTATTGCTAAACAGGAGCAAAAAGCAAGGAACAAAAATAAAATTGGGTTGCCTCCCAACAAGCGCTAATGTTTAACGCCCCTAGCTAGGCATGATGATTTCAATGATGCTCACATAAAAGATAAGAACTGAAATATAAAGAGAGCATCATGAAGAATATGACTAGAACATTTAAGTCTAACCCACTTCCTATGCATAGGGATTTTATGAGCAAACAATTTATGGGAACAATAATCAACTAGCATAGGAAGGCAAAACTTTAAGCACATAGAGAGGAAACTTGATATTATTGCAATTCCTACAAGCATATGTTCCTCCCTCATAATAATTTTTAGTAGCATCATGAATGAATTCAACAATATAACTATCACCTAAAGCATTATTTTCATGATCTACAAGCATAGAAATTTTATTACTCTCCACATAAGCAAAATTCTTCTTGTTCGGAATAGTGGGAGTATCATAAGAAACTCGAATACTATAAATCGTTTCCACATTAAAGGAGTAATGTTCAGAAAAAGGGTAATCATAATCGTGACAAGTTTTATAAATATAATCATCACTACTTTTTATAGCATACGTATCATCACAATAATTATCATAAGTAGCAACTTTGTTCTCATCATAATCGATTGAAACCTCTTCCAAGATAGTGGAATCATTACTAAATAAAGTCATGACCTCTCCAAATCCACTTTCATAATTGTCAAAATAAAATTCAACATCCTCCAAAATAGTGGATCATTACTTCCTAAAGTTGACACTCTTCCAAACCCACTTTCATCAATATAACCATCATACATAGGAGGCATGCTATCATCATAATAAATTTGCTCATAAAAACTTGGGAGGCTAGAAATATCATCTTCATTAAACATAGCATCCCCAAGCTTGGGACAAACACTAATTGCAGCAAATATATTCTCAAACATGTCATTCTCATCAAACATAGCATCCCCGAGCTTGGGCCTTTTCATATCATAAGCATAATCACTCTCATCATTAATAGTATGGATAGCACCAATGGTATAACAATTATCATCATCACAATGAGTAATTGGAGCAACATAATTTGGGAGGGATACATTTTTACCTTTGCTTCTCCTTCTTTTCTTTTTCTTCTTCACATCATGTGTGGGTTTAATCCTCTTTTCGGAGCTCCTTATTAATGAGATTGGTTGAATAGAAGGCTCCTCCTCGTTACCTGACTCATCATAAGAAATAATAGGAGGATATTGGAAGGCCTCTTCCCTTTCATTAGTATTCTCTTCATCCTCTATTTGTTTTATTTTCTTTATGTAATTGGCAATATAAGAATTTTCAATGCAATTCACCGCACAATACATAAATATTTCTTCTAGATCAATATCGAGGAATTTCTCAAGGTTATATTCTGGAATATGCTTAGTTATATGTTTCATTTCTTCATAACCCAAAAGCAAACAAAGTTCATTATGATGTGCAAGGGAAATCAAATCATCACAATTTTTGGACCCTATACGATCATGAAACAATTTGCATTTGAGATTTAAATGACCATGTTCATTGCAAAGTTCACAAGTATGGTGAAGGAATTTTAAATTTTCAGCACAAACATCTAGCATCTCTTGCAACCATTTAGTTTCCAAATACTTATGCCTCTTGCAAAATTTATCTTCCCTATTTTGTGTGTACTTGTAAACTCCACAAAAGTTGACATGCTTATAAGAGACATTTTCATCATGACTAGTGCAATCATCATTAGTACTACGGATATTCAAGGAGTTCATACTAACAACATTGCAATCATGCTCATCATTCAAAGATTTAGTGCCAAACATTTTATAGACTTCTTCTTCTAACACTTGAGCACAATTTTCCTTTCCATCATTCTCAAGTAAGATATTAAAAAGATGAAGCATATGAGGCAAACTCAATTACATTTTTTTGTAGTTTTCTTTTATAAACTAAACTAGTGCTAAAATAAGAAACAAAAAGATTCGATTGCAAGATCTAAATATATACCTTCAAGTGCTAACCTCCCCGGCAATGGCGCCAGAAAAGAGTTTGATGTCTACTACACAACCTTCTTCTTGTAGACGTTGTTGGGCCTCCAAGTGCAGAGGTTTGTAGGACAGTAGCAAATTTCCCTCAAGTGGATGACCTAAGATTTATCAATCCGTGGGAGGCATAGGATGAAGATGGTCTCTCTCAAGCAACCCTGTAACCAAATAACAAAGAGTCTCTTGTGTCCCCAACACACCCAATACAATGGTAAATTGTATAGGTGCACTAGTTCGGCGAAGAGATGGTGATACAAGTGCAATATGGATAGTAGATAATGGTTTTTGTAATCTGAAAATATAAAAACAGCAAGGTAGTGCTACATCTTGAGCTTGTGTTGGTTTTCCCCGAAGAGGAAGGGATGATGCAGCAGAGTAGCGTAAGTATTTCCCTCAGTTTTTGAGAACCAAGGTATCAATCCAGTAGGAGGCCACGCTCAAGTCCCTCGTACCTGCACAAAACGATAGCTACTCGCAACCAACGTGGTTAGGGGTTGTCAATCCCTTCACGGTCACTTACGAGGGTGAGATCTAATAGATATAATATTTTTGGTATTTTTGGTATAAAGATGCAAAGTAAAAAGTAAAGGCAAAGTAAAAAAAGCAAAGCAAGATTAAAGTAATGGAGATTGATATGATGAGAATAGACCCGGGGGCCATAGGTTTCACTAGTGGCTTCTCTCAAGAGCATAAGTATTCTACGGTGGGTGAACAAATTACTGTTGAGCAATTGATAGAATTGAGCATAGTTATGAGAATATCTAGGCATGATCGTGTATATATGCATCACGTCCGTGACAAGTAGACCGAAACGATTCTGCATCTACTACTATTACTCCACTCATCGACCGCTATCCACCATGCATCTAGAGTATTAAGTTAAAAACCGAGTAACGCCTTAAGCAAGATGACATGATGTAGAGAGATAAATTCATGCAATATGAAATAAACCCCATCTTGTTATCCTCGATGGCAACGATGCAATACGTGCCTTCCTGCCCCTTCTGTCATTGGGAAAGGACACCGCAAGATCGAACCCAAAACTAAGCACTTCTCCCATGGCAAGAACTACCAATCTAGTTGGCCAAACCAAATGGATAATTCGAAGAGACTTTCAAAGATAACCAATCATACATAAAAGAATTCAGAGAAGATTCAAATATTATTCATAGATAGACTTGATCATAAACCCACAATTCATCGGTCTCAACAAACACACCGCAAAAAGAAGATTACATCGAATAGATGTCCACAAGAGAGGGGGAGAACTTTTTATTGAGATTCAAAGAGAGAGAAGAAGCCATCTAGCTACTAACTATGGACCCGAAGGTCTGAGGTAAACTACTCACACTTCATCGGAGGGGCTATGATGATGTTGAAGCCCTCTGTGATGACGGCCCTCTTCCGGCGGAGCTCCGAAACAGGCCCCAAGATGGGATCTCGTGGATACAGAAAGTTGTGGCGGTGGAATTATGTTTTTGGCTCTTCTTCTAATCGTTTGGGGGTACATAGGTATATATAGGAGGAAGGAGTACATCGGTGGAGCACCAAGGGGCCCACGAGGCAGGGGGCGTGCCCCCCACCCTCGTGACCTCCTCTTTGACTCCCTGGAGTAGGGTCCAAGTCTCTTGGATCACGTTCAGTGAGAAAATCATGTTCCCGAAGATTTATTCCGTTTGATATTCTGTTTCTCCGAAACACTGAAATAGGCAAAAAACAGCAATTCTGGGTTGGGCCTCCGGTTAATAGGTTAGTCCCAAAAATAATATAAAAGTGGAAACTAAAGCCTAATATAGTCCAAAACAGTAGATAATATAGCATGGAGCAATCAAAAATTATAGATACGTTGGAGACGTATCAGGCATCCCCAAGCTTAATTCATGCTCTTCCTCGAGTAGGTAAATGATAAAAAGAGAATTTTTGATGCGGAGTGCTACTTGGCATAATTTCAATGCAAATCTTCTTAATTGTGGTATAAATATTCAGATTAGAAAGATTCAAGACAAAAGTTTCTATTGACATAAAAATAATAATACTTCAAGCATACTAATAAAGCAATTATGTCATGGCCAAAGAAAGTTATCCCTACAAAATCATATAGTCTGGCTATGCTCCATCTTCACCACACAAAGTATTTAAATCATGCACAACCCCGATGAAAAGCCAAGCAATTGTTTCATACTCTAACTTTTTCAAAACTTTTTCAATCTTCACGCAATACATGAGCGTGAGCCATGGATATAGCACTATAGGTGGAATAGAATGGTGGTTGTGGAGAAGACAAAAAGGAGAAGATAGTCTCACATCAACTAGGCATATCAACGGGATATGGAGATACCCATCAATAGATATCAATGTGAGTGAGTAGGGATTGCCATGCAACGGATGCACTAGAGCTATAAATGTATGAAAGCTCAACAAAAGAAACTAGTGGGTGTGCATCCAACTTGCTTGCTCATGAAGACCTAGGGCACTTGAGGAGGCCCATCATTGGAATATACAAGCCAAGTTCAATAATGTAAAATTCCCACTAGTATATGAAAGTGACAACATATGAGATTCTCTATATGAAGAACATGGTGCTACTTTGAAGCATAATATATGAGACTTGCTATATCATGGTGCTACTTTGAAGCACAAGTGTGGAAAAAAAGATAGTAGCATTGTCCCTTTTTATTTATTTTATTTTTTTGGGCCTTCTTTTTTTCTTTGGCCTTTCTCTTTTTTGGGGACAATGCTCTATTAAATGATGATCATCACACTATTATTTATTTACAACTCGATTCTAAAACAAAGTATGACTCTATATGGATGCCTCCGGCGATGTACCGGGATATGCACTGAATCAAGAGTGACAAGTATGAAAAAATTATGAACGGTGGCTTTGCCACAAATACTATGTCAACTACATGATCATGCTAAGCAATATGACAATGATGAATGTGTCATGATGAACTAGATGGTGGAAAGTTGCATGGCAATATATCTCAGAATGGCTATGGAAATGCCTTAATAGGTAGGTATGGTGGCTATTTTGAGGAAGGTATATGGTAGGTGTATGATATCGGCGAAAGGTGCATGGTATTAGAGAGGCTAGCAAAGGTGGAAGGGTGAGAGTGCGTATGATCCATGGACTCAACATTAGTCATAAAGAACTCATATACTTATTGAAAAAATCTAGAAGTTATCAAAGCAAAGTATTACGCGCATGCTCCTAGGGTGATAGATTGGTAGGAAAAGACCATCGCTCGTCCCCGACCGCCACTCATAAGGAAGAGACTTGCAAAGATAACCAATCATACATAAAAGAATTCAGAGAAGATTCAAATATTATTCATAGATAGACTTGATCATAAACCCACAATTCATCGGTCCCAACAAACACACCGCAAAAAGAAGATTACATCGAATAGATCTCCACAAGAGAGGGGGAGAACTTTGTATTGAGATTCAAAGAGAGAGAAGAAGCCATCTAGCTACTAACTATGGACCCGAAGGTCTGAGGTAAACTACTCACACTTCATCGGAGGGGCTATGATGATGTAGAAGCCCTCCGTGATGACGGCCCTCTTCCGGTGGAGCTTCGGAACAGGCCCCAAGATGGGATCTCGTGGATACAGAAAGTTGCGGCGGTGGAATTAGGTTTTTGGCTCCTCTTCTGATCGTTTATGGGTACGTAGGTATATATAGGAGGAAGGAGTACGTCGGTGGAACACCGAGGGGCCCACGAGGCAGGGGGCACGCCCTAGGGGGGGCGCCCCCCACCCTCGTGACCTCCTCTTTGACTCCCTGGAGTAGGGTCCAAGTCTCCTGGATCACGTTCGGTGAGAAAATCACGTTCCCGAAGATTTTATTCCATTTGGACTCTGTTTGATATTCTGTTTCTCCGAAACACTGAAATAGGCAAAAAAATAGCAATTCTGGGCTGGGCCTCCTGTTAATAGGTTAGTCCCAAAAATAATATAAAAGTGGAAAATAAAGCCCAATATAGTCCAAAACAGTAGATAATATAGCATGGAGCAATCAAAAATTATAGATACGTTGGAGACGTATCAGGTAGCAACTGGTAAAAGTGAGCGTAAACGGTATTGCAATGCTAGGAAACAAGGCCTAGGGTTCATACTTTCACTAGTGCAAGTTCTCTCAACAATAATAACATAATTGGATCATATAACTATCCCTCAACATGCAACAAAGAGTCACTCCAAAGTCACTAATAGAGGAGAACAAACGAAGAGATTATGGTAGGGTTCGCAACCACCTCAAAGTTATTATTTCGGATCGATCTATCATAGAGTTCGTACTAGAATAACACCTTAATACACAAATCAACCAAAACCCTAATGTCACCTAGATACTCCAATGTCACCTCAACTATCCGTGGGTACGATTATACGATATGCATCACACAATCTTAGATTCATCTATTCAACCAACATAAAGAACTTCAAAGAGTGCCCGAAAGTTTCTACCAGAGAGTCAAGACGAAAATGTGTGCCAACCCCTATGCATAAGTTCACGAGGTCACGGAACCCACAAGTTGATCACCAAAACATACATCAAGTAAATCACATGATATCCCATTGTCACCACAGATAAGCACATGCAAGACATACATCATGTGTTCTCAAATCCTTAAAGACTCAATCCGATAAGATAACTTCAAAGGGAAAACTCAATCCATTACAAGAGAGTAGAGGAGGAGAAACATCATAAGATCCAACTATAATAGCAAAGCTCGCGATACATCAAGATCATACCACCTCATGGATACGAGAGAGAGAGAGAGAGAGATCAAACACATAGCTACTGGTGCATACCTCAGCCCCGAGGGTGAACTACTCCCTCCTCATCATGGAGAGTGCCAGGATGATGAAGATGGCAACCGGTGAGGGATTCCCCCCTCCGGCAGGGTGCCGGAATGATTCTAGATTGGTTTTCGGTGGCTACGGAGGCTTCTGGCGACGGAACTCTCGATCTATTCGGTTCCTCGATGTTTTTAGGGTATATTGATATGTATAGGCGAAAGAAGTCGGTCAGGGGAGCTACGAGGGGCCCACGAGGGTGGGGGCATGCGTAGGGGGTAGGGCACGCCTCCCTGCCTCGTGGCTTCCTCGAAGCTTCCCTGACGTCTACTCCAAGTCTCCTGGATTGCTTCCGTTCCAAAAATAACTCTCCCGAAGGTTTCATTCCGTTTGGACTCCGTTTGATATTCCTCTTCTTCGAAACACTGAAATAGGCAAGAAACAGCAATTTGGGCTGGGCCTCCGGTTAATAGGTTAGTCCCAAAAATAATATAAAAGTGTATAATAAAGCCCATAAGCATCCAAAATAGATAATATAATAGCATGAATACTTCATAAATTATAGATACGTTGGAGACGTATCAGCCATCATTCATTAATACAAGCAGTTGACATCACAAACCACAGACTTGGCTGTTTTTGTTCATGCAACGACAACAAAACAGTATGGATAAATTCTAACCATTCGAAGCATCCAAAGCATGACAAATGACAGGGGAATAAAGTTCAACATCACAACCAGGGGTGAATCTACTTCGTGAGCGGGCTTTAACATGCTTAGCCCCCCTCCCCTCCGGCACTACAAAATAACTTTTACCATTAATCTCAAAGTTTAGCCCAATCATCACTTGTCAGCTGGTACGTCTCCGTCGTATCTACTTTTCCAAACACTTTTGCCCTTGTTTTGGACTCTAACTTGCATGATTTGAATGGAACTAACCCGGATTGACGTTGTTTTCAGCAGAATTGCCATGGTGTTATTTTTGTGCAGAAATAAAAGTTCTTGGAATGACCTAAAAATCAATGGAGATTATTTTTGGAATATATAAAAAATACTAGAAGAATAATCAATGTCGGGGGGGCCACACCCTGTCCACGAGGGTGGGGGCGCGCCCCCTTGCCTCATGGGCCCCCTGACGCTCCACCGACCTCAACTCCAACTCCATATATTCGTGTTCGGGGAGAAAAAATCAGAGAGAAGGATTCATCCCGTTTTACGATACGGAGCCGCCGCCAAGCCCTAAAGTCTCTCGGGAGGGCTGATCTAGAGTCCGCTCAGGGCTCCGGATAGGGGAATCCATCACCATCGTCATCATCATCATCAACCTTCCTCCATCACCAATTTCATGATGCTCACCGCCGTGCGTGAGTAATTCCATCATGGGCTTGCTGGACGGTGATGGGTTGGATGAGATTTATCATGTAATCGAGCTAGTTTTGTTAGGATTTGATCCCTAATGTCCACTATGTTCTGAGATTGATGTTGCTATGACTTTGCCATGCTTAATGCTTGTCACTAGGGCCCGAGTGCCATGATTTCAGATCTGAGCCTATTATGTTTTCATGAATATATGTGAGTTCTTGATCCTATCTTGCAAGTCTATAGTCACCTATTATGTGTTATGATCCGTTAACCCTGAAGTGGCAATAATCGGGACCATTACCGGTGATGACCATAGTTTGAGGAGTTCATGTATTCACTATGTGTTAATGCTTTGGTCCGCTACTCTATTAAAAGGAGGCCTTAATATCCCTTATTTTTCAATAGGACCCCGCTGCCATGGGAGGGTAGGACAAAAGATGTCATGCAAGTTCTTTTCCATAAGCACGTATGACTATATTCGGAATACATGCCTACATTACATTGATGAACTGGAGCTAGTTCTGTGTCACCCTATGTTATAACTGTTGCATGATCGATCGCATCCGACATAATTATCCATCATCGATCCAATGCCTAAGAACTTTTCCTATATTATTCTGCTCTTATTTACTTTTCTGTTGCTACTATTACAATCACTATAAAACCAAAAATATTACTTTTGCTACTGTTACCACTACTATCAAATTACTTTGCTACTAAATACTTTGCTGCAGATATTAAGTTTCCAGGTGTGGTTGAATTGACAACTCAGTTGCTAATACTTGAGAATATTCTTTGGCTCCCCTTGTGTCGAATCAATAAATTTGGGTTGAATACTCTACCCTCAAAAACTGTTGCGATCCCCTATACTTGTGGGTTATCAAGACTATTTTCTGGCGCCGTTGCCGGGGAGCATAGATCTGTTCTTTGAGTCACTTGGGATTTATATCTGCTTATCATTATGAAGAACTTGAAAGAGCAAGGAACCAATATTTTTCCCTCAACTATGAGGGGAGGTAAGGAACTGCCATCTAGCTCTGCACTTGATTCACCTTCTGTTTTCAGTAAACTTGTGATACCCACTGCTGCTATTGATTCTGATAGGTCGCATGTTATTGATGATGTCACTTCTGCGTTTCATGATACTTATGATGAAACTACTTCTATGCTTGATAATACTGTGCCACTAGGTGAATATCTTGATGAACAACTGGCTAGGGCTAGAGAGAATGAAATTATTGAAACTGATAATATTGATGAAAGTGATGATGAAGATTCTCCCCCTAGATATACATTACCTGTTGTGCCTGAGGGTTATGTTATGGATGAAGAAACTGCTAGAGACTTTCTTGCCTGCAATGATAGATCTTATCTTAAGAAATTATTAGCTAAGCTTAAAGAAAAGTCTTTGAATGCTAGAATGAAATATGACCCTGCTTTTGCTACTTCACCTATCTTTATTACTGATAAGGGTTATGATTTCTCTGTCGATCCTGAGTTAATTACTTTGGTTGAATCTGATCCTTTTTATGGCTATGAATCTGAAACTATTGTGGCACATCTTACTAAATTAAATAATATAGCCACCCTGTTTACTCATGATGAGAGAACTCGCTATTACTTTATCCTTAAGTTATTTCCATTCTCATTAAAGGGTGATGCTAAAACATGGTTTAATTCTCTTGATCCTGGTTGTGTGTGTAGTCCCCAGGATATGATTTATTACTTCTCTGCTAAATATTTCCCCGCTCATAAGAAACAAGCTGCTTTCAGGGAAATATATAATTTTGTGCAAATTGAAGAAGAGAGTCTCCCACAAGCTTGAGGAGGCTTCTCCGATTACTTAATGTTTTTCCTGATCATCCTCTTAAGAAAAATGAAATACTTGATATATTTTATAATGGACTAACCGATGCTTCCAGATACTACCTGGATAGTTGTGTTGGTAGTGTTTTCAGGGAAAGAACTATTGATCAAGCTGAATTACTATTGAATAATATGTTGACTAATCAAAATAATTGGACACTTCCTGAACCAACTCCTAAGCCAACTCTGAAGAAAAGGGGTATTCTATTTCTCAGTCCTGAAGATATGCAAGAGGCAAAGAAATCTATGAAAGAAAAAGGTATTAAAGCTGAAGATGTTAAGAATTTACCATTCACCTATTGAAGAAATACATGGTCTTGATAACCCAACATAGGTAGTGAAGGTAAATTCTCTCTATAGATTTGGTAAGTGTGAAATTCCATTTACTAAGTTTGCTAGCCAATGCTTGGATGATTTTGATGACTTTATGGTTAAGCAAGAAAACTTCAATGCTTATGTTGGTAGACAATTGAAACACAATGTTGATATGCTTGAACACTTGAGTGATTATATGGCTAGTGTTAAAGGTGAACTTAAACTTATTAGTAAACATGCTTCTATGGTTACCACTCAAGTAGAACAAGTGCTTAAGGCTCAGAATGATTTGCTCAATGAATTAAATAATAAGAAGAATGATTTGCTCAATGAATTAAATAATAAGAAGAATGATAATGTTGTTAGAGTTATGACTAGAGGTGGTAAAATGACTCAGGAACCTTTGTATCCTGAAGGCCATCCTAAGATAATTGAGCAAGATTCTCAGAGAACTCATGTTGATGCACCTAGTCCTTCTAAGAGGAAGAAAAAGAAAAATGATAGGACTTTGCATGCTTCTAGTGAACCTGTTGTTGACACACCTGAGAATCCTAATGATATTTCTATTTCTGATGCCGAAACACAATCTAGTAATGAACATGAACCTAATGATAATGTTAATGATGATGTTCATGTTGATGCTCAACCTAGCAATAATAATGATGTAGAGATTGAACCTGTTGTTGATCTTGATAACCCACAGTCAAAGAATCAACGTTATGATAAGAGAGACTTTGTTGCTAGGAAGCACGGTAAATAAAGGGAACCATGGGTTCAGAAACTCATGCATTTTCCTCCCAAACCATCCAAGAAAAAGGATGATGAGGATTTTGAGCGCTTTGCTGAAATGATTAGACCTATCTTTTTGCGTATGCGTTTGACTGATATGCTTAAAATGACTCCTTACGCTAAGTACATGAAAGATATTGTTACTAATAAAAGAAAGATATCGGAAGACGAAATTTCTACCATGCTTGCTAATTATACTTTTAAGGGTGGAATACCAAAGAAACTCAGAGATCCAGGAGTACCAACTATACCATGCTCCATTAAAAGAAACTATGTTAAAACTGCTTTATGTGATCTTGGAGCCGGTGTTAGTGTTATGCCTCTCTCTTTATATCGTAGACTTGATTTGAATAAGTTGACACCTCCTGAAATATCTTTGCAAATGGCTGGTAAATCAACTGCTATACCTGTCGGTATTTGTGAGGATGTGCATGTTGTGGTTGCAAACATTACTATTTTAACGGACTTTGTTATTCTTGATATTCCCGAGGATGATAGTATGTCGATTATCTTTGGTAGACCCTTTTTGAATACTGCAGGGGCTATTATTGATCGCAACAAAGGCAATGTCACTTTTCATGTTAATGGTAATGAGTGTCGGCGTTCTGGGAACGGGGGTCCCTAGACTTGCCTGCCTGCGGCCCGCGGCTGGCGGAGCCAGCAGGCTGTACGGCCCGTCTTCACCAACAAAGCATCCAAGACCCTCGAGAGGCGGACGATGCAAGACCTCCTCTGGAGTGGCCTAGCTAGGCAGGCTCACGAGGAGCGGAGATATCAAGGCAAGGCGAACCTCACGAGGCTCTCGTGACGTGAGCCATGACGATCGGCACCAGGCGGGCGCTAGCGCGTGTAGCGTCCTTGTTTCCTCTTTGGTGCAAAGGGGGCAAGCGCAGCCACGGAGTACCGATGCATCAGGCAAAGGTTGCCATTCTGGTACAACAAGACCAAGACCATGGACTGCAAGACGGAGGTCATCCGTCATCGTGGAGCCCAAAGCAGTGTCACCACCAGAGCTTTGTGCAGGCGAAGACTACTTTTGTCAAGATAGCTTGTACTAGCTGTCCCCCTTCAAGTTAGCCCGCCATTGTTGGCTCCCTTCCTACTCGATATTTGGGAAGAGGACCAGGGCCTCTATAAATAGGACTAGCCACCATAGTGGAGAGGAGATCCCGGGAGATTATCAGAGATCAAGAGACACACCACAAGCTCACACGCGCAAGAACACCTCAACCTCAGGAGGCTGTTCTCCCCTTGTATTGTTCATCATCAGCCCAAGAGGCAATCTACCACCACCACACTAGAGTAGGGTATTACACCACAACGGTGGCCCAAACCAGTATAAACCCCGTGTCTTTCTGTGTTGTGAGTTTGACGAGTTCGTTCGCAAGATCTTAGCGAGCTAGAGCGTAGATCGGTAGGAGGGGAAGACTTCACGCGCACCCCAGTGTTCGAACCTTAAGGGTTTGCCAGAGCCCCACATCCGACATTTGGCGTGCCAGGTAGGGGGCGCCGGAGCCTCTACTGCGCCAATCAGATCTTCGACGTCCACTGGCTACGATGTCTGGCGACCCAAGGGCCGGATCTGACCACTGGGCAGCTTGGCCGGCCCGGACGGCGCCGCCTGCCCGTGAAGATCTCGACCCCGCACCCCAGGCGGCGCGAGTGCCACCAAGCTCCGCCGGGCGTGGACAGCGCGGCCAGGCATCGTCCACCCTCACCCCGCGGCAAGCACGAGCCGCGGAGAGAGCAGCGAGTCATGCCGCAGCAACGGCGCCGCACTCATGGCGGGAGCAAGCGAACATGCGGGCGGCACTCACAGTGGCAAGGGAGCTGCTGCGATGCAGGCTGATGGAGAGTGGCCGGGACACGCTGCTTGAGCGTGTTGCTGAGCTGTTGTACGCAGCGGCGTCGGGATTCAGCTATCGACTCCCCCCCAGGCCAATGCAAGGTCGCGCGGCCAGCCTCACCACATCTGCACGCCGTCGACTACGCCCGGGGGCTTTGCCAACATCAGCATGACTGGCGGCGTAGGGGGCTCCAACCCCCCCCCCCCATGCCGCCCTCGACAAGCACGAGCGCAAGTGTCACTCCCCATGGTCTCGGCCGGATGCCATATTATCATCCCAGGACACCATCATGGGTGGAGCAACATGGAGTGTGGGGCACCACGGCAAGGTGTTCGGGGTGACGGCCACGGAAGCCTACGTGCCCCGCATGATGGACCAAGGGTACGCACCAGAGGACGACATCGGCTCATTCGTTGGAGAAGATTGGGGAGAAGGGGAGCTAGGAGTCGAAGCCTTCCAAGAGCCAGCGGAGAACCACAGCGATCGCGCTGACGATGGCAACTACAGGGTACCGCTAACCTCTCGGGAACAAGCTTATGCTAACCATGGGCTACAGATGAATCAGGTTGTAGCACCGATCGATGACCCCAGCACGGCGGCACCCGTCTCAATAAGGGAGACACGCTGGGGGCCGCCGAGTGGGAGCCAGGAGCAAGGCCCCTCCCCAAGGCACTCGAAACCAGGGGACACCCGGAGGTAGGCCCTCTACCGGGGTGGCTTCAACGACCCTTCCTCCGGCAGAAAACCCATGGTCGCCGAGGGAACCGCTGGCGTCCTCTTTTCCTCCTTTGTGTTGTCCTGGTCTCCAGTCGGCTCAAAGGAAGTCAAGAGTGGCGCAAGGCGGGGCCCTCGTCTGGCGATATGAAGCAACATCGGTACCTGTGAAGAAGGCCCGGTGCCTGTGAAGCTCGCCGCCCGTCACACTCTCACGTAATAATGAGTTGGGGATGTACACGCCCCGGAGTCTCAGGAGCGCCGGCCTCAGGCCCTGGGGCTCCCTCCCACGCCTAGTGGACAGCACTTAGCTCCGCACTGGTGAGAAGACTTGAAGACCGAGGACTAGATTAGGTGCCCGACGCGACCTTTTGCTTTGGATCTCTCTTTCTGTGGCTTTGCTTTCTGATTCTGGACTTAAGTTGAAGCTGAATTTTTATCGTTGCACGCGGGGGGTGCCTTTTCTCATTCGAGCCGTTTTTCGCCTTCTGGATCTTGTTTGTTTTGGGACTCACGTCCGTCACCTCTCCCTCGCAACGCTCCTCGCGAGTCGGACCGCACAGAGCACGCGCTAGCACTACGCCTGGTGCTCACCCCTTGCGGGGGCCCCTCAAACGGGGCGATAAGCTCCGCGGGATTCTCAAGAACTCGTCGCCGCACGACCCAGCCCTAAGTTGGCGCTGACTAAGTTAATCCACGTCGAAAAACTCACCCCCAGCTCCATGAGCTCACGAGGACACATACCCACATCACATAGGAAAGTAAAAACTGCGGTTTGCTTGCACGAGGGGCCCCCCTCTCAAAATGCTCTTACAAGTTTTCCAAGGGCTACACCCGAATTTTGCGTGCAGAATAAAACAATCGGAGAATATGGAATCAGCCAGAGACATCGCTCGCTGCGTCCTCCAGGGACGCGTCGCTCGCATAGTCATCACCTTCATCGGAATCGTCGCCGCCATCGGCGACGCCCCCATCACCGTCATTGACCACGTCACCTTCGTCTGCGATGACCACCACCCCATAGTTCTCCGAGGTGAAGGCCCTCACCAACGCGTCGACATGGTCCTCTACCCAACGCGCCAAGTCGCCCCGCACGGCAATGGGCACAGGAGCAATGGCGGCATCAAAGTCGAAGTTGGGGTCGGCGTTCAGAAGGTGGCTGAAGACATGGGAGAAGGCGCGCTGAAGCAGGCCACGACCCCTCTCCTCCACAAGCTATCGAGCTCTGGAAGATTGAGCCTCCTGGCGCGTCACTGCTACCTCTTGAGCACTGCGTTGGATTTCCCCGAAGAGGAGAGGATGATGCAGCAAAGTAGCGTAAGTATTTCCCTCAGTTTTTGAGAATTAAGGTATCAATCCAGTAGGAGGCTACGCTCGAGTCCCTCGTACCTACACAAAAACAATAGCTCAACGCAACCAACGCCCTGAGGGGTTGTCAATCCCTTCATGGTCACTTACAAAAGTGAGATCTGATAGAGATGATAAATAATATTTTTGGTATATTTGGTATAGAGATGCAACGTAAAAAGTAAAAGAAAATGAATAATAAAGTGATGGAGATTGATATGATAAGAAAGAGACTCGGGGGCCATAGGTTTCACTAGTGGCTTCTCTCAAGAGCATAAGTATTCTACGGTGGGTGAACAAATTACTGTTGAGCAATTGACAGAATTGAGCATAGTTATGAGAATATCTAGGTATGATCATGTATATAGGCATCACGTCCGAGACAAGTAGACCGACTCCTGCCTGCATCTACTACTATTACTCCACTCATCGACCGCTATCCAGCATGCATCTAGAGTATTAAGTTAAAAACAGAGTAACGCCTTAAGCAAGATGACATGATGTAGAGGGATAGTTTCATGCAATATGATAAAAACCACATCTTGTTATCCTCGATGGCAATGATACAATACGTGCCTTGCTGCCCCTTCTGTCACTGGGAAAGGACAACGCAAGATCGAACCCAAAGCTAAGCACTTCTCCCATGGCAAGAACAACCAATCTAGTAGGCCAAACCAAACTAATAATTCGAAGAGACTTGCAAAGATAACCAATCATACATAAAAGAATTCAGAGAAGATTCAAATATTATTCATAGATAGACTGGATCATAAACCCACAATTCATCGGTCTCAACAAACACACCGCAAAAAGAAGATTACATCAAATAGATCTCCACAAGAGAGGGGGAGAACATTGTATTGAGATCCAAAAAGAGAGAAGAAGCCATCTAGGTACTAACTATGGACCCTTAGGTCCGAAATAAACTACTCACACTTCATCGAAGGGGCTTGGATGATGATGTAGAAGCCCTCTGTGATCGATGCCCCCTTCGGCGAAGCTCCGGAACAGGCCCCAAGATGGGATCTCGTGGATACAGAAAGTTGCGGTGGTGGAATTAGGTTTTTGGCTCCGTATCTGATCATTTGGGGGTACGTGGATATATATAGGAGGAAGGAGTACGTCGGTGGAGCTTCGAGGGGCCCACGAGGCAAGGGGGCGCGCCCTCCACCCTCGTAACTTCCTCATGGCTTTCTTGATGGAAGGTCCAAGTCTCTTGGGTCTTATCTGATGAGAAAATCGCGTTCCCGAAGGTTTCATTCCGTTTGGACTCCGTTTGATATTATGCTTCTCCGAAACACTGAAATAGGCAAAAAAACAGCAATTCTGGGCTGGGCCTCCGGTTAATAGGTGATAACCCACAAGTATAGGGGATCGCAACAGCTTTCGAGGGTAGAGTATTCAACCCAAATTTATTGATTCGACACAAGGGGAGCCAAAGAATATTCTCAAGTATTAGCAGCTGAGTTGTCAATTCAACCACACCTGGAAACTTAGTATCTGCGGCAAAGGGTTTAGTAGCAAAGTAATATGATAGTGATGGTAACGGTAACAAAAGAGTAACGAAGGCAAAGTAATGTTTTTGGTATTTTGTAGTGATTGTAACAATAGCAATGGGAAAGTAAATAAGCGTAAACTAGTATATGGAAAGCTCGTAGGCATCGGATCAGTGATGGATAATTATGCCAGATGCGGTTCATCATGTAACAGTCATAACATAGGGTGACACAGAACTAGCTCCAATTCATCAATGTAATGTGGGCATGTATTCCGAATATAGTCATACGTGCTTATGGAAAAGAACTTGCATGACATCTTTTGTCCTACCCTCCTGTGGCAGTGGGGTCCTAATGGAACTAAGGGACATTAAGGCCTCCTTTTAATAGAGAACCGGAACAAAGCATTAGCACATAGTGAATACATGAACTCCTCAAACTACGGTCATCACGATACGTATCCCGATTATTGTCACTTCGGGGTTAATGGTTCATAACACATAATAGGTGACTATAGACTTGCAAGATAGGATCAAGAACACTCATATATTGATGAAAACATAATAGGTTCAGATCTGAAATCATGACACTCGGGCCTTAGTGACAAGCATTAAGCATAGCAAAGTCATAGCAATATCAATCTCAGAACATAGTGGATACTAGGGATCAAACCCTAACAAAACTAACTCAATTACATGATAAATCTCATCCAACCCATCACCGTCCAGCAAACCTACGATGGAATTACTCACGCACGGTGGTGAGCATCATGAAATTTGTGATGGAGGATGGTTGATGATGACGACGGCGATGAATCCCCCTCTCCGGAGCCCCGAACGGACTCCAGATCAGCCCTCCCGAGAGGTTTTAGGGCTTGGCGGCGGCTCTGTGTCGTAAAATGCGATGATTTCTTCTCCCCTATTTTTTTCTCCCCGAAAGCAGATATATGGAGTTGGAGTTGGAGTTGGGAGGTCTCCAGGGGGCCCACGAGGTAGGGGGGCGCCCCCCACCCTCGTGGAAAGGGTGTGGACCCCCTGGTATTCATCTTTGGTGAGGATTTTTTATTATTTATTGTAAGATATTCCCTGGAGTTTTAGGTCATTCCGAGAACTTTTGTTTTCTGCACATAAAACAACATCATGGCAATTCTGCTGAAAACAGCGTCAGTCCGGGTTAGTTCCTTTCAAATCATACAAGTTAGAGTCCAAAACAAGGGCAAAAGTGTTTGGAAAAGTAGATACGATGGAGATGTATCAATAGGTTAGTCCCAAAAATAATATAAAAGTGGAAAATAAAGCCCAAGATAGTCCAAAACAGTAGGTAATATAGCATGGAGCAATCAAAAATTATAGATACGTTGGAGATGTATCAGTCACCACCTCAGTGAAGAAGGTCGGGTGGCTGGTGTAGTCACTTGAGTGAGGGGTCGGGGCATTTTCATCGCAGATATAACCCAGGGCGGTGTTGGCCTTGTTCCGAAGGTCTTGAAGCATAGGAGCATGCTCGCGCTCCAGCATTCGGCGTTGGAGCACTTCCTCTCTATTTTGCCGAGCGATGGCCTCGGCGTCGTCAATTTGTCTCCGGAGGGAAAGCAGCTCAGCGCGGGCGGAGACCAGGTCCGCCTGCGCCGTAACCAGGGCAGCGGTTGTGGCCTCAGCACGCCTCTCGGCCTCGTCCAACCTGGGCCTAAGGGCGGCGGCCCTTCCCGCACCCTCCTGTTCGGCGAGCTCTAGCCTCAAGCCGTACCTGCCCTCCAGATCAGCGCGAACCATGGCCACCCGACGATTGATCTCTTCCTCGACTCTAGCCTCGCGGTCCCCAGCGGCATCTTCAGCTTGAGCGACTTGACGCTCCCTTGTCTCCAATCGCTCGAGCTTGAGGCTGCGCTCCACGGCCTCCAAGGCCAGCGTCTCCTCGTGCCGCCGGACCTCCTCTTCCTCCGCAGGCGTCCCCCTCATGACGCAAGGGTGGCCCCGCGCGCCTTGACTTGCTGCTCAAGGGACATGCTCCAGGCCTGGAGCTCCCACGTGCGCTCCTCCTCAGCCTCACGGTGGCGATCGGCCTCGTGAGCTTCCTCCAAAGCTCGCGAGCGGGCCTCATTATCAATCTTGAGGGACGCCTGAGCCTTTGCGTTCTCGAGGTCACGATGATAACGGCCAAGGTTGATGGCCACTCGCAGCTTGCGTCGCTCTTCCACCAACCGAAGACCTTCAGCCTCAAGACGTGAGTCGACACCAGCAAGCTCTTCACCAAGACGGTTCATCGCGCCCATCGCCTCCTGGAGAGCTCGTGGCGAACCATGTTGCGCCCGCGCTCGAGCTCGAACGCTCGGCCCACCTCGTCCTCCACCTCGGGGGCTGCGGGTGGAGTATCAAGTGGCGTGCCATCTCCCGGTTGGGGGCTGGGGGGCTGGCGCGGCCCCAGGCGCCAGCTGACCCTCGCGAGGGGCTGAAACCGAACAAGGCCCGCTGCTTAAAGGAGACTCCAGCATCGAGGCTAGCCATCTACCAACCATGACCAAGGGAGGAGCCATTGGCACGCCTGCTGTCGGTGTCAAAACCGGCGGATCTTGGGTAGGGGGTCCCGAACTGTGCGTCTAGGTCAGATGGTAACAGGTGGCAGGGGACACGATGTTTTACCCAGGTTCGGGCCCTCTTGATGGAGGTAAAACCCTACGTCCTACTTGATTAATATTGATGATATGGGTAGCACAAGAGTAGATCTACCACGAGATCAAAGAGGCTAAACCCTAGAAGCTAGCCTATGGTATGATTGTTGTTCGTCCTATGGACTAAAACTCTCTAGTTTATATAGACACCGGAGAAGGCTAGGGTTACACAGAGTCAGTTACAATGGTAGCAGATCTACATATCCATATCGCCAAGCTTGTCCTCCACGCCAAGGAAAGTCCCTTCCGGACACGGGACGAAGTCTTCAATCTTGTATCTTCATAGTCCAGGAGTCCGGCCGAAGGTATAGTCCTGCCATCCGGACACCCCTAATCCAGGACTCCCTCAGTAGCCCCTGAACCAGGCTACAATGACGACGAGTCCGGCGCAAAGATTGTCTTCGGCATTGCAAGGCGTGTTCCTCCTCCAAGTACTTCATAGAAGATTTTTGAACACAAAGGTAGTGTCCGGCTCTGCAAAATAAGTTTCCACATATTGCCATAGAGAGAATAATATTTACACAAATCTAATCTACTGACGTATTCCGTGGCGTGACATCACACCACGGCCAAGTCTTTATTCGAATCATTTTTTTGTCCCACCTTAGCGCGTTTAACGAGGCGGTTTCCTTGGCACGTCTTGTTAAAGCAGAGATCGTGTCCCCTTATTCCGGGATTCTCATCAATACGGGCATGGGTAACCCAACCGTA
Source organism: Triticum dicoccoides (assembly GCF_002162155.2). Taxonomy (NCBI): domain Eukaryota; kingdom Viridiplantae; phylum Streptophyta; class Magnoliopsida; order Poales; family Poaceae; genus Triticum; species Triticum dicoccoides. The sequence continues at coordinate 105,457,376 of NC_041384.1, read as the reverse complement.
CTCGTTGGTATATTCTCTTGATCAAAGGCGAGTCCCAAACGATCACGGGGAAGGCCCTTGGTATTCAACCTCTTATAAAGAGACCAAGGCCTTACTCCTTTCTTTCAATCTCAAATGAGTTCGCCCTTCGCCTCGAGTTTCAACACCAAAGGCTCCACATTTCAGGCGCTTCGGACCTTCGACAATGTCCGGTTCCGACCTTCGATGCCGATGGATGCCTTCCTCCGTCACCGAGGAGGACGTGCTGAAGTTGAGAGAGGCCATGTTCTTGACCGGCAAAATCTCGCATAGGCTGCCTGCTCAAGGGCAGGTCATTCCCACTCCCAAGCCCGGTGAGAGTGTGGTGTTCATGTCTCACTTCCATCGGGGGCTAGGCTTCCCGACGGATCCCTTCATGAGGGGGCTCATGTATTATTATGGGCTGGAATTTCATGACTTAGCCCCAGAGTCCATCCTCCATATTTCCTCATTCATCGTCGTGTGTGAAGCCTTCCTCCGTATCACTCCTTACTTCGGACTATGGCTCAAGACCTTCAAAGTAGAGCCGAAGATGATTGAGGGACGGCATGCGGAGTGCGGAGGTGCTTTTATAAGCAAGAATGCCGGTACTCCATGGCCTGAGGGCTCTTTTCAAGAGGAGTCCGGCTTATGGCAGCGAGAGTGGTTTTATATTACCGCTCCCAGGGCCCCTAAGTGGGTGGCGCCACCTGCCTTTCGCTCGGGTCCCCCACCATGACTGGCGTCATGGGTCAATACGGGGCTGGACTGGGGGCCGGCAAAGGACATGCCCCTGTTGCAGGGCCACATCCGAGATCTCCTAGAAAGAGACATCAGTCTGGTAATGGTGACTTAGGTTATGTTAATTCGCCGAGTTTTGCCCTGCAAACGTCGCCCCCTCCGCCTGTGGGAGTTCAACCCGGAGTGACCACGAGTTCTCCAACATTTTCTTGGCATGACGCCCGTGGAGATGTACAAATTGTTCTTCGGACCACAAGAAGTGTGTCCGGATTCTATGGAGGACGCAGGTCTGAGCTACAATCATCCGGATACTCAAGTAAGTAGCCTCGTGCTCGGACTCGCTATCCGTATATTTATCATAAAATTGCCCCTAAAAGAGTTGTCCTTTAAACAGGAGTGGATAGCGAAAGCAAAGCTAATTAGGTGTCCGGCCCCCCTCCCCGAGACCACGCCAGGTCCTGTGCTAGTCAGGATGTTGGAGGTTGTGCCTTCAAAGGGAAGCGAGGGAGGGGAGAAGGGAGATACAGCCTCCTCAAAGGAGGTTGTCTGGAAGGGAGGAATCGAAAATTCCTCTCCTCAGGGGAAGAAGAGGACTGCCTCTAAAGACCCGGACACCATGGCCTTAAAGCGGGGGAAGAAATCTTCGCTAGAGGGTCCTGTGCTGGGGGATACTTCGGCCGAATTATGCCCTCAAGGCGATCAGCCCTCCACCAAGCCGTAAGTAGAGGGGAGTTTTCTTTTTAAGAAATAAGAGAAATCCCTGCTTTATATCTGAGAAAAGTAATCGAAAATTTACCTTGTAGCTCGGACCTTAGCCCTTCTCAGCAGAGCTCGTCTTCGGGGGATCTTCTTCCGGAGATGATGGAGAGCGGAACGCCTCCCCCTACTGTACCGCCTTGCGAGGCGGGCGACCCTGAGGTATCGTCGTAGAGGGTTTCTCTGAATCCGGCGAGGCCGGACGGTAGTCATATGGCCCCCCAAAGCCCTCCGCGTCCGGCCTTCGAAAGGGCCATCGGACGAGTCCGACGCCGTCTGGTGCACGGTCGGAGGAGCTGAAGGATCTGCTAGGGCGAGCATCTATCTCAGAGGAGCACCGTGCATTGATGGGTACGGTGATTGAGAGGATTTCATCCGCGGAGAGCGGATTGCACGAGGCCGTCAGGAGTTTACTGACAGGTTTTGAGGTACGCGAAATAATGTACCCTTTTTGGACAGTTGCGCATAAATAAGATGCGCCCTGTAGATAGTAGCCCCTGAGACTCTGTGTGTTGTCAAAAGTGACGGCGCACAGAGGATCATAATCCCAGGTCTAATATGCCGCCTTTATACGTAGGTGGCGAAGTGTCCGGTGGCCAGCCGGACTGATGGATTTGCCGAGCTAAAGCGGCAACTTGACATGGCAGATGCTGACATCGCGCTTGTCAACAAGCGGCTTGACGAGGCACGGTATGTCAACAATCTTACAATGTGTGTGCTTGATGCAGATGGTGCTGCTGCCATGGAGAATCTTCGGGCGGAACTTGCCCGAGCCAAGGAGCAAGCCAGGAAAAGTGATGCGGCTGCCGGAAAGGCAATTGAAGAGCTGAAAGCCGAACAGGCTGCTCACTGCCGAAGCAAGAAGGAAATGGCCGAGATGGCCGTGAAGCTGAAGAACGCTGCTGACCGTTGCAAGCTTCTTGAAAAAGAAGATCGGGTGGAACAGACGGACCTGAAGAAGGCCGTTGCCGATGCCAAGGATGCTCGCTCTGCGATGAGAGCTATGAAGGAGGAGCTACGTCAGGCCAGAGAAATCGCGGCTGGAAAGCCCTTTATGCTGCGGAGGAAGTTCTGTGATCCTAAACATGCTCCGTTAGACCAGATGTGGAGTACGGCGGACACCTATCTGGATTTAGCAGCGAGTGCCGCAGATGCGGCCGAGCACTTCCGAGATCAAGAAGATCACGAAGTGGAAAAGCTCTTCTGGTCACAGTTCCACAATCCAGAGCGTCCACTGTCATTAGCCGATCGTTTGGTCGAATGGGCCGAGCTAAATAGGTTGTCCGGACTCGCCATGAAGTATGTCATGAGTCATCTTTGGCCGAAGAGACCAGAGCCGAAAAGTTATTTCAACTTGGTGCAGCAGTTCCTTGGTGTGGCGCCGCATATCAATGCGATGAAGAGGTCGGCGTGCATAGAGGGTGCGCGGATGGCTCTTGCCCATGTCAAGACATACTGGGCGGAAATGGAAGCCACCGTTGTTGCATCCCCAGACTCGGATGGAAGCCGAGTACCTGCCGAGCGCTATTTTCAGGAAGTTCTGCAAGGCGCTCGTTTAATAGAGACGCAGTGCTCGAAGGATACTATATTCGAATAGCATGTATTATTGTAAAACAATATTTTGATAAATTGTAGAAGCTTTTTATACTTGTGCCTGCAAGTATTATGATACCTCCTGTGCGGCCGTTTAACATATATGTACATATAATCTGAAAGATGGCAGTCGTCAGCTTTAGCCCCCACGCACATAATGTGAGTGTGTTCGTAGAAGGCGCATTTTCACACTTGATCCAACGTCTTGGTCCTACAAAGGAGGTGATAGCGCAGCAAACTAGGCAATCGGACTATGATGCTTTATCACTTTCACTTAGCCATAGGAGTTTGACATTGAGGATACTTATATAGCCCCTGGTGGCGCCTGCGCTCGCCCGAACTCGGGGCGCGTATGTGCCTGGCCGGGAAACGGCCCTTCATTAATGCGGAGGAATCCTAATGATTACGGTATGTCATCGAGTGGTTGACCAGTCTCATGCTATATCATGATAGTCAGTTTTCGGCTTTCTCTACTGAGGTGCTCGCCTGGCCGAACCGGGGCACAATCGCAGTAGTTCTCCTGGTGCCGCCTTAGCCAATAGAGCGGAACGTAAGGCAGCAAAACATAGGAGCCGGGCAAACCCAACATTTGACCAAAGACATGATTCGGAGCTGATGCATATAAGGCCAAACTCGCGACGCCGAACACTCCCTAAGGTATTCGGTCTTTATGAGGGCGAGCGGGATAACGCCCTTAGTAATAAGCCCCTAGTGTCCAGGTACGCGCAAAACTCTAACGTGGCCACATGTCAAAACGCCAGCCTCCTCCTTGGTTATACCAAGAAACCAGGGGATGTGTATTAACAAGAGATAGTAAAAAAGGTTTACGAAGGGTCTTAATCTGAAAAGAATCCTTGGAACGGGTCCCTGCTGCACGTCTGCGCCTGTGTCTCCGTTGTGCCGTATCCTAGACGGGCGTAGCACGGTGTTCATCTGTAAAAGAGAGGAACTTAGTTAAAGAAAGATCGTGCCAAACATGAGTTATACTAAATAAACAAAGTATGAATCGAAATGGGTAAAATTGAGATTTATTGTCTCTTGTTTTATATGCGCGGAGCCCCTAGTACAAGGGTATACGGCTATTAATCCTTTATCAATTGTATGTTTATGCCAGACTCGTCTAGCCGTGTCCGTGGTCTTGACGACCTATTTAGATGGTTTGGCTGGTGAAGCCGCTTTATTGTGGGGCTGTCAAGGCAGCCGCACCGTTTTCCGCGCGGGAGGAACACTCAATGTTTTCCCTTTAATGAGATGATGCCTCGTGGACCGGGCATCTTAAGCGTAAGAGATGCATAATGCGGTATTGCATTAAAGCGGGCGGAAGCTTCGCGTCCCAGCAGTGCTTGATAGCTACTTGAGAATGGGGCGATGTGGAAAGTTAGCTGTTCGCAATGGAAGTTATCGGGGGAGCCGAACATAACTTCTAGCCGGAGAGAACCCATGCAACGGGCATCCTGGCCTGGCGTTACCCCTTGAAAGGAGGTTTTGCTATGGTGAATTTTTGTTGGGTCTATCCCCATGTTACGGATTGTGTCCTGGTATAACAGGTTTAGACCACTGTCGCCGTCCATTAGGACATTTGTAAAATGGAGTCCGCCGATTATTGGATCTAATACCAAGGCAGTCCAGCCTGCGTTCCGGATACTTCTAGAGTAATCCTGATGGTCGAAGGTGATTGGTTTTAACAACCATTGGCGAGACTCCTTTGGGATAGGTCGTATGGCACGTATCTCTTGTGGCGCCGTTCTGTTCATCACGTGAAGTAAGTTTACTGTTTTGACTTCTTGTGGGAAATCCTTTTGTTTCCTGGTGCTCTGCTTGAGGGGTTCGTCGTCGTCCTCACTTGGTGTGTCGAGCCCCTTGTGTTCGGCGTTGAGCTTGCCGGCTTGCTTGAAAACCCAACAATCTCTATGGGTATGGTTCGCAGGCTTCCTGGGAGTACTGTGTATTTGACATATCTTGTCCAAGATTTTGTTTAAGTTGGATAGCTCGTCCCTGTTATCCTTGAGGGGTGGCTTTCTCTGATTCTGCCGCGAGCTTTTGAATCCGGTGTTGACCGCCGTGCTCTTTGGGTTGTTTCCTTTTTCCGACGCTGGTCCTTGCTGCGTCGGGGTTTTCCGTTTCCATCCCTAACTTCGGATGTACTTGGGTCGCTGGTGCTGCATATTGCCAAGTAGTTGTCCTCTCCTGCGCAAAAGCGGGTCATGAGGCTTGTCAATGCGGCCATTGTTCTTGGCTTTTCTTGGCCGAGGTGTCTGGCGAGCCATTCGTCTCGAACGTTGTGCTTAAAAGCTGCTAGGGCTTCGGCGTCCGGACAGTCGACTATCTGATTCTTTTTAATAAGAAATCTGTTCTAGAATTTACGGGCTGACTCTCCGGGCTATTGAGTTATGTGACTGAGATCGTCTGCATCCGGAGGGCGGACATAGGTCCCTTGAAAATTTGCCCGGAAAGCATCCTCGAGCTCTTCCCAACTTCCAATGGTGTTTTCGGGAAGGCTTTTGAGCCAATGCTGGGCTGGCCCTTTAAGCTTGAGGGGTAAGTATTTTATGGCGTGGAGGTCATCTCCTCTGGCCATGTGTATGTGGAGGACATAATCCTCGATCCAGACCCCAGGGTCTATTGTTCCGTCGTACGCCTCTATGTTTACGGGCTTGAATCCCGCTGGAAATTCATGGTCCAGCACCTCATCGGTGAAACATAGGGGGTGTGCGGCACCCCTGTATTTGGGTGTGTCGTGATGATCGGATATTTATTGTGTTGCATTGCTTACTGGAGCTTGCTTTCTTGGCCCGTATATAGATCTGGCTGGGCCGCCTTTTTTATGTGTATCCTTTGGTGGATCGCGTGCCGGCTTGTGTGCGGCGCCGCTTGCCGCTCCATGCTGGCCATGCGGTCATCCATCCGACCGGATGGCTTTCCTATTTTTTGACTGCGGGGGCTCTAAGGCCTCCTCGTCAAATTCAGGCAGTAGCTTTCGCTTTGGATAGCTTTTTGTGCAGCGACTGTCGGCATATTTGTCTGCGGTGTTGCGTACTTTACTCCATGTGATTCTGAGTGCATCTTCTGCAGTTTTGAACTTCCGCTTCTGCTTTTTCAGGCTATGCGCGGTGGCGACGAGCCTTTTGTGGAGGTTCTTCTGCTCCATGAGTTTATCCGGCGTAAGGTTGTCCGGACTGTTGTTTTCGCCGGGGACGGGGTGTTCGGTTTGTTTATCCAAGTTTCCCTGTTCGGACACTTGCTCGAAGGCATGTTCGTCGTCCGCCGGCTCGTCCTGCTCTATGGCTGGGTCTGTATGGCTGCTGTCTCTGTCGAGGCGGGGCTTGGAGCGGCGCTTACGTCACCGCTTTGATTGCTTTTCGAGTGAACGATCCCTCGTTGCATCCCTGTGTTCCTCGTCGTCGCTTCCTTTGGCTGTGTCCACCATGTATACATCATGAGATGAGGTGGCTGTCTAGTGCCTTATAGGCGTTGGTTCGTGTTCATCTCCTACATCGTCGTCCATACTGTCGATGTCTTCGGAGTCGAAGTCGAGCACGTCGTTTAAATTATCGACAGTGGCTACGAAGTGGGTGGTGGGTGGGCTTTGAATTTCTTCATCATCCGCATCCCAACCTTGTTGACCATAGTCCGGCCAGGGCTCTCTTGATAAAGAGAGAGACTTTAGTGAATTCAGAATATTACCAAAGGGCGAGTGCTGAAAGATGTCCGCGGCAGTGAACTCCATGATCGGCGCCCAATCGGGTTCAATCGGTCGGGGCGCGGAGGGCTCGGAGTCTGGAGAGGAGTCCGGCTCCTTGGAGTCACGGGCTTTGCATAGAATAGGGTTGGTGTTCGGCTCGATCGCCGTAGAGATTGCAGCCCCCGAGGCGGTGTCCAACCACCCATCCTTGATTGGTGTGATCGGCTCTGAGCTAGGGGTCGGAGCGGACACAGGTGCGGCCTCCAAGGCACTATTCGGTGGCAGAGCTAAATCATGCCCGTCGTGACAGTGTGGCGCGCTCGGCTGTGGCCCGAATCCATTGAAGATCGACTCTCCGCGGATGTCGGTCGTGTAGTTCAAACTTCCAAATCTGACCTGATGGCCAGGGATGTAGCTTTCGATCTGCTACAGATGGCTAAGCGAATTGGCCCGCAGTGCAAAGCCGCCGAATACGAAGATCTGTCCGGGGAGAAAAGTCTCACCCTGGATCGCATCGCTGTTGATGATCGGAGAAGCCATCGGGCCTAAAAGTGACGACACAAAGGAACTCTCAATGAAAGCACCAATGTCGGTGTCAAAACCGGCGGATCTCAGGTAGGGGGTCCCGAACTGTGCGTCTAGGTCGAATGGTAACAGGAGGCAGGGGACACGATGTTTTACCTAGGTTCGGGCCCTCTTGATGGAGGTAAAACCCTACGTCCTGCTTGATTAATATTGATGATATGGGTAGTACAAGAGTAGATGTACCACGAGATCAGAGAGGCTAAACCCTAGAAGCTAGCCTATGGTATGATTGTTGTTCGTCCTACGGACTAAAACTCTCCGGTTTATATAGACACCGGAGAGGGCTAGGGTTACACAGAGTCGGTTACAATGGTAGGAGATCTACATATCCGTATCGCCAAGCTTGTCTTCCACGCCAAGGAAAGTCCCTTCCGGACACGGGACGAAGTCTTCAATCTTGTATCTTCATAGTCCAGGAGTCCGGCCGAAGGTATAGTCCGGCCATCCGGACACCCCCTAATCCAGGACTCCCTCACCTGCTGCGCTCCGAGCAAGGTCGCGAAGAAAGGACGGCGAAGGCGTAAGCTCGGGGCGCCTTGATGATGGACCAGCTCCCAAGGCTGACCCCATGCCGTGGGCAGCGTCCGAGCCTGAAGCACTGGAGCTTGGCGAGTGCGATGGGACGAGAGGGAGATGCCTCTCTGGAGATTTTGCGGCCTTAGCAGAAGGGGACCTGAGGGGACAATCATCAGGAAAGGAAGGCGGCACATAGAAGATTACCAAGATAAGGTACTTACTCGTCGACGGTGATACGTCTCTAACATATCTATAATTTTTGATTGCTCCATGCTATATTATCTACTGTTTTGGACATTATTGGGATTTATTATCCACTTTTATATTATTTTTGGGACTAACCTATTAACCTGAGGCCCAGCCCAGAATTGCTGTTTTTTGCCGGTTTTAGGGTTTCGAAGAAAAGGAGTATCAAACGGAGTCCAAACGGAATGAAACCTTCGAGAACGCGATTTTCTCATCAGAAAAGACCCAGGAGACTTGGACCCTCCGTCAAGAAAGCCACGAGGTGGTCACGAGGGTGGAGGGCGCCCCCCCTAGGGCGCGCCCCCCTACCTCGTGGGCCCCTCGAAGCTCCACCGACGTACTTCTTCCTCCCATATATATCCACGTATCCCCGAACGATCAGAACAAGAGCCAAAAACCTAATTCCACCGCCGCAACTTTCTATATCCACGAGATCCCATCTTGGGGCCTGTTCCGGAGCTCCGCCAGAGGGGGCATCGATCACGAAGGGCTTCTACATCATCATCCAAGCCCCTCCGATGAAGTGTGAGTAGTTTACTTCAGACCTACGGGTCCATAGTTAGTAGCTAGATGGCTTCTTCTCTCTTTTTGGATGTGAATACAATGTTCTCCCCCTCTCTTGTGGAGCACTATTCGATGTAATCTTCTTTTTGCGGTGTGTTTGTTGAGAGCGATGAATTGTGGGTTTATGGTCCAGTCTATCTATAAATAATATTTGAATCTTCTCTGAATTCTTTTATGTATGATTGGTTATCTTTGCAAGTCTCTTCAAATTATCAGTTTGGTTTGGCCTACTAGATTGGTTTTTCTTGCCATGGGAGAAGTGCTTAGCTTTGGGTTCGATCTTGCGGTGTCCTTTTCTAGTGACACAAGGGGCAGCAAGGCACGTATTGTATTGTTGCATCAAGGATAACAAGATGGGGTTTTTATCATATTGCATGAAACTATCCCTCTACATCATGTCATCTTGCTTAAGGGGTTACTCTGTTTTTAACTTAATACTCTAGATGCATGCTGGATAGCGGTCGATGAGTGGAGTAATAGTAGTAGATGCAGGCAGGAGTCGGTCTACTTGTCTCGGACGTGATGCCTATATACATGGTCATACCTAGATATTCTCATAACTATGCTCAATTCTGTCAATTGCTCAATAGTAATATGTTCACCCACCGTAGAATACTTATGCTCTTGAGAGAAGCCACTAGTGAAACCTATGGCCCCCGAGTCTCTTTCTTATCATATCAATATCCATCACTTTATTATTGCTTTGCTTTTTTTACTTTTCACTTTGCATCTCTATACCAAAAATACCAAAAATATTATTTATCATCTCTATCAGATCTCACTTTCGTAAGTGACCGTGAAGGGATTGACAACCCCTAAGCGCGTTGGTTGTGTTGAGCTATTGTTTTTGTGTAGGTACGAGGGACTCGCGCGTAGCCTCCTACTGGATTGATACCTTGGTTCTCAAAAACTAAGGGAAATACTTATGCTACTTTGCTACATCATCCTCTCCTCTTCGGGGAAATCCGACACAGTGCTCAAGAGGTAGCAAGAAGAATTTCTGGCGTCGTTGCCGGGGAGGTCTACGCAAAAGTTAACATACCAAGTACCCATCACAATCCCTATCTCCCGCATTACATTACTTGCCATTTGCCTCTCGTTTTCCTCTCCCCCCCACTTCACCCTTGCCGTTTTATTCGCCCTCTCTCTCTATCCTCCCTCTCTTTCACTATTTGCCTCTTTTTGCCCTTTTGCCTTTTGTTTGCTCGTGTGTTGGATTGCTTGTTTGTCGCGATGGCTCAAGATAATACCAAATTGTGTGACTTCACCAATACCAACAATAATGATTTCCTTAGCATTCCGATTGCTCTTCTTACCGATGCTGAATCTTGTGAAATTAATGCTCCTTTGCTGAATCTTGTCATGAAAGATCCGTTCTCCGGCCTTCCTAGTGAAGATGCCGCTACCCATCTTAATAGCTTCGTTGATTTGTGTGACATGCAAAAGAAGAAAGATGTCGATAATGATATTGTTAAATTGAAGTTATTTCCTTTTTCGCTTAGAGATCGTGCTAAAGCTTGGTTTTCATCTTTGCCTAAAAATAGTATTGATTCATGGAACAAGTGCAAAGATGCTTTTATCTCTAAGTATTTTCCTCCCGCTAAGATCATCTCTCTTAGAAACGATATTATGAATTTTAAGCAACTTGATCATGAACATGTTGCACAAGCTTGGGAGAGAATGAAATTAATGATACGTAATTGCCCTACTCATGGTTTAAATTTGTGGATGATTATACAAAAAATTTATGCCGAATTGAACTTTGCTTCTAGAAATCTTTTGGATTCGGCCGCGGGAGGCACTTTTATGGAAATCACTTTAGGAGATGCTACTAAACTCCTAGATAATATTATGGTTAATTATTCTCAATGGCACACTCAAAGATCCACTAATAAAAAGGTGCATGCGATAGAAGAAATTAATGTTTTGAGTGGGAAGATGGATGAACTTATAAAATTATTTGCTACTAAGAGTGTTTCATCTGATCCTAATGATATGCATTTTTCTACTTTGATTGAGAATAATAATGAATCTATGGATGTGAATTTTGTTGGTAGGAACAATTTTTGTAACAACGCGTATAGAGGAAATTTCAATCCTAGGCCTTATCCTAGTAATCCCTCTAATAATTATGGTAATTCCTACAACAATTCTTATGGAAATTATAATAAGATTCCCTCTGATTTTGAATCTAATATTAAAGAATTTGTTTCTTCGCAACAGAATTTTAATGCTATGATTGAAGAAAAATTGCTTAAGATTGATGATTTGGCTAGGAACGTTGATAGAATTGCTCTTGATGTTGATTCTTTAAAACTTAGATCTATTCCACCTAAGCATGATATCAATGAGTCTCTCAAAGCCATGAGAATTTCCATTGATGAGTGCAAGGAAAGAACCGCTAGGACGCGTGCTATGAAAGATGCCTTTATTAAAGCGTGTTCTTCCAATTCCTATGAAAATAATGATGAAGATCTAAAAGTTATTGATGTGTACCCTATTAAATCTTTGTTTTGCAATATGAATCTTGATAATGATGGGACTTAATATGATCCACCTATACCTAGAAAGCATTCTAAAAATTCGGAGTATTTAGATCTTGATGGTGAAATTGATAAAAGTGGGATTAAAAGAAATAAAACCCTAGATGATGCTAAACCCACTATATTGGATTTCAAGGAATTTAATTATGAAAATTGCTCTTTGATTGATTGTATTTCCTTTTTGCAATCCGTGCTAAATTCTCCTCATGCTTATAGTCAAAATAAAGCCTTTACCGAACATATCGTTGATGCCTTGATGCAATCTTATGAAGAAAAACTTGAGTTGAAAGTTTCTATCCCTAGAAAACTTTATGATGAGTGGGAACCTACTATTAAAATTAAAATTAAAGATTATATGAGTTTTATGCTTTGTGTGATTTGGGTTCTAGTGTCTCTACTATTCCCAAAACTTTGTGTGATTTGCTAGATTTCCGTGATTTTGATGATTTCTCTCTAAACTTGCATCTTGCGGATTCCACTATTAAGAAACCTATGGGAAGAATTAATGATGTTCTTATTGTTGCAAATAGGAATTATGTGCCCGTAGATTTTATCGTTCTTGATATAGATTGCAATCCTTCTTGCCCTATTATTCTCGGTAGACCTTTCCTTAGAACGGTTGGTGCAATTATTGATATGAAGGAAGGGAATATTAGATTTCAATTTCCATTAAAAAACGGCATGGAACACTTACCTAGAAATAAAATAAAATTACCATATGAATCTATCATGAGAGCCACTTATGGATTGCCTACCAAAGATGGCAATACCTAGATCTATTCTTGCTTGTTATGCCTAGCTAGGGGCGTTAAACGATAGCGCTTGTTGGGAGGAAACCCAATTTTATTTTTATTCCTTGCTTTTTGCTCCTGTTTATTAATAAATAAATTATTTAGCCTCTTTTTTGGTTGTGTTTTTTGTGTTTAATTATTGTTTGTGCCAAGTAGAACCGTTGGGAAGACTTGGGGAAAGTCTTGTTGAACTTGCTGTAAAAAACAGAAACTTTAGCGCTCACGAGAACTGCTGTAATTTTTATTTAGAAAATCCTATTTAGTTAATTCTTTTTGAAGATGATTAATAGATAAATTCCTCACGTCCAACAATTTATTTTATAATTTTTGGGGGTCCATATCATGCGCTAGCTACAGATTACTACAGACTGTTCTGTTTTGACAGATTCTGTTTTGTGTGTGTTGTTTGCTTATTTTGATGAATCTATGGCTAGTAAAATAGTTTATAAACCATACAGAAGTTGGAATACAGTAGGTATAACACCCATATAAATAAAGAATGAGTTCATTACAGTACCTTGAAGTGGTCTTTTGTTTCTTTCGCTAAAGGAGCTCATGAGTTTTCTACTTTAAGTTTTGTGTTGTGAAGTTTTCAAGTTTTGGGTAAAGATTTGATGGATTATGGAACAAGGAGTGGCAAGAGCCTAAGCTTGGGGATTCCCATGGCACCCCCAAGATAATCTAAGGACACCTAAAAGCCAAAGCTTGGGGATGCCCCGGAAGGCATCCCCTCTTTCATCTACTTCTATCGGTAACTTTACTTGGAGCTATATTTTTATTCACCACATGATATGTGTTTTGCTTGGAGAGTCTTTTATGATTTGAGTCTTTGCTTGTTAGTCTACCACAATCATCCTTGCTGTACACACCTTTCGAGAGAGCCATACATAATTTGGAATTTGATAGAATACTCTATGTGCTTCACTTATATCTTTTGAGCTTTATAGTTTTACTCTATGTGCTTCGCTTATATATTTTGAGTTATATAATTTTGCTCTAGTGCTTCACTTATATCTTTAAGAGCGCGGTGGTGGATTTGTTTTATAGAAACTATTGATCTCTCATGCTTCACTTCGATTATTTTGAGAGTCTTAATAGCATGGTAATTTGCTTAAAATCCTAATATGCTTGGTATGCAAGATTAATAATAAAACTTTCTTATGAGTGTGTTGAATACTAAGAGAAGTTTGATGCTTGATGATTGTTTTGAGACATGGAGTTAATAATATCAAAGTCGTGTTAGTTGAGTAGTTGTGAAATTGAGAAATACTTGTGTTGAGGTTTGCATGTCTCGTAGCATGCACGTATGGTAAACGTTATGCAACAAATTTGAAACATGAGGTGTTATTTGATTGTCTTCCTTATGAGTGGCGGTCGGGGACGAGCGATGGTCTTTTCCTACCAATCTATCCCCCTAGGAGCATGCGCGTAGTACCGAGGTTTTTGATGACTTGTAGATTTTTTTCAATAAGTATGTGAGTTCTTTATGACTAATGTTGAGTCCATGGATTACACGCACTCTCACCCTTCCATCCTTGCTAGCCTCTTCGGTACCGTGCATTGCCCTTTCTCACATTGAGAGTTGGCGCAAACTTCGCCGGTGCATCCAAACCCCGTGATATGATACGCTCTTTCACACATAAACCTCCTTATATCTTCCTCAAAACAGCCACCATACCTACCTATTATGGCATTTCCATAGCCATTCCGAGATATATTGCCATGCAAACTTTCCATCATTCCGTTCATCATGACACATTCATCATTGTCATATTGCTTAGCATGATCATGTAGTTGACATAGTATTTGTGGCAAAGCCACCGTTCATAATTCTTTCATACATGTTACTCTTGGTTCATTGCATATCCCGGTACACCGCCGGAGGCATTCATATAGAGTCATCTTTGTTCTAGTATCGAGTTGTAATCATTGAGATGTAAATAAATAGAAGTGTGATGATCATCATTTTCTAGGCATTGTCCCAAGTGAGGAATATAAAAAAAAGAGGAAAGGACATAAAAAAGAGAAGGCCCAAAAAAAGAGAGAAAGGCCATAAAAAAGAAAAGGCCCAAAAAATGAGAGAAAAAGAGAGAAGGGACAATGTTACTATCCTTTGCCACACTTGTGCTTCAAAGTAGCACCATGATCTTCATAGTATAGAGTCTCTCATGTTATCACTTCATATACTAGTGGGAATTTTTCATTATAGAACTTGGCTTGTATATTCCAACAATGGGCCTCCTCAAGTGCCCTAGGTCTTCGTGAACAAGCAAGTTGGATGCACACCCACTAGTTTCTTTTGTTGAGCTTTCATACATTTATAGCTCTAGTGCATCTGTTGCATGGCAATCCCTACTCCTTGCATTAACATCAATCAGTGGGCATCTCCATAGCCCATTGATTAGCCTCGTTGATGTGAGACTTACTTCTTTTTTGTCTTCTCCACATAACCCCCCTCATTATATTCTATTCCACCTATAGTGCTATGTCCATGGCTCGCGCTCATATATTGCGTGAAAGTTTATAGGTTTGAGATTACTAAAGTATGAAACAATTGCTTGACTTGTCATCGGGGTTGTGCATGATGATAGCATTCTTGTGTGACGAAAATGAAACATGACTAAACCATATGATTTCGTAGGGATGAACTTTCTTTGGCCATGTTATTTTGAGAAGACATAATTGCTTAGTTAGTATGCTTGAAGTATTATCATTTTTTATGTCAATATGAACTTTTGTCTTGAATCTTTCGGATCTGAATATTCATACCACAATTAAGAAGAATTACATTAAAATTATGCCAAGTAGCACTCTGCATCAAAAATTCTGTTTTTATCATTTACCTACTCGAGGACGAGCAGGAATTAAGCTTGGGGATGCTTGATACGTCTCCAACGTATCTATAATTTTTGATTGCTCCATGCTATATTATCTACTGTTTTGGACATTATTGGGATTTATTATCCACTTTTATATTATTTTTGGGACTAACCTATTAACCGGAGGCCCGGCCCAGAATTGATGTTTTTTGCCTGTTTTAGGGTTTCGAAGAAAAGGAATATCAAACGGAGTCCAAACAGAATGAAACCTTCGGGAACGCGATTTTCTCATCAGATAAGACCCAGGAGACTTGGCCCCTCCGTCAAGAAAGCCACGAGGCGGTCACGAGGGTGGAGGGTGCCCCCCTAGGGCATGCCCCCTGCCTTGTGGGCCCCTCGAAGCTCCACCGGCGTACTTCTTCCTCCCATATATATACACGTATCCCCAAACGATCAGAACAGGAACCAAAAACCTAATTCCACTGCTGCAACTTTCTGTATCCACGAGATCCCATCTTGGGGCCTATTCCGGAGCTCCGCCGGAGGGGGCATCAATCACGGAGGGCTTCTACATCATCAACCAAGCCCCTCCGATGAAGTGTGAGTAGTTTACTTCAGACCTACGGGTCCATAGTTAGTAGCTAGATGGCTTCTTCTCTCTTTTTGGATCTCAATACAATGTTCTCCCCCTCTCTCATGGAGATCTATTCGATGTAATCTTCTTTTTGCGGTGTGTTTGTTGAGACCGATGAATTGTGGGTTTATGATCCAGTCTATCTATGAATAATATTTGAATCTTCTCTGAATTCTTTTATGTATGATTGGTTATCTTTGCAAGTCTCTTCGACTTATCAGTTTGGTTTGGCCTACTAGATTGGTTTTTCTTGCCATGGGAGAAGTGCTTAGTTTTGGGTTCGATCTTGCGGTGTCCTTTCCCAGTGACACAAGGGGTAGCAAGGCACGTATTGTATTGTTGCCATCGAGGATAACAAGATGGGGTTTTTATCATATTGCATGAAACTATCCCTCTACATCATGTCATCTTGCTTAAGGCGTTACTCTGTTTTTAACTTAATACTCTAGATGCATGCTGGATAGCGGTCGATGAGTGGAGTAATAGTAGTAGATGCAGGCAGGAGTCGGTCTACTTGTCTCGGACGTGATGCCTATATACATGATCATACCTAGATATTCTCATAACTATGCTCAATTCTGTCAATTGCTCAACAGTAATATGTTCACCCACCGTAGAATACTTATGCTCTTGAGAGAAGCCACTAGTGAAACCTATGGCCCCCGGATCTCTTTCTTATCATATCAATCTCCATTACTTTATTATTGCTTTGCTTTTTTACTTTGCCTTTTACTTTTCACTTTGCATCTCTATACCAAAAATACCAAAAATATTATTTATCATCTCTATCAGATCTCACTTTCATAAGTGACCGTGAAGGGATTGACAACCCCTAAGCGCGTTGGTTGAGTTGAGCTATTGTTTTTGTGTAGGTATGAGGGACTTGCGTGTAGCCTCCTACTGGATTGATACCTTGGTTCTCAAAAACTGAGGGAAATACTTACGCTACTTTGCTGCATCATCCTCTCCTCTTCGGGGAAATCCAACGCAGTGCTTAAGAGGTAGCAGACGGTGATGTACTTCCGTCGCTTCAACGCCCGAAGATGTTGCTGCCGCTGGGGGATCCCTTCCTCTTGCGGAGCTCCTCGAAGTCCATGCAAAGGCGACCGAAGCACTGGACGTGATGGCCGGCGTGCGGCGGAGCCGAAGAAGAACCAAGAGGGATAGCCTTAGGGGAGCCTGGTTGTGGCGAATAGCCCGGCTCTTCCTCGCTGCGACCTCCCGAGGCCCCTGGAGTCTCGGGAGACGCATGCCGCATCTCGTCAACAATCGGCGCCTCAGCAGGGGCGTCGCAACCTCCCGAGGACGACGCCCCCGGATCACCGCTTGGCATGTGCTCCTCAACATCTGAGCAGCCGGCACCCATCGCCGCTCACTCCCCCGCACCGTCACATGGGGCGAGCTCAGCATCAGCGGCAAAGAATGGGACCATGATGACTGGATTCTCGTAGGGCCCCACCAAGCAAATTGGGCGCAACCCCCACTCATCAAAGGAAGGCATGTTTGCGGAAAAGGTGACCTTGTTCTCGGGCGGTACAGCATGCAGCTTTTCTTGGGCATCTCGTCCGGCAGAGGGACACCAGATAGGACCGTGAGCACCGTTTGCCGCACAGCGAGAGGGAGCCCCTCCTCCTGAACCATCATGTTGTCCTGACTGCTGAGCAAGTCCCACATCGGGAGAGAATGGCGCTAAAGCGGAGCAACTCGATGCCTGACGAACTCCCTCACCACCATGGGCGCGGTCACACCAAGGTCCTTCAACCACCGCAGCCTGGCCTAGACGGGGGCAAGGCAGGGGCTCGTGAGCTTCTAATGGCCCCATCCAAAGTTTGGAATGGCAGGCCCCACCGGAGCTTGGAGCAGAGGGTTGAGCACGCCGGTATCAACAAACACCCATCGCGTGAGGAACTCGCTCGCGGATGAAGGGAGCTCGAAGTCGATCCCCATGCCTGCTGTCGCAGCCACGGCCTGGAAGCCCACACACCCTGAGCTCTGTCGGGCACCGGTAAGATGCAACGAGAAGAAGTGGCGGAGGAGCACCGCGGAGGGGGAAATGCCCACCATGTCCTCACACACAAAAGCGAAGACGGCAAGAAGGGTCACAGGTTGAGGGTCGAGATGGAGCATGTGGATCAGATAGTGCTCGAGCACCGCGTTGAAGAAGGCGGAGAAGGAAGGAAGCAGGCCAGCCCAGAGGGCATCGATGAAGATCGGAACCTTGGTGACTGCCCGGGCCATGCTGGGGCGAGACGCAGGCCAGGCCGGCGTCTCTCCCCACTCATTGAAGCCGAAGGCAAGCATGGGGCGCACCTTGCCCATGGCCTCGTCGTTGAGCACCCTAGGTCGGCCGAGCGCCGGCTCGAAGGATGGGGGCGCAGTTAGCGAGGGCAGAGGTTTCTTCCCCTTGTCGGCTTGCTTCGGTGCCATGACGGTGAAGCGGGCGGAGCACTGGTCGGATTGAGGAGGCGGAGCAGGGCGTCGAGGAAGCAGGGAGATTGGAAGATTGGAAGAGTCAAGCGCGGAGAGGGAAGAATAACTGTGCAAGAAGCGGGGCCGCATAGCCAGGCGGATTCAAAGGCAGCATGGGGAAGCAGAGACGCCCACGTCCAATCAACCGCCACGCGTCAACCGAGGCCGCGGGCTTTTAGGGCCCGCGGTGCTTCAAGCTTGACCCTTGGCTTCGCCGTGCAGCCAAGCCCGAGCGCACCTTGGGCCCGGCGGCTACTTTCGGTGTTCTGGGAATGGGGGTCCCCAGACTTGCCTCCCTGCGGCCCGCGGCGTGGCAGAGCTAGCAGGCCGTACGACCCGTCTTCACCAACAAAGCATCCAAGACCCTCACGAGGGGCCAAGCCTTGCGAGGCGGACGACGCAAGACCTCCTCTGGAGTGGCTTAGCTAGGCAGGCTCACGAGGAGCGGAGATATCAAGGCAAGGCGAACCTCACGAGGCTCTCGTGACATGAGCCATGAAGATCGGCACCAGGCGGGCGCCAGCGCTATAACGCCCTCAATGCGGCTATATCTCCTACGTGTCGAAGCACGACTTAGAGGCATAACTGCATTGAAAGCAATGTGCAAGTAAGGTAATCTTCACAACAACCCATGTAAATAGATAAAAGGGGAAAAAGGTACATAGTTGGCTTACACTCGCCACGTCACACAAATACATGAATAACATTACAATCATCCAATACACTCATGGTCCGACTACGGTACCAAAATAAAGATCAACCCCCACATGCGACAAGACACCGATCGCCCCAACTGGGCACCACTACTGATCATCTGGGAAAGACACGTAGTAACGCCGAGAGTCTTCATCGAACTCCCACTTGAGCTCAAGCGCATCGTCTGGAACGGTATCATCGGTCCCTGCATCTGGTTTGGAAGTAATATGTGAGTCACGGGGACTCAGTAATCTCGCACCCTCGCGATCAAGACTATTTAAGCTGATAGGTAAAGGCAAGGTAATATGTGGAGTTGCAGCAAGCGACTAGCATATATGGTGGCTAACCTGTTCGCAAAAGAGAGCGAGAAGAGAAGGCAAAAGCACGGTCGAACAACTATGATCAAGAAGTGATCCTAGAACAACCTACGTCAAGCATTACTCCAACACCGTGTTCACTTCCCGGACTCCGCCGAGAAGAGACCATCACGGTTACACACACGGTTGATTCATTTTAATTAAGTTAAGTTTCATGTTATCTACAACCGGACATTAACAAATTCCCATCTGCCCATAACCGCGGGCACGGCTTTCGAAAGTTCAAATCCCTGCAGGGGAGTCCCAACTTAGCCCATCACAAGCTCTCACGGTCAATGAAGGATATTCCTTCTCTCGAGACATTCCGATCAGACTCGGCATCCCGGTTACAAGACATCCTCAACAATGGTAAAACAAGTCCAGCAACACCACCCGAATGTGTCGACAAATCCCGATAGGAGCTGCACATATCTCGTTCTCAGGGCACACTCAGATGAGCGCTCCATACAACTAAAACCAAACCTCGAGTTTCCCCGAGGGGGCGCTGCACAGGGCTCTAGTTTGGACCAACACTCAGAGGAGCACTGGCCCGGGGGGTTTAAATAAAGATGACCCTCGGGCTCCGGAAACCCAAGGGAAAAAAAGTCTAGGTGGCAAATGGTAAAACCAAGGTTGGGCATTGCTGGAGGAGTTTTATTCAAGGCGAACTGTCAAGGGGTTCCCATTATAACCCAACCGCGTAAGGAACGCAAAATCCGGGAACATAACATCGATATGACGGAAACTAGGGCGGCAAGAGTGGAACAAAACACTAGGCAAAAGGCCGAGCCTTCCACCCTTTACCAAGTATATAGGTGCATTAAGATAAACAAGATAATATGGTGATATCCCAACAATAAACAATGTTCCAACAAGGAACGATCTCCAATCTTCACATGCAACTAGCAATGCTATAAGAGGGGCTGAGCAAAGCGGTAACATAGCCAATCAATGGTTTGCTAGGACATGGTAGGTTAGAGGTTTGACATGGCAATTTGGGAGGCATGATAAGAAAGTGGTAGGTATCGTAGCATAGGCATAGCAAAAGAGCGAGCATCTAGCAAGCAAAGATAGAAGTGATTTCGAGGGTATGATCATCTTGTCTGCAAAGTTCTCATAGTTGACTTGATCCTCGTAAGCGAACTCAATGGGCTCCTCGTTCACGAACTCGTCTCCTGGCTCTACCCAAACAAGAACAACAAGCAAACGGAACACAATCAACCACGTGCAATGCTCAAACAACATGATGCAAGCATGGTATGATATGCGGGATGCGGTATGTGATGCATATGCAAGATTTGACAAGGAATGATTGAACCTGGCCTCAGCTTGGAAAGCCAAGAGTGCCACTAGAAAGGTGAGGTGATTTCGGTTGAAATCGATATAAAGATCTCCGGAATCAGATGCACGGTTTGGAAATGGCAAGCAAAACAAATATGGCACCGGTCTGCGATAATCAGCAAGTAACCAACTAAATGCATCAAGATAAATATGCTACATCACTCAAACATGACAACAAAATACATGGCAGGGATCCACTCACGATGCTTGACAAAAGATGAACACTGAGCTACGGCTAATTCATCCATTAACAGGTTCAAACAAGCATGGCAAAAGTGCAAAAGATAACAGGTTTCAGACTTAGTGAAATTAACACAAGTCTGGAATTTATCATCACGAAGCACAGTTTAGAGCATGAAAACTACATGCTACAGGACCTTAACATGGCAAAGCAAGGCATGGCATGAAGCTACTCAAAGCACTTAACAAAAGTCCCTTAGTGGCCTTGAGCCAAAAGGGATCAGAAAATACAATTGCAAGCATGTGAACATAGCAAAAACATAAACAGATCTCAGACTTAGTGAAAAACTGGAGGATGCAAATCAGTTAACGAGTAGGCATGTTTACGAGCTCGATGCACTCACTACAGAGCATGGTATGACAAACTAAGCATACATCCATCAAGAATACATGGCATAGAAGCTAGACATGGCAAGAACAACAACATAGTATGCACGGATCAATAGCAACATCCTCGGCAAAATCGCTAATCATGTCAACAATCTGCTAGGATTCACTTTATAGCAAAAGTAGAGCTCGATTGACTCAAGCTAGGGTGCTCCATAAATGCAAACAAAGACATGGATGGATAGAGCACCACCATTTTAACAAATCATCCTTACTGATCATCCTCAAAAGAGGCAAGGAGCACTAGGAAACAACATGAACATATGGCATAACGACAAAATCAGGACAAGGACTTAGTGAAATTCTAAGTCCCTGAAATCAACATTACCGATTATGCTACTTTGCAAGCTTGTGCTAGTCACCACAAATGTCACAAAAATACATGGCAAGCACCTTTGTAAAGATGGCATGGCATATAACAAAACTCACATAGAGCTCGGGATCATATCATGCACACATTAAACATGGCAAAAATGACAAATAGCTATTTGCTGAAACAGATCTGCCAAATTCCTCACATAGCCCTCTTCCAACAGCATTTCAGGCATCAAGATGAGCTCAAATGAAAATGATTCAATGAGATGAAATGATGTACTCGTCGAGGTGAACATTTTGATATGATACACGCACAAATCAGATCTACGATGAGAGAGTTACGACATGCCAAAGTTTGCAAAAATAGGGTTCGGGGAAGAAGTCAACCGAGGGGAGTTGACCAGATCTGGATCCGGGGCGGCACTGTTCACCGGAGGGCGGACTTCGAAGCACCGCCGAAGTTAATGGAGACGGTTGTCGACGGAGTAGGAGGGAGAGGTGGTCGGGGTGCGCCGGCGACAAGGAGGCGGCGAGGGGGCGGCGCCGGCAACGAGGTGGCCGCGGGCGGCGCGGGCACGGTCGCCGGAGTAGGTGGTGGCGCTCGCGGGCGGTGAGAAGCTTGCCGGCCGGAGCAGGTGGTGGGCGTCGACGTTGGTCGGCGTCAGGCAGATGGAGCGGCGCCGGGCGGAGGGAAGAAACAGGCGCGGGCCGCGGGGGGCCTCCTCGGGCCCAGGCGGGCCGCGGCGCGGGAGGTTGCTAGTGTGCCACGTGTCGCACACTGATTGGCGCGGGCGCGGCGGCGGGATTTGTCCGGCGGCGGCCGGACGTGTCCGGTGGCGGCGGGGTGATTTTTAGGGTTTTTGGAAGGAGGGGATCCGGGAATTTTGAGGGAGAGACCTTTTTATAGGTAGGAGCTAGGAGGCTCCAAATTGAGCACGGTTTGTGGCCACGCGATCGTGATCGAACGCTCTAGATGATGGAAGGGTTTTTGGTGGGTTTTGGGCCAAATTGGAAGGGTGTTGGGCTGCAACACGCACGAGGCCTTTTCGGTCCCTCGGTTAACCGTTGGAGTGTCAAACGAAGTCCAAATGGCACGAAACTTGACAGGCGGTCTACCGGTAGTAAACCAAGGCCGCATGGCAAGTCTTGGTCCAATCCGGAAATGTTTAACCCCCACACACGAAAAAAGGTATAAAGGACCACCGGAGGACATAGGAGCGCCGGAATGCAAAACGGACAACGGGGAAAAAGCTCGGATGCATGAGACGAACACGTATGCGAATGCAATGCACATGATGACATGATATGAGATGCATGACAAAGACAACAACACACACGGAGACAAAAACCGGAAACGGAGAAAATAAAATAACTTAGGCCGGAAACGGCAAGAGTTGGAGTACAAATAAGGTAAATTACACCCGGGGTGTTACAACACTCCACCACTACGAAAGGATCTCGTCCCGAGATCTAGGACTGGAAGAACGCCGGGTACTCAGAATGGAGGTGATCCTCGCATTCCCAGGTGGCTTCACGGTCGGAATGGTGTGACCACTTGACTTTGAGGAATTTGATTGACTTATTGCGAGTCTTGCGCTCAGTCTCTTCAAGAGTAGCAACGGGGTCCTCACGATAAGAAAGGTCTTCTTGGAGATCAATGTCTTCAAAGTTGACGGTGCGGTCAGGGGTCTTGAAGCACTTGCGGAGCTGAGAGACATGGAACACGTCATGCACGTTTGCAAAGTTGGATGGAAGTTCGAGTTGATAGGCTTGATCGCCTCTCTTGCTGACGATCTTGAAAGGACCCACGTATCTAGGGGCAAGCTTCCCTTTGATACCGAAGCGATGAGTACCTTTCATTGGGGAGACGCGGAGGTAAACATGGTCTCCGATCTCGAAAGCCAAATCACGATGCTTACTATCATAGTAGCTCTTCTGGCGCAATTGCGCTGCTTTGAGGTTATCACGAATGACTTTGCACATTTCCTCTGCCTCTGTGATCAAGTCATTTCCAAGAAGTTGACGTTCACCAGTCTCTGACCAGTTAAGAGGAGTACGGCACTTCCTGCCATAGAGAATTTCAAATGGGGCCTTGCCCAAACTCGCTTGGAAGCTGTTGTTGTAGGAGAACTCGGCATATGGAAGACAATCTTCCCACTTCATACCGAAAGAGATAACGCAAGCCCTGAGCATATCTTCGAGAATCTGATTGACACGCTCGACTTGGCCGCCAGTTTGAGGATGAAAAGCTGTGCTGAAACGGATGTTGGTGCCCATGGCCTTCTGAAAAGAATCCCAAAACTTGGAGGTGAAGATGCTACCATGATCTGAAGAAATCAACTGTGGAATGCCGTGCAGAGAGACAATCCGAGAGGTATAAAGCTCTGTCAATTGAGTTGTTGTGATAGACTCTTTGATAGGCAGGAAGTGAGCCACTTTAGTGAGTTTGTCGATGACAACAAATATAGCATCATTGCCACGCTTGGACTTTGGAAATCCAGTCATGAAGTCCATCTCAATGTGGTCAAACTTCCATTCTGGAATGGCAAGAGGTTGGAGGAGACCAGCTGGTCGTTGGTGTTCTGCCTTCACTCTTCTGCAGACATCACATTCATTCACAAATTGAGCAATCTCACACTTCATTCGAGTCCACCAATATGCCTGCTTGAGGTCCTGGTACATCTTCGTACTCCCAGGGTGGATGGAGAGGAGTGAATTGTGAGCCTCGTTCATAATTACTTTACGAAGGTCACCTTTTGGCACAACAATGCGATCCTCGGAGAAGAGAGTATCCTTGTCATCAAGGCGATAGCACTTGTACTTGGGTTGACTCTTGGCAATCCCAATCTTCACCTTCTTCACCATAGCATCAAGAAGTTGAGCCTCGCGAACCTGATCTTCCTAAGTAGGAGAGACTTGAAGGTTGGCGAGGAAACCTTGAGGAACAACTTGCAGATTGAATTTGCGGAAAGCTTCACAAATCTCGGGTTGGTAAGGCTTGAGAATCAAACTGTTGCAGTAAGCCTTCCTGCTCAATGCGTCAGCAATTACATTGGCCTTGCCTGGAGTATATTCGATACTCGGATTATACTCTTGAATCATTTCGACCCAATGAGTCTGCCTGAGGTTGAGATTAGGCTGAGTGAAGATGTACTTGAGACTCTTGTGGTCAGTGAAGATGTCCACTTTTCTTCCCAATAAGAGATGTCTCCAAGTCAACAGAGCATGCACAACTGCCACCAACTCGAGGTCATGAGTGGGTAGTTTTTCTTGTTGGGCTTCAACTGGCGAGAAGTATATGCCACAACTTTCTTCTCTTGCATCAACACTGCACCAAGACCTTGAAGAGAGGCATCACAGAAGACCTTGAACGGTTTAGATTCATCAGGAGGAGTCAGAACTGGAGCAGTGACTAATTTCTCTTTCAGGGTGTTGAAAGCGATGTCACATTCAGGAGACCAAACGTACTTGACGTGCTTCTGGAGAAGGTTGGAAAGAGGCTTCACAATCTTTGAAAAGTTCTCAACGAACCTTCGACAATAGCTTGCGAGACCAAGGAAGCTGCGGAGTTGCTTTACGTTTTGAGGTGGTTCCCAATTCACAATTGCAGACACCTTCTCAAGATTCACCGCTATGCCCTTGGCAGAGATGATATGCCCAAGATAGAGAACCTTATCAAGCCAAAACTCGCACTTTGAAAACTTGGCATAGAACTGATGTTCTCTGAGCTTATCCAGCACCAAACGCAAGTGCTTGGCATGATCTTCCTTGTTCTTGGAAAAGACCAAAATGTCATCGAGGTAGACCAAGACGAAGTCATTTGTGTAGGGGTTGAAGATGAAGTTCATCATGCGAGAGAATGTCGGTGGAGCGTTTACGAGGCCAAAAGACATGACAGTGTATTCATATGAACCATAGCTTGTTCTGAATGCCGTCTTGGGGATATCTTGCTCACGAATTCGAATCTGGTGATAGCCCATACGGAGATCGAGCTTGGAGAATACTTGAGCACCTTTGAGTTGTTCAAACAGCTTGTTGATGTTGGGAAGTGGGTACTTGTTCTTTATAGTCTTCTTGTTCAATGGACGGTAGTCAACACAAAGTCGGTCCGTTCCATCCTTCTTCTTCACAAAAAGAATTCCACAACCCCACGGAGAAGAACTAGGTCGGATGAGACCCATACGCTCTTGTATATCGAGTTGTTTCTTCAGCTCCTTCAACTCTTCAGGTCCAAGCTTGTCAGGACGTTTGCAAACAGGTTCCGTGCCAGGCTCAAGATCGATGACGAATTCAACTAGCCGGTGCGGAGGCATTCCTGGAAGCTCTTCTGGAAAGACGTCTTGATATTCGCAAATGACTGGAATTTGAGAGATGGCATCCAGTTCATCCTTCTCATTGAGAGAAAACAGACGGATGGTATCATCACGAGCGGCAAAGACAATTACATCCTCAGACGAATGAGTCAATTGAATCTGCCTGGCAGCACAATCAAGATGAGCCTTATGCTTAGAAAGCCAATCCATTCCGAGAATAAGATCAATATCCGAGTCGCCCAGAACAATAGGAGAAGCTAGAAATTTGTAGTCGCCCAACGTGATAGTAACATCCGGGACGCAGATATTAGCTGTCATTTGCTTGCCCGGGGACATGATTTGCAAAGGTCTTTGCAAATGCTGATAATCGCACTCATACTTTGATGCAAAAGGTTTAGAAATGAAGCAATGCGATGCACCAGTGTCAAATAGAACTCTTGCAGGAACATCGTTAACAGGAAGGTTACCCATGATGACATCTGACGAGTCCTCTGCCTGAGCTGCATTCATCAAATTGACCTTGGCGTGCTTGGGGTTATGCTTGACCATAGCTGTACTTTCCGATCTAATAGGAGGAGGAGGAGGGAGACGCCTCTGATTGAAGCATTTGTTGGCATAGTGACCCTTCTGTTGGCACTTGTTACACATGATCTCCGAGAGCAGACGGTGATACGGAGCACTTGATCTTGGAGCTTGAGACGAAGTCTTGTTCTGAAAGCCAGGGTTGGGTGGGTGGGAAGATCCACTGCCACCTTTACTCTTCTGCTGATAAGGCTGACGAAACGGAGGAGGAGGAAGCCAATACTTCTGCTGCTTAGCCACTTGAGTTGAGGAAGAAGGAGTTGCATCTCTGTCTCGCTTCTTGGAAGCATCGCACTTCAGTTGAGCAGTCTCTTGCTTCATTGCCATGTTGTAAAACTCATCGTACCTCTTGGGCTCAAAGAGGACAAGAGCTAGCTGGATTTCTTCTCTGAGACCACCCCTGAACTGGTATATCATGCTCTTCTCATCAGGGACGTCTTGCTTAGCAAAACGGGCAAGCTTCTGAAACATTTTGTTGTACTCGTAAACAGACATAGTGCCTTGGTTCAGGTTGCGGAATTCCTCACGCTTGCTTTCAACCACACTCTGAGGAATATGATGAGCTTTGAAGTCTTGACGGAATTCATCCAAGTAATCACACGGCCTCCTCTGGAATCTTTGTACTGCTGAAACCATTCTGCAGCTTGGTCTTTGAGTTGGAAGGAGGCGAACTTGACAAAGTCCTCAGGCCTGACGTTACTGCACTCGAAATGCTTGCATATGTCCACAAGCCAATCATCAGTGTCTGTTGCCTCAACACAATTGCTGAAGGTCTTTGGCTGGTTAGCAAGGAACTGGTTGAGTGTAGCAAACTGATTCTGATTGTTGCCATGGCCCTGGTTCCCTTGGTAGCGCTCTTGAAGAATTTGCATGATCAGCTGTGTGTTTGCATTGGTAGCGGCCATCACAGCTTGCCATGCCTTCGGAGGTGGAGGTGGTGGTGGCGGATCCTAATTCTTATTCTGATTGTTGCCCTTAGCGGGAGCCATCCTGAAGAGGGTGACATCCGTTAGCATCATGACAGACATATATTTGAGCTGAATCAAATGGATTGAAATTTGCAACATAAAGTCTTCACATCCGAACAAAATGAACGAATGCATTCCGATTGAAATGGTCACATATCCATAAATTGAGAAGCCACTTAGAATTGAGGTAGAAGAAAACAACAAGGTACGGACAAGAACGAATACTCGGTAAGGATCACCCAATCTCAAACCAAATATCCGCGGAAGAAGAAACTAGAGCTACAAGAATTCCCACCTATGAAACTCCCGAACCTTTCCGGTTATGCAATCGGGTGTTGGGGATACAGGGGAAGCATAATATCTCGCCCAAATCTAGCAAATCCTACATCCAGCTGTATCCATCCTTCAACACATAACCGAGAAACCTTCGGAAATCATTTACCTCAACCATCGAAAAGCATCCGTTATACGAGTTATGGCAATACTCCCGAACTCCCGCCCCAGTACTGGGTGGCGTCGAGGTTATCTCACCAACAACTACATAAAAGAGATTTTTTATGTCGGCGAAACTCAGGTATTCCAGAATCTCAATGATAAAATTGTGACGACAACACCTCGGATCTCAACTCCCCGGGACACTGCCACAACCCCTAAATGACAGGAGGCACCAAGAACAATGTTCTCGTCACAAATCGATCGGAACGATTCCAAGATACCCGCGTGATCCTAAAAATTTTTAGTGAAATTTGAGAAGAGGAGAGTCAAAACTCTACGTCAGGATGCCTTACCAGAGCGATGAAGGGACTGGATAGTAAAAATAATTCCTAAACTATCCGATATATATAATCCTAAATGACTCAAAACATTTTTCTAGACTCAACAACACCAACGATTCGATCAAGCAGGGGGCTCCTAAGGTCGGGGAAGGCTCTGATTACCAACTTATAATGCCCCGGACACACCCGCCGGTTGTCGTTACTCCTGGCGGGATCTAGACTGGCCCCACAGATCAATACTAGTCTTTTCTGCGCACTTTGTCCTCACTCATGCGCACCCGGGAGCAACTTCCCGGTTGGTCACCCATCCTGACACTACTCCAAGCTGAGCACGCTTAACTTTGGAGTTCTGTCCGAATGGGCTCCCGGAAAAGAAGGAATTCCTTATTGATATGAGTAGTCTATCATCCCTAATAAGCCAGGCCATCACATACACCCCCACTTAGAGGAACCGACGTCCTCGTCGGGCCACAGAAACGTTCCCTCTTGGCACATACGTCTGTGCTTCCAGTCCAGTACATGTGCCATGTCGTGTGCCACGACGGGTCACAAATGTCATGAACAGCATGACCACACACATGTCTGCAACCATCCTTGTAACCGCGAGGGTCGGCTCTGATACCAACTTATAACGCCCTCGATGCGGTTATATCTCCTACGTGTCGAAGCACGACTTAGAGGCATAACCGCATTCAAAGCAATGTCGCAAGTAAGGTAATCTTCACAACAACCCATGTAAATAGATAAAAGGGGGGAAAGGTACATAGTTGGCTTACACTCGCCATGTCACACAAATACATGAATAACATTACAACCATCCAATACACTCATGGTCCGACTACGGTACCAAAATAAAGATCAACCCCCACATGCGACACAGACCCGATCGCCCCAACTAGGCACCACTACTGATCATCTGGGAAAGACACGTAGTAACGCCGAGAGTCTTCATCGAACTCCCACTTGAGCTCAAGCGCACCGTCTGGAACGGTATCATCGGTCCCTGCATCTGGTTTGGAAGTAATCTGTGAGTCACGAGGACTCAGCAATCTCGCACCCTCGTGATCAAGACTATTTAAGCTTGTAGGTAAAGGCAAGGTAATATGTGGAGTTGCAGCAAGTGACTAGCATATCTGGTGGCTAACCTGTTCGCAAAAGAGAGCGAGAAGAGAAGGCAAAAGCACGGTCGAACAACTATGATCAAGAAGTGATCCTAGAACAACCTACGTCAAGCATTACTCCAACACCGTGTTCACTTCCCGGACTCCGCCGAGAAGAGACCATCATGGTTACACACACGGTTGATTCATTTTAATTAAGTTAAGTTTCATGTTATCTACAACCGGACATTAACAAATTCCCATCTGCCCATAACCGCGGGCACGGCTTTCGAAAGTTCAAATCCCTGCAGGGGAGTCCCAACTTAGCCCATCCCAAGCTCTCACGGTCAACGAAGGATATTCCTTCTCCCGAGACATTCCGATCAGACTCGGCATCCTGGTTACAAGACATCCTTGACAATGGTAAAACAAGTCCAGCAACACCGCCCGAATGTGCCGACAAATCCCGATAGGAGCTGCACATATCTCGTTCTCAGGGCACACTCAGATGAGCGCTCCATACAACTAAAACCAAACCTCGAGTTTCCCCGAGGGGGCGCTGCACAGGGCTCTAGTTTGGACCAACACTCAGAGGAGCACTGGCCCGGGGGGTTTAAATAAAGATGACCCTTGGGCTCCGGAAACCCAAGGGAAAAAGAGGCTAGGTGGCAAATGGTAAACCCAAGGTTGGGCATTGCTGGAGGAGTTTTATTCAAGGTGAACTGTCAAGGGGTTCCCATTATAACCCAACCGCGTAAGGAACGCAAAATCCGGGAACATAACACCGATATGACGGAAACTAGGGCGGCAAGAGTGGAACAAAACACTAGCCAAAATGCCAAGCCTTCCACCCTTTACCAAGTATATAGGTGCATTAAGATAAACAAGATAATATGGTGATATCCCAACAATAAACAATGTTCCAACAAGGAACGATCTCCAATCTTCACCTGCAACTAGCAACGCTATAAGAGGGGCTGAGCAAAGCGGTAACATAGCCAATCAACGGTTTGCTAGGACATGGTGGGTTAGAGGTTTGACATGGCAATTTTGGAGGCATGATAAGCAAGTGGTAGGTATCGTAGCATAGGCAGAGCAAAAGAGCGAGCATCTAGCAAGCAAAGATAGAAGTGATTTCGAGGGTATGATCATCTTGCCTACAAAGTTCCTATAGTTGACTTGATCATCGTAAGCGAACTCAACGGGCTCCTCGTTCACGAACTCATCTCCTAGCTCTACCCAAACAAGAACAACAAGCAAACGGAACACAATCAACCACGTGCAATGCTCAAACAACATGATGCAAACATGGTATGATATGCAGGGTGCGGTATGCGATGCATATGCAAGATTTGACAAGGAATGATTGAACCTGGCCTCAGCTTGGAAATACAAGAGTGCCACTAGAAAGGTAAGGTGATTTCAGTTGAAATCGATATAAAGATGACCGGAATCGGATGCACGGTTTGGAAATGGCAAGCAAAACAAATATGGCACCGGTCTGCGATAATCAGCAAGTAACCAACTAAATGCATCAAGATAAATATGCTACAACACTCAAACATGACAACAAAATACATGGCAGGGATCCACTCACGATGCTTGACAAAAGATGAACACTGAGTTATGGCTAATTCATCCATTAACAGGTTCAAACAAGCATGGCAAAAGTACAAAAGATAACATGTTTCAGACTTAGTGAAATTAACACAAGTCTGGAATTTATCATCAGGAAGCACACTTTAGAGCATGAAAACTACATTCTACAGGAACTTAACATGGCAAATCAAGGCATGGCATGAAGCTACTCAGAGCACTTAACAAAAGTCCCTTAGTGGCCTTGAGCCAAAAGGGATCAGAAAATACAATTGCAAGCATGTGAACATGGCAAAAACATAAACAGATCTCAGACTTAGTGAAAAACTGGAGGATGCAAATCAGTTAACGAGTAGGCATGTTTACGAGCTCGATGCACTCACTACAGAGCATGGCATGACAAACTAAGCATACACCCATCAAGAATACATGGCATAGAAGCTAGACATGGCAAGAACAACAACATAGCATGCACGGATCAATAGCAACATCCTTGGCAAAATCGCTAATCATGTCAACAATCTGCTAGAATTCACTTTATAGTAAAAGTAGAGCTCGATTGACTCAAGCTAGGGTGCTCCATAAATGCAAACAAAGACATGGATGGATAGAGAACCACAATGTTAATAAATCATCCTTACTGATCATCGTCAAAATAGGCACGGATCACTGGGAAACAACATGAACATATGGCATAACGACAAAATCAGGACAAGGACTTAGTGAAATTCTAAGTCCCTGAAATCAACATTACTGATTACGCTGCTTTGCAAGCTTGTGCTAGTCACCACAAATGTCACAAAAATACATGGCAAGCACCTCTGTAAAGATGGAATGGCATATAACAAAACTCATGTAGAGCTCAGGATCATATCATGCACACATTAAACATGGCAAAAATGACAAATAGCTATTTGCTGAAACAGATCTGCCAAATTCCTCACATAGCCCTATTCCAACAGCATTTCGGGCATGAAGATGAGCTCAAATGAAAATTATGCAATGAGGGGAAATGATGTACTCGTCGAGATGAACATTTTGATATGCTACACGCACAAATCGGATCTAGGATGAGAGAGTTACGACATGCCAAAGTTTGCAAAAAAATAGGGTTCGGGGAAGAAGTCAACCGAGGGGAGTTAACCAGATCTGGATCCGGCGCGGCACTGTTCACTGGAGCACGAACTTCGAGGCATCGCCAGAGTTAATGGAGACGGTCGTCGACGGAGTAGGAGGGAGAGGTGGCCGGGGTGCGCCAGCGACGAGGAGGCGGCGAGGGGACGGCGCCGGCGACGAGGTGGCCGCGGGCGGCGCGGTCGCCAGAGTAGGTAGCGGCGCTCGCGAGCGGCGAGAAGCTCGCCGGCCGGATCAGGTGGCGGGCGGCGACGCTGGTCGGCGTCGGGCGGATGGAGCGGCGCCGGGCGGAGGGAAGAAACGGGCGCGGGCGGCGGGGCTCCTTCGGGCCGCGGGGGCCCTCCTCGGGCCCGGGCGGGCCGCGGCGCGGGAGGTGGCCGGCGTGCCACGTGTCGCGCGCTGATTGGCGCGGGCGCGGCGTTGGGATTCGTCCGGCGGTGGCCGGACGTGTCCGGTGGCGGCGGGGCGATTTTTAGCGTTTTTGGAAGGAGGGGATCCGGGAATTTTGAGGGAGAGACCTTTTTATAGGTAGGAGGAGCTAGGAGGCTCCAAATTGAGCACGGTTTGCGGCCACACGATCATGATCGAACGCTCTAGATGATGGAAGGGTTTTTTGTGGGTTTCGGGCCAAATTGGAAGGGTGTTGGGCTGCAACACGCACGAGGCCTTTTCGGTCCCTCGGTTAACCGTTGGAGTATCAAACGAAGTCCAAATGGCATGAAACGTGACAGGCGGTCTACCGGTAGTAAACCAAGGCCGCATGGCAAGTCCTGGTCCAATCCGGAAATGTTTAACCCCCACACATGAAAAAAGGTATAAAGGACCACCGGAGGAGATAGGAGCGCTGGAATGCAAAACGGACAACGGGGAAAAAGCTCGGATGCATGAGACGAACACGTATGCAAATGCAATGCACATGATGACATGATATGAGATGCATGACAAAGACAACAACACACACAGAGACAAAAACCCGACAACGGAGAAAATAAAATAACTTAGGCCGGAAACGGCAAGAGTTGGAGTACAAATAAGGTAAATTACACCCGAGGTGTTACAAGCGCGCGCAGCGTCCTTGTTTCCTCTTTGGTGCAAAGGGGGCAAGTGCAGCCATGGAGTACCGATGCATCACGTAAAGGTTGCCATTCCGGTGCAATAAGACCAAGACCACGGACTGCTAGACGGAGGTCATCGTGGAGCCCAAAGCA
This sequence comes from Triticum dicoccoides, assembly GCF_002162155.2. Taxonomy (NCBI): domain Eukaryota; kingdom Viridiplantae; phylum Streptophyta; class Magnoliopsida; order Poales; family Poaceae; genus Triticum; species Triticum dicoccoides. The sequence continues at coordinate 105,424,428 of NC_041384.1, read as the reverse complement.
GCGTCACCACCAGAGCTTTGTGCAGGCGAAGACTACTTTTGTCAGGATAGCTTGTACTAGCTGCCCCCCTTCAAATTAGCCCGCCATTGTTGGCTCCCTTTCCGCACGATATTTGGGTAGAGGACCAGGGCCTCTATAAATAGGACTAGCCACCATAGTACAGAGGAGATCCCGGGAGATCATCAGAGATCAAGAGACACACCACAAGCTCACACGCGCAAGAACACCTCAACCTCAGGAGGCTGTTCTTCCCTTGTATTGTTCATCATAAGCCCAAGAAGCAATCCACCACCACCACACTGGAGTAGGGTACTACACCACAACGGTGGCCCAAACCAGTATAAACCCCATGTTTTTCTGTGTTGTGAGTTCGACGAGTTCGTTCGCAAGATCTTAGCGAGCTAGAGCGTAGATCGGTAGGAGGGGAAGACTTCGTGCGCACCCCAGTGTTTGAACCTTAAGGGTTTGCAGGAGCCCCACATCCGACAATGAGCATATGGTACACTTTCCGAGGAAACAACCTCAAGTCCACAGTATAAATTCTATTGGAAAAATTACAGCAATCACTATTGGAGGTTTTGAATTTCCTCTTCCTACTATCAAGAAGAAATATGATGTTCTTATTGTTGGGGATGTGCATATCCCCGTTGAGGTAACCTAGTGTTATTCGAAATTTCTCCGGTTCCATGTTATTAGAAATGAGTTTGTTAACAAGACCTGATCAACCTTGTTGGTGGATTCCTTTTGATGAGCATGAGATGGATGAAGTTAGAAAACACAACTCTCTGTACCCTCTTTTTACTTTCTGTTATTTATATTAAATAAAGAAAAAATAGTATTTTTCTGTCTGTTTTATGAATTATCCATGCAATAACAAATACCCTGAAAATAAAAGTTCTCCAAATGCCCTGAAAATTAATTATGAATTTTTCTAGAATATTTGAGAATATCTGGCACTGAGAACAGAGCAGGGGGAGCAACCATGTTCCCACGAGGGTGGAGGGCGCGCCCCCTGCCTCGTGGACCCCATGTGGGTTCCCTCCATTTATTCCAGCCACCACACACTCCTTCCTCCTCCCAAAAAAATCACCAACCAGCTCATACCCGAGTTCTTGCTCATCTTGCTGCCATTTTCGATCTCCTTGCTCAAAGCTCCTCTCACAAAACTGTTTTGGGGGATTGTTCTTTGGTATGTGACTCCTCCAATGGTCCAATTAGTTTTTGTTCTAGTGCTTTATTTATTGCAATTTTTTGCTACTTAGGTGACCCTATTCTTGAGCTTGCATGTCAAATTTATGTGGTCAAAAGTAGTTTTAATGCATGATATAGCCTCTAGGCACTTGTAGGAGTAGTTACTATCAATCTTGTTGAGTTTGGTTCACTTTTATTTTAAGTTACTAAAAATTTCAAAAAAATTCAGAAAAAGATGAAGAGATTTTTGAGGGGCTCATCGAGCCGAAGCTCAAAGGATAAGCAAAGTGAAGAGAACAAGAAGCCCAAGTATAATCTCCCTCGTACTGCGGAGGTTCGGCCATGTGAATGGCCTTGTGATGAGTTCTTGAAAGAGGCCGGGATTCATGAAGATTTTTATCATTTGGCTGAGAATGCAGGCCTCACCGCCTTCCTCCACGACAAGCGTGAACAGTACCTCTTACTCACCAATATCTTTGTGCAAAATTTTCACTTCCATGCTAGGAGATCAACACCTTCGGTGGAATTTTATTTATATGATGAGCATAAGGATATGTCACTTTATGATTTTTGCCAGGTCTGTTTGATACCCTTTGAGGGCAGCATAGAGGAACCACATCGTAATGATGTGAAGGGATTTATTGATATGATTGCTGTAGGGGAAACGAGGAAAGTTTCCGATGCGAGAATCACTAGTATACATTTTCCTGCTCTACGTTACTTTGCAATATTTTCTAGTATATGCTTAATTGGTCATGGGAACTGTGGGAACCTTAGTGTTCCTAATATTGCTATTTTGTGCCATGCCTTGTTTCATGATACTACTTTCAGCTTAGGCTCTATTGTTGCTAGACGGTTAAATCTGAACCGTACAAAGGGCCCCGTCCTCTGAGGCATCTTTGCCTCGCGCCTTGCTGCACACTTTAACATACCTATCAGGCATTATGAGAAAGAGGAAAAGTTGCTGCCTCCTATTGCTTTAGGTTATAAGAGTATGGTAGCATATGAGTTTATTGTTAAGGATAAAAATAAGATGCTCAAATATAAATTGATATTTAACAAAAATTATTGTGAGTTTATTACCTTGCCTGTGCCTTCTTTGTTTAACATATTTTCAGGCATATACCTTGTTCCGCCGGAGGACATTCATGCCTACCGAAGCCAGATGTCAGCTGCAGAGCCGGAGCCACCATCTGACCCGCACCGTCAGTCCGTTTATCAGTGGAATCTGGAGGAGATCGCCAGCCAGTGGCAATCTGAGGACCCTTCTCAGTACGACCCCAACTACAGTTTTGATCCATGGGCATAGACCAACTAAAGCCAAAAGCCTAAGCTTGGGGGAGTACGTATTTCTCACCGACATTACATTCATGTTCACACACTCATGCCAGTTGTCGGTGCTCATACTTTTTCATTGTATCATCCATGCTAGTTTATTTTCTTTTTAAGCTTTCTTCTTGGGTGTTTGAAAAACCTTAAGAAAAAACAAAAAATTTAGTTGTAGCTTCTAGCTAGTTTACTTTCCATGCCTATAGTGGTAGTAATTAAAAGAAAACCAAAAAATATTTCTCATTCTTCTTTTGCTTGTTGGGAGCTTTCCCGTGTATATACTTTTATTTCCTTTCTTTCCTTTGGGGGTCGAGAGGAGAAGACCATAATGAAAATGTTGACTGGCTCTCATATGCATTATTGTTGATCTAACAAAGAGCCCATATTACCTTGTCTTCTCTCTTGAATTGAATGCTTACAGATTCCATCTTAGTCCAATGCACGTGCACTATTATTATTTTCCACACTATTCGGTCGTGCAAGTGAAAGGCAATAATGACGATATATGATGAACTGATTGAGATGAGAGAAGCTGGTATGAACTCGACCTCTATTGTTTTTGTAAATATGATTAGTTCATCGTTCCTCATTCAGCCTATTATGAAACATGTTTGCAATGACAATTAGAGATTATAGTTTCTTATGCCATGCTTAATTAGCTAGGAGTTTATAATGGTTTACCTTGCGTGCCAACATGCTATTAAAATGGTTGTGATGTGGTATGATAGGGTGGTATCCTCCTTTGAACGATTCGAGTGGCTTGACTTGGCACATGTTCATGCATGTAGTTGAAACAAAATCAACATAGCCTCTACGATATTTATGTTCATGGTGCATTATATCCTACTCATGCTTGCATTCGGTGTTGATTAATTTTAATGCATGTTCATGACTATTGTTGCTCTCTAGCTGGTCGCTTCCCAGTCTTTTTCTAGCCATCACTTGTACTAAGCAGGAATACTGCTTGTGCATCCAATTCCATAAACCCCAAAGTTATTCCATCTGAGTCCACCATACCTACCTATATACGGTATCTACCCACTGTTCCAAGTAAATTTGTATGTGCCAAACTCTAAACCTTCAAATAAACATTATGTTTTGTATGCTCGAATAGCTCATGTATCAATTAGGGCTGTCTGTATCCTCCATGCTAGGCGGGTTATTCTCAAGAGGAGTGGACTCCGCTCCTCATTCACGAGAAAATGGCTGGTCACCGGGATGCCCAGTCCCATGCTCAAATCAAATCAAAATAATTGCAAACAAAACTCCCCCAGGATTGTTGTTAGTTGGAGGCACCTGCTGTTTCGGGCAAGCCATGGATTGATGCTTGTTGGTGGTGGGGGAGTATAAAGTTTACCATTCTGCTTGGGAACCGCCTATAATGTGTGTAGCATGGAAGATATCGAGATCTCTCGGTTGTTATGTTGACAATGGAAGTATACCGCTCAAATATTATTCATATCTATTTAAAAATCGAGCTCTGGCACCTCTACAAATCTCTGCTTCCCTCTGCAAAGGGCCTATCCATTTACTTTTATGTTGAGTCATCACCCTCTTATTAAAAAGCACCAGTTGGAGAGCACCGCTGTCATTTGCATCCATTACTGTTAGTTTACATTGAGTATGACTTGACTGGATCTCTTTTACCATGAATTACAATGTCTAGTCAGTCCTTGATCTTTAAAGGTGCTCTGCATTTATGTTTGGCAGTCTCAGAAAGGGCTAGCGAGATACCATCTTGTTATATCATATTATGATTGTTTTGAGAAAGTGTTGTCATCTAAGATTTATTATTATTCCACTCTAGTTGATTATGCCATTAATATGAGTAAACATGAGACCTAAATGTTATTGCGAATATGGTTAGTTCATAATATTTGCTGAAAAATTGAATGTTGGCTTTACATATTTACAACAACAAGAGCAAACAGAGTTTGTAAAAGTTTTTCTTTATCACTTTCAGTTTATCAACTGAATTGCTTGAGGACAAGCAAAGGTTTAAACTTGGGGGAGTTGATATGTCTCCGTCGAATCTACTTTTACCAACACTTTTGCCCTTGTTTTGGACTCTAACTTGCATGATTTGAATGGAACTAACCCGGCCTGATGTTGTTTTCAGCAGAATTGCCATGGTGTTACTTTTGTGTAGAAATAAAAGTTCTCAGAATGACCTAAAAATCAACGGAGATTATTTTTGGAATATATAAAAAATACTGGAAGAAGAATCCACGTCAGGGGGCCCACACCCTGTCCACGAGGGTGGGGGGCCGCCTACCCCCTGGGCACGCCCCCTGCCTCATGGGCCCCCTGACACTCCACCGACCTCAACTCCAACTCCATATATTCGTGTTCGGGAGAAAAAAATCAGAGAGAAGGATTCATCACATTTTACGGATACGTAGCCGCCGCCAAGCCCTAAACTCTCTCGGGAGGGCTGATCTGGAGTCCGTTCGGGGCTCCGGAGAGGGGAATCCGTCGCCATCGTCATCATCAACCTTCCTCCATCACCAATTTCATGATGCTCGCCGTCGTGCATGAGTAATTCCATCGTAGGCTTGCTGGACGGTGATGGGTTGGGTGAGATTTATCATGTAATCGAGTTAGTTTTGTTAGGGTTTGATCCCTAGTATCCACTATGTTCTGAGATTGATGTTGCTTGCTTGTCACTAGGGCCCGAGTGCCATGATTTCAGATCTGAACCTATTATGTTTTCATGAATATATGTGAGTTCTTGATCCTATCTTGCAAGTCTATATTCACCTATTATGTGTTATGATCCGTTAACCCCGAAGTGACAATAATCGGGACCATTACCGGTGATGACCGTAGTTTGAGGAGTTCATGTATTCACTATGTGTTAATGCTTTGGTCCGGTACTCTATTAAAAGGAGGCCTTAATATCCCTCAGTTTCCAATAGGACCCCGCTGCCACATGAGGGTAGGACAAAAGATGACATGCAAGTTCTTTTCCATAAGCACGTATGACTATATTCGGAATACATGCCTACATTACATTGATGAACTGGAGCTAGTTCTGTGTCACCCTATGTTATAACTGTTGCATGATCGATCGCATCCGACATAATTCTCCATCACCGATCCAATGCTTACGAGCTTTTCCTATATTGTTCTTCGCTTATTTACTTTTCCGTTGCTACTGTTACAATCACTATGAAACCAAAAATATTACTTTTGCTACCATTACCACTACTATCATATTACTTTGCTACTAAACACTTTGCTATAGATATTAAGTTTCCAGGTGTGGTTGAATTGACAACTCAGCTGCTAATACTTGAGAATATTCTTTGGCTCCCCTTATGTCGAACCAATAAATTTGGGTTGAATACTCTACCCTCGAAAACTATTGCGATCCCCTATACTTGTGGGTTATCATCATCCCAGGCCAAGACATGTTCGCACGATACATGCTTTCATAAAATTTGAGCCCACCCTTCATTTTCCGTCTAGACTCGCCACTGGTCACAACCACATGTACTCATTGTCTCTAAAATATCAAACATGGATGTTTTCATGGCCATTTTTTTGCAGCACTACAACATCACTTGATGGTTTCTCATTCGCGGCATGTCTCTTTGCTTCCCTTCTCTTCCTTCTTTGCAGCAGCAATTTTTCTCTGTGTTGACCTTTTTGCAGCAACAACTTGTCTCTCCGCTTTACAGACGGGGTTGCCTTGTAGGAGTTGGGACCAGTTGAACCAATGAAATTGTGAAATCCTTCACTATCTTAGTACTAATCACTACTCAATTATGAAAGATGACCCCACTGTCATTAATATGAACCCATCAAAGTTTATTCTACCTTTATCTCTGCTCTGCTTCCCTTCATGCTGCAGCAACTTTTGTCTCTCAATCTTTCTCTGGTCATCTTGCTTTTTCTTCTTCTCGACAGCTATAAACTTTTTTGTCTCTACTATTATCTGTTTGGTTCCTAATTCTAATTTCTTGTTGATTGCTTCTTCTTCTTTTATCCTCTTCCTCTTCTCAGTAGTTTCCCACCTCTTCCTCTCCACATCTTGTGTTTTTCTCTGGTTGCTCATGTCACTTCCTAGCAACATTTTCTGTTTTCTTAGGTCTTGCTCCTCTCTTTGTTCATATCAAAGCTTGTTTCTTGGCTTCTAATTCTTTGTCTCTCTGCCTCTTCAAGGATAGCATCTTCTTAGCTAGTTCACCATGCCTGATTGTACTTGTACTTCTATGGGACTCCGCATGGCATGTGCAGTGGTGATGAAGGTAGAGATGGACATGTCTTTGTCGAATGACTCTTGGTAAGGTCATCTGCACATGGAAGTTTGAATTTAGGACTCCTGGAAAAGCATGATTCTTAGGGATAAAAAGATGATTGGGTAGTTGTCCTTTGGACGCAAGGTGAAGATAACATATCATCTACTTAATGTCATCAACTTAATGCAATAATTTATTTTAATACTTGATACTTTAAGATGCATGCTGGATAGCGGTCTTGGGTGGAGTATTAGCTATAGGTGTAGTTGGATAATGGTCTATAGATGTTTGGACGTGATGCTCATATGTAGTTATGCCATGTATAATCATAGTCGTAAAAACTACAATTTAATCGATACACAATCGTAATTTGTTCAATACACCATGCTATCTTTTGGAGAGAAACCACGAGAGAACCTATGGATCCCGGACCAATCTTTTTTCCATTTCTTCCAACCTCAATCAATAGTCTCTTTTACATTTTCTTGCTTTTACTTTTCGTTGCAATCAATCTTTCATACACACTTGCATTTAATCCTTGTAACTAGTATGGCTAGTGATACTGACACCCTTGCTAGTTTCACTGGGGGCAAAGTTAGTTTTGCATTTGTGTCTGTAGGTACTTATCATTGGTTGCGTAGTAAACTCCTACTGGTTCGATAAACCTTAAGGTCATCCATTTGGGGGGGGGTTGTTTTTTGTTACAAACCCTTGTGCTTAGGTCCCAGGCACATTCCAAGTTAAGAGGAAGCCAAGGGCGACGTAGTTCCTCTGAGGGCGATGACAGGGAGGGTGGGGCCTTAAGCAAAGGCACGTGGAGGTGCAACCGGTGTAGCAGAGCGAAGCGACATCTATCTCAGTACAAGCCTAGGGTCATGGTCCAGGAGTGATGTCTACTACACAACCTTCTTCTTGTAGATGTTCTTGGGCCTCCAAGTGCAGAGGTTTGTAGGACAGTAGCAAATTTCCCTCAAGTGGGTGACCTAAGGTTTATCAATCCGTGGGAGGCGTAGGATGAAGATGGTCTCTCTCAAACAACACTGCAACCAAATAACAAAGAGTCTCTTGTGTCCCCAACACACCCAATACAGTGGTAAATTGTATAGGTGCACTAGTTCGGCGAAGAGATGGTGATACAAGTGCAATATGGATGGTAGATAAAGGTTTTTGTAATCTGAAAATATAAAAACAGCAAGGTAACTAATGATAAAAGTGAGCAAAATGGTATTGCAATGCGTTGAAACAAGGCCTAGGGTTCATACTTTCACTAGTGCAATTTCTCTCAACAATAATAACATAATTGGATCATATAACTATCCCTCAACATGCAACAAAGAGTCACTCCAAAGTCACTAATAGCGGAGAACAAACGAAGAGATTATTGTAGGGTACGAAACCACCTCAAAGTTATCCTTTCTGATCGATCTATTCAAGAGTCTGTAGTAAAATAACACGAATCTATTCTTTCTATTCAATCTATCCTAGAGTCCATACTAGAATAACACCTTAAGACACAAATCAACCAAAACCCTAATGTCACCTAGATACTCGAATGTCACCTCAAGTATCCGTGGGTATGATTATACGATATGCATCACACAATCTCAGATTCATCTATTCAACCAACACAAAGAACTTCAAAGAATGCCCCAAAGTTTCTAACGGAGAGTCAAGACGAAAACGTGCGCCAACCCTATACATAAGTTTGCAAGGTCACGGAACTCGCAACTTGATCACCAAAACATACATCAAGTGGCTCACGTGAATATCCCATTATCACCATAGATAAGCACATGCAAGAAATACATCAAGTGTTCTCAAATTCTTAAAGACTCAATCTGATAAGATAACTTCAAAGGGAAAACTCAATCCATTACAAGAGAGTAGAGGGGAAGAAACATCATAAGATCCAACTATAATAGCAAAGCTTGCGATACATCAAGATCGTGTCGAATCAAGAACACGAGAGAGATCAAACACATAGCTACTGGTACATACCCTCAGCCCCGAGGGTGAACTACTCCCTCCTTGTTATGGAGAGCGTCGGGATGATGAATATGGCCACCATAGAGGGATCCCCCCCTCTGGCAGGGTGCCGAAACGGGTCTAGATTGGTTTTCGGTGGATACGGAGGCTTGCGGCAGCGGAACTCCCGATCTAGGTTATTTTCTAGAGGTTTATGTATTTATAGGAATTTTTAGCGTAGGTCTCATGTCAGGGGGGGTCTATGAGTCATCCACAAGATAGGGGCCCACGCCCACAGACAGCTCGAGACTCTTCTGGCCCAACTCTTTTACTCCGGAGGCTTCTTTTGGTCCATAAAAAATCCACAAAAATTGGCAGGTCAATTGGACTCCATTTGGTATTCCTTTTATGTAGAACTCAAAAACAAGGAAAAAACAGAAACTGACACTGGGTTCTAGGTTAATAGGTTAGTCCCAAAAATCATATAAAATAGCATATAAATGCATATAAAACATCCTAGATGGATAATATAATAGCATGGAACAATAAAAAAAAGTATAGATACGTTGGAGACGTATCAAGGAGGCAGTGAGGTGGTTGTCCGTCGAACTAAGAGGGACGTGGCCGATGCGACTAAGAGCGCGAGGGGAAGGAGGGCGGCAAGGTGGGTGCGGCCTGGCAAGCGAGCCTTGGTAGTGGAGGCGGATTCACATGGGAATTTAGGGAAGAGAAGGTGGGGAGACATGGAGACATTAGTGGCCAATGAGAGGGGGGCTAGATAGGAGAGTGGGTTATGGATTGCGTTCACGACGAGTCTAGTTTCAGCAAACAGTCCCTATAACCGACGTGTCTATTCTCCATGCTTCAAGAACCGTAAGCCTTATTAGACCTGCCCAATGTATCGACACAACCCACCCGTAAACGGGCCGGGCATGGCACGACACGTCAAGACCCATATATAAGTGCGCCGTGTTGGTCCGGCAGTGTGCCTCGCCTCGAGGCATGACATATGAACTAAATGGACCGACATGTGTGCCATCGGTCTACATGTTTTTGGGCCAATTTAAGCTATTTTGAGGGATTTTGGGCTGTTTTGGACAATATATCAGAAATAATTCTGTTTTTCTTCTTTTTTTTCTTTAAAATTAAATGGGAGAGCAAATAATCAAGGATACCCCTTGCGGGAGTCATTTTTGGTGAGCTGAAAACGCGACACTTGGCACGCTCTCAGTCGCCGTCATGTGTCGCGTGATGGCACTTCCTCGGAATTTTGTTTTTATTTTTATCTTTCTGTACACGTTTATGGGTTTTAGAATTTTTTTTGGCTCTTTTGGTTTTCCCTAGATTTTGGAAAAACATATTTTTAAAATGCGCAAAGAAGCGCGTTTTTTTTCTTCCACGAGGGGCACAACTCGAAAAGAGAAAAAACATGTTTTTTTCTTCTTCCAGGAGATGCACAAATTTTCTTCTCGTGGAGCGGTAGTTTTGCTCATGAGATGTGCGTGTCGGAAAGAAAAAAATACACATCTTTTTCGTTTCGCATGAGGCATAGATTTGCTTCTCGTGGAGGCACATGTTTGCTTCTAGGAGAGGCACAACAATTGTGTCTTTCGGAAAGAGAAAAAACGTATTTTTTTCGCTTCCGCAAGAGACACAAATTTGCTTCTCGTAGAGGCATAGTTGTGCCTCTCGGAAAAGGAAAAAAGTGACAATAAAATCGTGCTTCCGGCTCGGTTTTCTTTCTTCCATTTTTTTCTTTTTTCTTTTCTGCGGCGTCAGAAATCCAAATCGATTTGAACGCACGATTAAAGAGATAAAACATTTCAACAAAATGAGTCTAAAAAGGAAAATTTTCCAAATCGATAATTTCGTTCAACGGCGGAGCTATGTTGGTGCCGAGGGGGGCCGTGCCCCCCCCCCCCCCAGCTTTGGAGAAAACCCTGAAGAAATTTTTTTTGGAGGGCCAGGATGAGGTGAAAATTAGCCTTTTGCCCCCTAGCTCTTCTCTCCCTAATAATAAAGCACGGATTGAGTCTCCGGGTTCACCGTTATTCTTTTTTTTCCACTTCTTCCCTATGTGGTCTCTTTTGCTGGTTCCTACGAGGTGGTACTATTTTCTTCACGTCTCCTCTCCTCGGTCGGATTTTAAAAGAATTGTACGTCTGGGTACCGGCAGCCACGCCAGCCCATCTAACTAGCTGCAAAAACATGGGCCTTCCTTATGGGCTGCGTGCAAACTTTCTTATCTTCCGTATTAGAGAAAGAAAAGAAAAACTGCTACAATGCAGAATTGAGCCTGGGATCTGTCTAATTCTTTCGGCCAGGACAACCAACTGAGATAAACATATTACGTGAAGAATAGTCCCACCTCGCAATTTTGAACACAGCCAAACCAGTTAATATACCAGCTGCCGCAGTAATTAACAAACAGCCATGAAAAAGGGGCAGCTAATTATTGTGGCTAAATATATGCGGCTAATTCAAAGGAAGGATGGTGTGGGCTCGGAAGAATATAAAGGAAGGATGGTGTGGGCTCGGCAGAATATTTGAATGGATGGGATCCTTAATAATGGTGTGGGCTCGGCTGAATATTTGAATGGATGGGATCCTTAATAAGGTAAGGAATGATTGTGGGTGGGCTTGCCAGAATATTTAAATGGATGGGATCCTTAATAAGGGATTATGTGAGGCTAATAATTAAAAGGAAGGATTTGATTGTGGGCTAAATATTTGAAGACGGATGACTGTATGATCCAAAAAGGAATGATTTGATTATGAGCTGAATATTTGAAGATGGTTGAGGAGGATTGTGTGATCCGGACAAACTTGACCACCACAATGGTGACGAAAAAGAAGAATTAAAACAATGTGTCTCTAGAAATGTACAATTTTTTGTTTCTTCCGTTACAACGATGGCCGTTTGTATCGACGCTAACAACATTGTTTCCTATCGATCTTTACAGGCCCAATAATAAAAGCAAATCACATGCTACCGAGTCAATTAAAGTCTTCCATAAAATGTACTAATATGTCAATCAACCATGTCATCTCATTATTTATGCTTTTTATTAATATTAATGTTATTTAGAGAGATAAGGCAGTACGTCTTCTCCTTATTACAATTGAAACCATGTTTTAGGACCTCTACAGCTTGATACCTACTATTTTTGTTTTTTAGAATTCTTTGTGTAAAATGCCAGTATTTCCAATTTTTTATTTTGTTAATATTGTGTGACAGCGGCACGGATGGCTGACAATTGGTGCTCCCCAGCCACCAGCACATGCCAACACCACATCTACAACCATCATGGAATATATTTCAAGTCGGGACAAGATAATCAGTTCTATTTTAACTTAGAATATGACGATGAATCATAGCTCTATATAGAAAATTCAAGTTCATTTGGAATCCATATATAACTTACTATTGTGTGGGTCTAAAATTTTGGTGCGCATTAAATTTCGCATGAACTATCATTGTGTTTTGCTCATCTAATTCTAACTAAATTTAAATACACATCAATTGTGTCTCCCGTAGCAACACACGGGCATTTTTCCTAGTTGTCATTTATGTTTCGCCCCCCCCCCCCAATGGTTTTGGTCTAGCTCCGCCACTGATTTCGTTTAACATGTTAACACACAGTGATCACTTGTCACAATCTTAACAACTTGAACAGGTGAAAGTAACCTCCAAAAGGCACCGCTTAATCAGCGATTTCGATTAAACGGGCCGTGCCGGGTCGCTGCGTGTGCCGGGCACACGCGGCCCGGCCTGTTTGGCCACCTATATGCCGTATCCGACGGCAACTAGCGTGCTTGCATGGGCCGCTAGAAAACTGACGTTTGCACTGTAGCATTTCGGAAAAAGGAAAAACCTCCACCGCACAGAGCCAGAACCCTCGTGCTCCTCCGGTGGCGACGGGCGGCGGAGGTGTGGAACTCGTCACGGTGCACAGGTCTACCAGCATCAGGTACTCCTGCGCCGGTAGCTTCGCCAGCCAGCACCGGCTAGAGGCGGGCGCCTGATTCATTCCTCTCCATCGAGTTATTTTTTCTGATTAGCTTTCTGGGAGGATTCATAGGTTATGAGTGCAGGTGTAAGATATTCCTCTGGGTAATCAGCATCCTTCTGAAGCTATTTTGCAGTCTGATTCCACCTTAGTCGGGTTCGGAGCGACCCTTATCCTATATATCATTATACACACAATTGTGATTTCAAGCATCCCCTGCAAAAATCGATGCAACAACCTGGACCTGGCCCAGAGTGGGCGACTGCGTCGTGGGCCGTCTTGGCCCAAGTGGCTTGTAATAGCAAGTACTTATAGTTGCATGTGTGCGTGTGAGAGGGGAGACGAATATAATCAGAACATTATTCCCATCAAAGCTTTCCTCTCTGCTCTTTCCCCCTTCTCCAAGTTCTCTCTTCCCTGAGCAAATTCCTCTGGTTCGAGATCCAGATCTCGGCGAGATGCAGGGAAGTGCTACGGGAACGTAGCATTTGGTACTCAGAGCCGTGTATCGATCCGCTTCCGTTGATCTGAAATTTTTTCCATCCAGATCTCGCGATCAATCCTTCGATCGGCTTGTAATTCCTAGCAAAAGGTGTGTATCCCCTCGGGCGATCTCGTCCAAAACACCTCGGTGTACCTGCGCTGGGTCGAGTAGATCGAGGAATTCTACAACGGCTCGTTCGGCCAAGCCTAACCTCTCAGCACGCATGGCGGCCGCGGAGCTCACCTTGGCGGACCTGCAGCAGCTTGTTCAAGCGACGATCCTGCAGAGCAAGGCGGTCTCCGAGGCGGGCGCGAAGACGGCGGACCGATTGGAGGGACTACAGGACTCCTTTGACAAGTACACGTCATCCTCGGGCAAGGCCTTCGATGCGCTGGCCACAACGACCACAGGGTCGCTGGCCCGCACAGAGTCGACTCTGGGTCGTGTGCTCGTCGCGCACAACTCCCTCGATGCGGCCGTGGCGGAGATGAGGAAGTCTCTGGAGGGGATCGTCCACCGCGTCAACACCCTGGAGCAGCCGGCGCACTCATCGCAGCTCCAGGACCCGCTGACTGCATGGACAAAGCCACTACAGACAAATCGACAAGGGGCTGCTCAACAGCAGGCAGGAAATGATTTCAGGGGTCTATGGGTGCCATCTCAGCATCGAAACCGCGGTGAGCATTCCAAATCCCAGGCTCAATTCCAGGAAGAACTGTTTGACGAGTATGAGGACTGTGATGGATCGCCGAATTCTCAGTTCCAGTACACTCCGGGGAAGTTTTCTGCTCGTATTCCGCGATCGAATTTCCCCAAGTTCGAAGGAGAGAACCCCAGGTGGTGAAAGAAACAATGCAAGAAATATTTCCGCATGTACAATGTTAAGCCAGAGTTATGGGTCGATTTTGCGACAATGCATTTTGCAGGGAATGCAGCGTTGTGGTTGCAAACCTATGAAGCAATGCACAGCATTGACAGTTGGGCAGCATTGTGTGTGGCTGTCTATGCAAAATTTAACAGGAACAAGTACTTCCGAGACATCGATGTGTTTTTCTCCCTGAAATAGCACGATTCAGTTGATAGTTATGCACACACATTTGAGGAGCAAATGCACAAAATGCTAGTGTACAATCACTCATATGATGAGACCTTTTTCATCAATCGGTTTGTATAAGGGTTGAAACCTGCCATTCGCGCTCCCGTCAAGTTACAGCAACCGACATCCGTTGATTTGGCTTATTCCTTGGCTCAAACACAAGAAGCTCTACTGGCCGAAGACACGTACAGATCTAGCAGGCGATGGCCCTCCAAACCTTATGTGCATGAAGGACTTATGGGAGCAGCACCTACTGTCAAGAGTGTTGAGGAGCGTCCCAAACAAACTGACAGAGTGGACTCCTTACGGGGCCAATGCAGAGCACGGGGTGAGTGTTTAAAGTGTGGAGAAAAGTACAGTCCTGGCCACAAGTGTCCTCAAACAGTGCAATTGCATGTCCTGGAAGAACTCATAGAAGCCCTTCAGATGTCGGAGATACCTGACAGTGATTCTGAATCTGAAGTCGACACACCACAGACTACTGGACCAAAGAACACTGACACTGATGCTTGCATGAAACTATCGGTTCACGTAGCAACAGGAACCTCTTCTAAGGAAAGTATTAAGCTGCAGGGCATGGTGGGGAAAATACAACTCCTAATCCTGGTTGATTCGAATAGCTCCACCAATTTCATCAGTGCAGATCTAGTACAAGAATTACACTGTCCAGTGGAAGAAATTGTTGGAGCCAAAGTCACTGTTGCTAATGGTGGAACATTATAGTGCAACAAGCAAGTGCCAAATCTTCAGTGGTTCTGTCAGAACAACTCCTTCAACACCTCCCTGAAAGTGCTTCCTCTTGGCACATATGACATCATCTTGGGAATGCAATGGTTAGAAACAATGAGCCCCATGTGGGTAGACTGGAGGAAAAAAGTGATGAGGTTTAAGTACCAAGGTGTGAGAATTACATTGAGAGGAGTCAGAGACAAGCTCACCTCTTGCATAGCCATTTCAGGGAAACACCTACAAGGTTTACTCAATACAGGAGCTGTCGAACAAGTCATTCAGCTATGTCACATTGTAGAAGCCCCAACAACTCAGGACCTGATACATCCTTCAGTTCAGTCCATTCTGGACAAACATAAGCAGCTGTTTAACACACCTGATACACTGCCTCCACACAGATCATTTGATCACCAGATTCCCCTGTTACCAGGAGCTAAACCTGTCAACAGCAAGCCCTACAGATACAATCCTATGCAGAAGAGTGAGATTGAGCAGCAGATCTCTATTATGCTACAACAAGGAGTTATCCAAGAGAGCACCAGCCCATTTGCTTCTCCGGTATTGTTGGTCAGAAAAAAAGATGGGAGTTGGCGATTCTGTGTGGATTATAGACAGCTCAATTCAGTTACTGTGCAACACAAGTATCCGATGCCTGTAGTCGAAGAGCTCTTGGATGAGCTGGCAGGGGCAAATTATTTCACTAAACTGGACCTCAGATCTGGGTATCACCAGATAAGATTAGTGGAAGGGGAAGAATACAAGACAGCATTCAAAACACATCATGGTCTTTATGAATTTAAGGTTATGCCATTTGGACTTACAAATGCACTAGCAACCTTTCAAGCGGCAATGAATGCACTCTTTGCTCATCTGTTAAGGAAGTGTGTACTGATTTTCATGGATGACATCCTCATATTCAGTGAGAGTTTGGAGCAACACCTAGCACACTTGGAAGAGGTGTTCACAATTCTGCAGAACAACCAGTTGTTTGTCAAATACTCTAAATGCACTTTTGCTCAGTCAGAACTAGAATACTTGGGTCATGTCATCAGTGGCAAAGGAGTTCACACAGATCCTTCCAAGATTAGAGCTGTACAGGAGTGGCCAGTACCTCTTACTGCAAGAGATATCAGAGGATTTCTTGGTCTTACTGGATATTACAGGAGGTTTATTAAGAATTATGGGATCATTAGCAGGAGTCTATCTGATCTACTGAAAAAGTATGTGGTGTTTGCTTGGACACCAACCACTCAGGCTGTCTTTATGCATTTGAAAGAAGCTTTGGCCACAGCCCCAGTGTTGGCCCTCCCAAATTTCAAAAAAGAATTTACGGTCGAAACAGATGCCAGCAACAGTGGCATTGGTGCTGTGTTGATGCAAGAGGGCCACCCCATTTCCTATCTCAGCAAAGCTCTGGGCCCTAAATCTCAGGCATTGTCCACTTACGAAAAGGAGTGTTTGGCAATATTACTGGCTGTGGAAAAATGGAAATCGTACTTGCAGCATGCTCCCTTCACCATTGCTACAGATCACAGAAGCTTGGTCCACTTGCAAGATCAGAAAATGTCCAGCCCCATGCAACAGAAAGCATTTCTCAAATTGCTTGGGCTGCAGTACACGATTGTGTACAAGAAGGGATTGGAGAACACCACAGCAGATGCCCTATCCAGACCACCTGCTCCCATGGAATTGTCTGCAATTTCATTCTGCACCCCCAAGTGGCTGTCCGTCGTTGCTGAAGGATATCAAGCTCATTCAGCAGACAAGGAACTTCTTCAAGAACTAGATCTCTCTAGCAGAAATGACAAAGGCTATATCCTGCATAATGGAATTATTCGATACAAGGACAGAATTTGGCTCGGCCATAATACTGAAGCACACCAGGCAATTCTGCTAGCTCTGCATAGTAGTGGAGTTGGGGGCCACTCAGGGTTCCAAGGCACATATCAGCGAATCAAGGCCTTGTTTGCTTGGCCTGCCATGAAACAGGCCATCCAGGCATATGTGCAAAGTTGTAAGGTCTGTCAGCAGGCAAAGGCTGAACATATCAAGAAACCCGGATTACTCAGTCCTCTTCCCATACCCAAAGAGGCCTGGAGTTTAGTCAGTATGGATTTCATCGGGGGGCTGCCCAAGAGCAAATCCTTCGACACTATCCTAGTGGTGATCGACAAGTTCAGCAAGTACGGGCACTTTTTACCTCTGTCACATCCTTTCACCGCACTGCAGGTTGCACAGCTCTATGTGGACCAGGTCTATCGGCTGCATGGCCTACCCAAAGTGCTGGTAACTGACAGAGATCCCATCTTCACAAGCACACTGTGGCAAGAACTATGCAGACCGACGGACACTACCATGAACATGAGTTTAGCTAGTCACCCCGAGACAGATGGAAAAACAGAGAAGTTGAATCAGTGTCTGGAAACGTTCCTGCGATGCATGGTCCACTCAACTCCTAAGAAGTGGGCACACTGGCTGTCCCAGGCAGAATATTGGTACAATACGAATTATAATTTAGCACTAGACACAACACCATTTCAAGTTTTGTATGGATACCAACCTCGTCACTTGGGAGTTGATAACTTGCAGAGTTCACTATCTTCTGACCTGTCAGGATGGTTAGCTGAGAGGAATCTAATGCAAGGGTTAATCAGGGAGCACATACTGCGCGCCCAACAATGCATGAAGGCTCAAGAAGACACTAAACGCTCTGATCGTTAGTTCAAGGTGGGTGACTGGGCATTCCTGAAACTCCAACCCTATGTGCAACAGTCAGTGGCCCGGCGACCGAACCACAAACTGGGTTTCAAGTACTTCGGACCGTATCAAATAGTTGCTCGCATTGGTGAGGTGGCTTACCGGTTGGCTCTGCCAGAGTCCAGCAAAATCCACCCAGTGGTGCATGTTTCTCCGCTCAAGCTGGTGGCTCCCCCATCCAGTTCCGAGGATTCGTCAGAGTCGCTACACTGTGTGCTCGAGCATGCGTCCAGACCAGCTCAAGTGCTCCAATCATGTTTGGTGCAAATGGGGGGTCATACCCGCACACAACTGAAGATCGCGTGGCAAGGGTTGCCGCTGCCCATGGCAACCAGGGAGTGGGCAAGTTCAATCGCGCCAGCGACAATGACCTGATATTGAATAGTCGAGGACGAGCTGTTCCTTAAGGAGAGGGGAATGCAACAACCTGGACCTGGCCCAGAGTGGGCGACTGCGTAGTGGGCCGTCTTGGCCCAAGTGGCTTGTAATAGCAAGTACTTATAGTTACGTGTGTGCGTGTGAGAGGGGAGACGAATGTAATCAGAACATTATTCCCAGCAAAGCTTTCCTCCCTGCTCTTTCCCCTTCTCCAAGTTCTCTCTTCCCTGAGCAAATTCCTTTGGTTCGAGATGCAGATCCCGGCGAGACGCAGGGAAGTGCTACGGGAACGTAGTAATCGATGGAGAAAGCTTCTGCTTCCGATGACTCTCCTTATTTGAGCACAGACTGCGATTGGTCCCAGCTTCAGGCTGATGTGCTCCTCCAGATCTTTGGCACTCTGGAGATCCCGGATCTCTTCAGCTCTCGTGCGGTGTGTCGATCCTGGCACCTCATTTATCTGGAGGCCCGTGGTCTCCGCCTGTGCTCGCCGAACCAGAGCCCCTGCCTTGTTTACTCATCCGGCGACCATGACGCTAACACCGCCACCCTGCATAACATGTCCACCAACAAGCTTTACCACGTCACCCTATCAGAGCCTGCCTTCCACACACGCCATGTCATGGGCTCCTCGTACGGCTGGCTCATCACTGCGGTTGAGCGGTCGAATCTCATACTAGTCAACCCTGCAACCCGAGCTCAGATAGCTATGCCTCCACCTGAAACCATGAACAACGTTATCAAAGACTACAGGAGCTCAAAGTTATTGTCGCACACTTCCATCTAGGAGATGCATGTTAAGCTATCCCTTGGATTATAGCCTAGGAGATCGATTGGCAGGCCTTGTTCTATGAAAAGAGTATCCTTATGGTTTAGGAACCCCAACATCTATTGAAAGGTATGATGCACCCCTCGGTTTACCAACATTTCCATTCAATCTCATTTAGATTCTATTAACTAACAAGCCGGGATCCAATTCCATTTCAACCGCTGAGGTCATTAACGAACTAGAAAAGAGCTAAGGAACTATTTCCAGATACCTAATCGGGTGCTGAACGAACTACTACTTCAATATGTCATTGCGAAGAATGAGAGAACTAGTTTCAAAGGATAGCGATAGCATTCCCGGAAAGTGAGCTTGACCCACGGATTCCAGAATGATGCAACAAGAAATGGTAGTTTTCTGTGTTCCTAGGTGGATGGGTAAAGGCATTCCTAAGATGAAGATGCGGATGAAGATGGGGCTGGGCTATTGGTAACACCATTCCAGGCTCTCCAATTCGAATAGATCAATGGCTTGGTCTAAGCTTCCCTTGGTTCTTCCGTTTCGAGAGGAGGGGTATCAGATTGTGCATAGGTTGGTGGGTCAGGCTCGGTGTGAATACCTTTTGTGAGTGACTCACCATTCCTGCTTGATCTGTCTCCTACTCCAGCCCCTGCTCCTGCTAGAAGGGCTTACGACGAATAGATTGTTGGAATGGCTTTAAGTGAAAGGGAATCCGGCAGCTTATATAGCGCTAGTGAGAGGCCTCCTAGTCTATTTCGATGGACATCTCCTAATCCTTCTTTTTCTATGGGTTCAGGAATGCCATGCCAATAACAGATAGAGCAGCTAATGGTCAAGCCAGAGGCAGCAGGTCTCATTCCAGACTCCACTCAGAATACCCGGCTCTTTTTCTAGACTGCTTGGCCAGATCTTCACGATAAATTTACTTACTCGCATCAAACAAAACCCTTTGATTAATTGCCAATAGCGTCTTCTCTTGGCTTCCCCTCAACTATTTGAACCAGACGTCCACCCCGAAACGAAATAGGTCTTGTGTCGGCCCCTCAGTTCTAGGCCGAAGTAGAGCGAACGTGTTTCCGCACGCGTCCAAATTCTTATTCATATACAACCCATTTCTGCGTGTGGAACCTTGGATTTCTGGCGTAATAACGGTGGAAGGTATCAAAATATTACGGCCGCATAACATAGTATATACACTAAGGTCGGCCAAAATATGGACACCCGAAGGGCCCGGCGCGCACAATCCTATGCGCTATCTCGAAGTAAAGAAGTGTGGCTTGATAGATAAGTTGCACAAACCTTTGAGCTCGATACCATATAGTCCAGCGATTAGTTCATAGACGGGGAGCTCCATTCTCCCATTGTTCGGGACTCTCATTGTTCTGTTCAGAAAGTAGTCAGCATCTTCCTTTATTCAATTAGCAAGGCAGTGCTGGTTGAGTTAGACTGCGCTACACACTGAAGAGGGCGTGCTAGATGGATATGATGTTCTTTACATGGATCTGTTCTCACGGGATTTTAACACCGAAATGGAGCCGTACCATCTTACACTTGAGGAAGCCCGCTTCTTCTTTTATGTGAGGGTCGTTCTTTCTTGCGATCCTTCCCAAGGAAACTGCACAGTGCTACGAGTACAGCTGCCCAATAATCAACTCTCTTATACCAGGGTTGGGGACTCCAAATGGACTTGGATTGGTGGAAAAGGCAATTGCTGGGAATATCAAGATATTCTTCATAACAACAATGATGGTTTGTTTTATGGAGTTCGTGGTAGGGGTGAAGTTGATTCTATTAATCTTAATGGACCTTCCGCTGAAGTGAAAGTTATTTTGAAGCCGATCATATCCTATCAAGCGCATAGTAGATATATTGTTCAAGCACCATGGTCCATGGGGAGATTTTTTCCAGATATGGAGACATGATAAGTATAGTATTGAGAATGGAAAAAGAGAACGGGTTGCAGACAAGTTTTTTGTGTACAAGATTGATTTTGTTGAACAAAAGCTTGTTGAAATAAATAACCTCCAAGATCATGCAATGTCCATTGGTTTCAATAGCTCATT
The DNA here is from genome assembly GCF_002162155.2 of Triticum dicoccoides. Taxonomy (NCBI): domain Eukaryota; kingdom Viridiplantae; phylum Streptophyta; class Magnoliopsida; order Poales; family Poaceae; genus Triticum; species Triticum dicoccoides. The sequence continues at coordinate 105,403,395 of NC_041384.1, read as the reverse complement.
CCTGCTCCCGGTGAAAGACTTCTCTACATTGATTCCCAATAGCATCTACCACACGGATGACTTGCTCAGATATATCTACTCTCACAGATATAGTCTTAGGCGGGTTGTTGTTTTCAATATGGAAGATAGCAGTTTCATCGAGTTATCGCCCCCTAGTTTAGATTCAAGATTGAACTGGCCGCCCCCGGTTTGGATTCAACCATCACTTACTTGAGGTTAGTGAAAATTACTAATATAGAATACATACATTATTTTATCTGTTTATTATGTTTTGTGTTTCGGGTATGTATCCATGTTCTGTAAATGGCTAGTCAGACCTTTGTAATCGGCAAAAGTGATCATGTATCCTCCATGTTCTTGTATAGCCATGCACTTATGCCGCATGATAACTATTAAGTAATGGCTACAATTTCTTAGAATATTTCTACATGTAAATAAATCTTTCGGATGCAAACCATCTGTTCAGTAGGATAAGATTGCTACAGTTATTTTCGAGGAACACACTTAACCGAATACTTTCTTGTTTTAAGTGTATACCAGTACTATGTGTAGAGCTTGGTGTGCTGCTAAAACATGCTTAAATGCTTACCCTTTTATGCTTATTATGGCTGCCAAACCAAATATTTATACTTAACTCTAGATCAAAATCCTTCTGTTGTTTTTGGAAGGAGGCTTACCAATAAATATAAAGTGCCTTAACTAGCTTTGTAATATCCTACTCTGAAATGTTTCATTCATCTGTCCCTCAAGATTTATGTCAAATTATTTTCTCTTTCCTAAGGTACTAGCATACTGTTTTGAGTGATCCTAAAACGTATTTAATTTTTTTAGGAGTTACAATATCGCTTTTCCAATTTCTTATCATCACTTTTTATGATGATTAGTATTTACTTATCATACAAGTAAGGTTAGGTAATACTCCCTCCGTCCCAAAATAAGTGTCCCTGATTTGGTACAACTTTAGTGCAAAGTTGTACTAAGTCAGCGACACTTATTTTGGGACGGAGGGAACACATTTGATTTATTCAATACATGTATGATCAACTAACTGATACAAAGTAGTGAAAATAAATCCAATGATGTAGCACATCGATCTCTAATTCTCCACAAGTCCAATGATCACTGTAGAAATATAATCATACTGGGCGAACCAGAAAACAAGAGTAGCAATTGTCTCGGACCATTAGGCCAAAGTCAACTCTAATATTTATATAAACAATCATTTATTTCTTGCAAATTTCCAGCGAATTGAACACTGTTTATCCAGGCCTTCAAATAGAGAGGCCTTACTTGGAATTTGCTGCCTAAATGGCACATAACTGACTCGTGCTTATTTGGAGGTCCTGCCAGTAATAAACCAGACCTGTTTTCAAGGTCCTGCTCAGCAATTATGAATCAAATCATTTGTGTTCTGTCATCTAGCTACTTTTTAAAATAAACCAATATGTTATTCCAAAGAATTATTGGCTTTGCATACATATGCTAATGCTGATACCAAGTATGCATTGCCTCATTAATAATAAATATGTACAAAGTTTAAAATACAAAACAAAGATCAACGAATGCCCGCTCTAGGAAACAAAGTCATAGTTAAATTACAGATTTTGTTCTATCCAGATTCTTATCTTTTCCGCCTTGCCCTGTTTTGCCCTGAGTTGTTCTACGGTTTAGGCTTAAAATTTGAAAAGTATGCGTTGCCTCTGCTTAAGGAGTCTTAAAAGTGCTTGAGTGTCCAGGCAAGTTAGGAACTTATTGTGCACATTGTTTAGGACATCTTACAGGCCAGTTAAGACATGAGTGGAGAAATATTTAGTTGTAGCTTTGTACCATTTAATGTTTGATCTTTGAAATATAATGGATTTTGTTCTGATGAGTCATTTCTACTGGTTGTTGCGACATGCACCAGAGCATTCACATCTGAAGGCTCACATCTTGGAAAACAAACTTTTTTTGAGAAGGTGCATCCTGAACTTGTACAGTTCAAATAACAAGATTTCTACCTCTGCTCCGTCTATTGTTTTAGCTGGTTCAAGTGAGGAACTTGTGATTATCAGTAATTGTTCATCAGGTAAGTGTAAGTAAACTTTTCGTTTGGTGTACCACCCTGATATTGTCCATACTGATGAATATCTCTAGTTTATGCAGGCAATTGGATCGGACCATTGCTAGTCCACCTGTTTCGTCAAAGGTTTATTGCTGATGGAATTGAAAATTTGGTCAGGATAGGTATCCCAGTTAACGCTGCTATCTCCTTGTGGTGGAACTGTTTGTTCTTTGGTCAGAACCTCATCTTATTCATTATGGGCTCATTCGGTTTGGAGGAAATCAAAACATAGGAATTAGGAGTAGTATAGGAATTTTATAGGATGGCACTTGCCATCCTAAGGAATTGACTTGCCTCGTTCCTACGCGCAAAATAAGCTTTGAGTGAATGTGTAGTTTCCTCCAAAAACATAGGAAATGAATAGTATTCCTACGAAATTCCTGTTCCTACAAACCGAATGCATATATAGGAAATTTTCCTCCAGAATACTTGTTCCTATGTTTTTCCTACGAAAATCCTCCAAACCGAATGAGGCTACTTGTTGGAGGAAATTTTGCCGTCAAGCAAATGTTTCCCTTGCTTAGGATTCTTGTTATAATCTCATGTATCAACTAGCAATCCAGATGAGTAATCCAGAGTCGCAACATAGTTGGAACTTCTTTGCTCTAATTGATGATGGCTCCACCTGTGAGGCAATCTGCTGCAGAGAGGACCTGATGCCAAAACTTCCTGGAGAAAACACCCTTGTGAGCTGTGAGAAAGGATCGTAGAGCATGTTAAAAATCTTCTTCACCGTGCCCTGTTGAAGTTAATGACCGTGTTCTTATATCTGAACTCACACATCGTGTGGTTTGTGTACGTGACAAGGAACTCAATGAGCTCATGGGACAGTTTGGAAGGCTGGATATCCAGCAAATCTCCAAATGGCCATTCCTAATAATCTCATGGTTTGTGTACTAGTGCCTTCCCAACATTTCCCAGCCGCTTTGAATTAAAACACAGTTTGAATCCGCAAATATTTTTGGAGCCTCCACCTTGTTCTTGCTTGTAGCTCCTGCAGCAAAAAGGGAAGTGAGAAACGCATTGCATTGTACCGTAACATGGAAAAGATGCTAGAAAAAGATAAAACATCAACCAGCTATGTAAAAGGTACTACACCAAAGGGTTTGCTGCATAAAAACCATAGCAAAAACCATAGTGCCTCTGTGGTACTTACAATTTTTAGACCATAGTATCAACACATTAAAAACAGTTGCATGGAACCATAGCAAACAATAACAAACACTAGCAACAACACAGAAAAAATAGGTTGCGCAACATAAACACTAGATGATCTCTGCAACTTTCCCCCATTTTAAACACTAGCAAACAAAAATACAGGTTGCTACAAAGTTTCTTTGAAGTCCTAGGGAACATACACAAAAAATCCACACCGCTGACTATCTACTCTTCTCTTCTCCTAGGAACAAGCAACAAAAAGACAAATCCTCAAAACAACGCTAAAATATTGGAAAAGAAAATGAATGTTGTGTGACAAATAACAAAGTACATCAACTGCAAATTTTTAAAGCAAGCATGAACATGGTGTGTATAATCAACGCAAAGTTGAACCTATCAAACATAGTATTGCAACAATTTCCATTATAGAACCCCTTATAAACATCATAAAATATTCCATCAAAATGAACCTATCATCACAGCACTACAACAAATTTCATTTTAAAACCCCCTATAACATCAGTGCAACAATTTAGCCCCTATCAACACAGAAATGTAATTTTCCCAAACCTAACGCCAATCCAATGCTGGCATCCCTAGCATGAGCCAACTCAATCTCCACGAGAACTTAGCCCATTCTGAGGAACCATCGTCTCCCCCTGCCAAACGCCGGTGTGAGAACACCGACGATCTCCCCATGGCGACCCCCATCACGAGACCCAAGTGAATCGCACCTTCCAGGGGTGCCATTGGTCTTCGGACACCTGAGATCCCTCTCGGGCATCGCTCCCGAGTTCCCGTCATTGCCCTCTAGTTGTCCCTGCTCCTATCTCTCCCTCTATTCGGAATAGACGCATAGTCCCAATGAAATGGTTGCAACAAATCACTGAAACGACAATACTGGGTAAAAGATTTGGTTGGTTTTCGGGCGACATGGCACAACATGAAGCTTTGAATCAAGATTGATCCAACGTCCCGCACATGACTGGCATGCCGCGCGGCTGGTCGGCTGGACAAAATCATTTTCTTACTACCACACTCTACCCTATATTGGACCACATAGGAAGAGGATTTGTAGCACTCAGGTGCTCCACACCCCTATATGAGTATTTAATTAAAAAAACCCTAGGGAATTAAAAAACCAACAATTTTGGGATATCAAAGCTAGGTGCCCAATCTACTCCCATGTTAAGTTTCATGAAAAAAATACCAGGAAATGTATTATGGGTGAAAAATATGAAAAATTCCTACATATATAGAAAATTTGTCTGGAAGGATTTTAGTTCGGACTGTATTTTCTTCACCATGGATACGTTTAGTAGTATTTTTTTAGGAAACTTCACACGGGAGTAGATTGGGCACCCAGATTTGATAACCCCAAATTCCAGATTTTTTATTTTATTTCATATTTTTTGAATTTAATATTCATATAGGGGTGTGGAACATCCAGGAGCTCCTTTGTATTTCCCGGACCACATACTCCTATCTACTTCCTCTGTTCTTAAATAGAAGTCCTTTTGAAATTCCAATATAGACTAAATACGGAGAAAAATGAGTGAATCTACACTCTAAAATATGTCCATATGGATCCATATATAGTCCATATTGAAATCTCTACAAAGATTTATATTTAGAAACAGGGGGAGTATACTCTACTGCCTTTTTTAGGGGTCTGAGGGGTATCTATACTGGACCTGGACCAGGCCCAGTCCTAGGTTGCACGTAGGGCGGGCGGGCTGAAATGAGGCCCACTCAATCGACGCCCAAACGAAGGGAAGTTGAGCGGCGAAAAAAAAAACACGAAGGGAAGCGCAGCGCAGCGCCCCTTTCCTACCTCCACCGCTCAGAGCCCAGAACCCTCCTGCTCCTCCTCCGGCGGCGACAGCGGCGGGCGGCGGAGACGAGCACGTGGAGCTAAGTCGTCACGGCGCACTAGCCACCCCTGCGTCGGCAACTTCACCAGCCCCCACTAGCTCAACCTCGCCGTGGCGTACGCACCCGCGCAACCCCTCCCTCCCCTCCCTCCCCCCGAATCCCCAGTCTAGGAGGGTTCAGCTCCCGCCCGGCTCCGCGTATTAATTCCTGCTACTCAGCTCGGCCTCGACCCTTCTGCGTTCGAATTCCCGGGGCCCTAGGGTTCTGCTCCCGGCTAGAGCCGGGTGCCTGATTCATTCCTCTTCGTCCAGTCGTTTTTTCTGATTCGCTTTCTGAGAGGATCTGAGGTTATGAGTGCAGGTGCACAGCATTCGATTCCTGAAAGTTCTTCTGCAGTCCGATTCCACCTTCCAGTCTGGTTCGGAGATACCTATACCTATATATATCGTACACACAATTGAGGTTAAGTATCCCCTGCGAAAATCAATGGAGAAAGCTTCTGTTTCGGATGATTCTTCAGATTCGAGCACTGATTGTGATTGGTCCCAGCTTCAGGCTGACCTGCTCCTCCAGATCTTTGGCACTCTCGAGATCCCTGATCTCTTCAGCTCAGGTGCGGTCTGTCGATCATGGCACCTCATTTATCTGGAGGCCCGCCGTCTCCGGCGGTGCTTGCCGAACCAGAGCCCCTGCCTTGTTTACTCATCCGGCGACCGTGACGCTAACACGGCCACCCTGCATAACATGTCCACCAACAAGCTTTACCACATCACTCTATCGGAGCCTGCCTTCCGCACACGCCACGTCATGGGCTCCTCCTATGGCTGGCTCATCACCGCCGATGAGCGGTCGAATCTCATACTAGTCAACCCTGTAACCAGAGCTCAGATAGCTATGCCTCCCCCTGAAACCATGAACAATGTTAGACTGCGCTACACCGAAGACGGTGTGCTAGACGGATATGATGTTCTTTACATGGATCTGTTCTCTCGGGATTTTGACACTGAAATGGAGCCGTACCATCTTACACTTGAAGAAGCCCGCTTCTACCTCTATGCGAGGGTCGTTCTTTCTTGTGATCCCTCCCATGGAAACTGCACAGTTCTCGTAGTACAATTGCCAAAGGATCAACTCTCTTATACTAGGGTTGGGGACACCAAATGGACTTGGATTGATGCAAATCCAAATTGTTGGGCTTATCAACATATACTTTATAACAACAATGATGGTTTGTTTTATGGTGTTCGTGGTATGGGTGAGGTTGATTCTATTGATCTTAATGAACCTTCCGCTGAAGTTAAAGTTATTTTGAAGCCGATCATATCCTATCAAGCGCATAGTAGATATATTGTTCAAGCCCCATGGGGAGATTTTTTCCAGATATGGAGGCATGATAAATATAATAAGGAGAATGGAATAACAGAGCGGGTTGCAGACAAGTTTTATGTGTACAAGATTGATTTTGTTAAACAAAAGCTCGTTGAAACAAATAACATCCAAGATCACGCAATTTTCATTGGTTACAACAGCTCATTTATGCTTCCAGTGAAAGACTTTTCTACATTGATTCCCAACAGCATCTACCACACGGATGACTTGCTGGATTATATCTTCTGTCAAAGATCTAGTCTTAGGCAGGCTGTTGTCTTTAATATGAAAGATAGCAGTTTCATTGAGTTATCGCCCCCTAGTTCAGATTCAAGATTGAACTGGCCACCCTCGGTTTGGATTCAACCATCACTTACTTGAGGTTAGTGAAACTTACTAATGCAGAATATATATGTTATTTTATCTGCTTTATACTTTTTTGGGGTATCTATCCATGTTCTGTAGTTGGCCACTTAGACCTTTGTAATCGGCACAAGTGATCATGTCTCCCATCTTGTGTAGCCATGTACTTAGGCTGCATGATCAGTATTAAATAGATGTTTCGGATGTAAACCTATCCGTTCAGTAGGATAAGGTTGCTATGGTTGTTTTCAAGGAACACACTTAACTAAGTACTGTCTTGTTTAAAGTGTACTAATACAATGTGTAGAACTTGTAGTGTTGCTAAAACACACTTAAAATGCTTTTCCTTTTATGCTTATTATGGCTTCCAAACCAAATATTTATACCTAAATCTAGATCGAAATCCTTTTGTTGCTCTTGGATGGTTCGATACATGATACATCGACAATTAAGGAGGCTTACCAATAAATATTAAAGTGCCTCAACTAGCTTTGTTAATATCCTACTCCGAATTGTTTCATTCCTCTGTCCCTAAATCTTTATGTCAAATTATTATCTCTTTCCTAAGGTACCAGCATACTGTTTCGAGTGATCCTAAAACAGATTCTGAACTTTCGTTAGGCGTTACAATATCACTTTTCCAATTTATTATCATCACTGTTTATGATGGTTAGTATTACTTATCATGTAAGGTTAGGTCATGAATTTGTCCACGTGCCAGAACCATGACTAGGTTTCGAGATCTTATGGGTTTCAACTCTTGCCTACCCCTACTTGTCTGGGACTAAAACGCTTTGTTGTTGTTGTGTTCAATACATGTATGATCAACTAGCTGGTACGAAGTAATGTAAATAAATCCAATCATGTATTCATGTAGTACATCCATCTCCTATTCTCCATACAAATCCGATGATCACTGTAGAAATATAATCATATTGCGTGAACCCCCAAAACAAGAGTAGCAATTGTCTCGGACCATTAGCTCAAAGTCAACTCTAAATTTTGTAGACACAATCATTTATTCATTGTAAATAACTAATAATCATGTCTTTTTTGCTAGCAAAATATTGTACTACTAAATAGTTGTAACACGATGGTCGGAGCTAGTCATCATAACCGATGCTTTATTTTTTGTTTTTCAGATTATTCTTGCAAATATCCGACGAATGGAACACTGTTTATCAAGGCCTTCAAATATAGAGGCCCTACTTGGAATTAGCTGCCTAAATAGCACATAACTGACTCATGCCTATTTTAAGGTCCTGCCAGTAATAAACCAGCCTGTTTTGAAGGTCCTGCTCAGCAATTATGAAACGAATCATTTGTGTTCTATGTATTTTCATCTTGCTACTTTTTAAAAATGATCTAACATGTTATTCGAAAGAATTATTAGCTTTGCATGCCTAGATGCTGATACTCACTATGTGTTGTCTCTGCTTAAGGGCCTTAAAAGCGCTTGAGTGTCCTGGCAAGTTTGGAACTTATTGTGCACTTTGTTCAGGAGATATTACAGGCCAGTTAAGAAGACATGTCAATGGGAAAATATTCAGTTGTAGCTTTGTACCATTTTACTTTGAAATATAATGGATTTTGTTCTGAATTTCTGATGTGTCATTTCTACTGGCTGTTGCGACAGGCACCAGAGCATTCACATCTTGGAAAACAAACTTGTCTTGAGAAGGTGCATCCCTTGATCATCAGTTCATCACAACAGTTCAAATAACAAGATTAGTGCCTCTGCTGCGTCTATTGTTTTAGTTGGTTCAAGTGAGGAACCCGGGATATCAATAACTGTTCGTCAGGCAAGTGTAAGGAAACATTTCGTTTGGTGTACCACCCATGCCGATGAATATCTTTAATTTATGCAGACAGTTTGACCACTGCTAGTCCACTGTTTCAGCAAAGGTTTATTGCTGATGGAATTGAAACTTTGGTCAGGATAGGTATCCCAGTCAACGCTGCTATCTCCTTGTGGTGGAACTGTTTGTTCTTTGGTCGGTACCTGACCTTGTTCATTATAGGTGCACCTGTTTTAGAAAATTTTGCCGTCAAGCAAATGTTTCCCTTGCTTAGGATTCTTGTTATATTCTCATGTATCGACTCTTCCAAGATGAGTAATCCAGAGCCACGACATAGTTGGAACTTCTTTGCTCTTGTTGATGATGGCTTTTCTGCTTTGCAAAGCCTTATACTCAATCAATTCTTCCAGCAAGTATTTTGGCAGGAAAAACTATCTTTTCAGAATAATGGATATAGTCATTGGTGAAAAATACTCCCTCCATTTTTATATACAAGTCCACTATGAAATATACATTTTGCATATATACAAGGCCACCAACAGTAATCGAGGCAAAGTTAATGATATTTTCTCGTACTAACAACTTGTTTAATACTTGCATGCATGCAGTTATAATGACAGTCAGCTACTTCCTCTACTCAGTTTCTTTGCCTGCATGCGGAGTATTAATGATCCCAGTAAACAAGAAGAAAAGTTGACTTGTAAAGTAGGCATTAAATTTTACATTGGTACCTGTAATCCGAGTTTGTGGCCTTGTATACAAAAATGGAGGGAGTAGATATATTGGGGATTCTGTTGGAGATGGACTATCAACCGTTATGGCATTTCCAAATGCGTTGGAGGGTGGGTTAGAGCATGCCTAGTACAACCTTCAAACCCTTAAAGCAGTTTTAAGGGTTGAGAAATGCCAGTTTTTTTGCACTTTTTAGGGTTGAAAAACAGGGACAAAGACTAGAACCCTCAAACCCAACCCTTAAACTGCGGGTTGGGTTTGAGAGTTCTAGTCTTTGCCTCAACCCCAACCTTTAAATCTATCATTTCACATATCACAATTTATGACTACAAGAACACAATAAACCTCAAACAAACTACCAAATGACAATCATTGATGCATGGTTTAATAGTTCACATCACAAAATCATCATCTTCCCCCTCTCATCGGCTCCATCAAGCATCTCCATAGGCGCCGGCGGAGTCGTCCACACCACCATCGCCACAACTACTCATCGGAGTGTCACCTCGAAAAGTAGAGGACGCACCACGAAACATCCTCTTCCTCTCCGTGATGTCCTCCTTGTAGTCCTTCCACCATTGCAATTGGTCTTGATCCGTGTCCTTCTTGGACATCATCATGTGCTCCTTCTCTTCCACCACGAGTTCTTTCCATACCTTTGCCTCTTTGAGCTTGATCATCCTCTCCTCCGAGTCGGCTTTGCGCTTTGCTTCTTCACGCTTTGCTTTGACTTGTGCAAGCTTGACCTCTTTCTTCTTCTCGGTGATAAGAAGCTTCGTCTCCAATGTCTTCGTTGTCAATTCCTCTCTTGCCTTCATCATGTGCTCCATCTTCTCCCTTAGGCTTGACGCCTCTCCTTCCATCTTCACCCTTAGCTTTCCCTTCTTGTTTCCCTCGGGCTTGCCCAAGTTCCTCTCCTCCTCATCTTCACTATCATCCATCCTAAGCATTGCTGACTTCTTGGCACTACGAGGGAAAACCTTATACACAGAAATTTAGCAGTAGCGCATGTCAAAAAAGAGCACTAGTGCTAAATAGCAGTAGCGCGTGTCCGTAAACCGCGCTACAGATACAATAGTAGCAGTAGCGCGTGCGCATGAAAAAGCGCTACCACTAATATCCCCTTTGCTAAACCGATAGGCTACGCATAGCAGTAGCGGTCTTGAGGAAAGCGCGCTACCGCTAGCACATAAGTAGCAGCGCGTTTCGCGCGGAGAGCGCTACTGCTAATGGAAATAAAATAAAATAAAAAACAAATAGAAAAGTAAATGAAAAAGAAAGAAATAGAAAAAGGAGAAAGGAAAAAATAAAATGTAGAGCAAAATAAATGAGAAAGCGGAAAAAGGAGAAAGACGTAGCAGTAGCGTTTGTTCGTAAGAGGCGCTATAGCTAACGTAGCTGCAGCGCGTTTCCTAGACCCCCGCTGTAGAAACAGAAAAGGAAATAAGAAAGATAAGGAAATTACATAGCTATAGCAGTAGCGCGTTTTGTGAAACTCGCTATAGCTAACTTAGCTATAGCGCGTTTCGCGAAAAGCGCTACCGCTAAGTTTGACTTAACCAAAAAACCGTTTCCCCCGGCCACCACTTCTCCCCCAAATCCCTCAACCCACTCCGCCGCCGTCTGCCCGATTCACCATCGCCCCACTTCGCCGCCGTCTCCTGCCGACGTCGACTCCCCCAGAGCCACCAGAGCCGCGCGCCATCGACACCACCGGAGCCGCCCCCAACGCCACCAGAGTCGCGCGGCCTCATCAACACCACCAGAGCTGCAGTCGACGCCACCGGATCCACCCTCGCCACAACTGCCTCCCTCGCCGTCAGCGGAGACGCCCCCGCCTCCCTCGCCACCACTGCCTCCCGCGCCACCACCGGAGCCATCCTCTATAAGCCCCCATCCCTCCTCTCTCCCTATCTCTAAATTAGTTAGGTTAATTTAGTTAGGAAAAGAATTTAGTTAGGTTAATTTAGTTAGGTTAATTTGACAGAGATGCCCCTGCCTCCCTCGTCGTAGGAAAAAATGTATATGCTTAACTAGGGCAGTAGGGTTAGGGTTGTAGTGTTTAATTACAAATGTTAGGAAAGTAAGGTTTAACTAGATGTTAACTAGGGTGGTAGGATTTAGTTTAGAGAAAAAATCAATATAAAAATATAAATTTCTATTAGTGCTGCAAGTCTAGATGCAAATTTGAAGTGGTCATGATATATGAAAAATCCTCAATTGTGTTTGCTCATTGATCATAATCGACATTGAAGTGGTTCGATTGTGCCCAAGTGGCCTTTTGTTGTTTCTAGGGAATGAAGCCGAGTGACCTATGTTTTGCCAGAATGTTGATTCATTTCCGTTCCGGCAAAATTCAGGTTCTTGATTTGTCCACTTTTTAGCAAAGGTCATGCCGAAATTTTCCGTTAATTTCGGCATGACTTGTGCTACAAACTAGGACATATCGAGTGCCCGGGATTTGCCGCACCGGGAAGGAGTCAACGTTCCTGCAAAACAATAGGCCTTTTTTATGTCATTATTCATTTTATTAGGTCTATAATTAATTGACTAGATTTAATCGTAGGAAACATGGCTAGCAACGATGAAGGACAGGGTTCTGGTGATTGCGACGACATCTACCGGGCGGCAGACGATTTTTTTAGCCTTACCGACATCGAGACCGGCGTTGAGACTCAGACCGACATCGAGACTGAGACTGAGACCGGCGCTGAGACTTAGACCGGCATCGAGACCGGCGCTGAGACTGAGACCGGTGCTGAGACTCAGACCGGCATCGAGACCGGCGCTGAGACTGAGACCGGTGCTGTCTCGGGGAGCGGAGCCGGTGTACAACCGAAAGCAAAGAGGCAACGACCTCCTAACAAACTCATGACTACTAGACTAGTGGTCACGGAGGTGGACGACGGCAATTTTGAGCCAAAGGCGCCCGAGGAAGCGCGTCGATGCTATGGCAATCAGATAGGCTGCATCGTACGGACAACCGCCACCATCAACGATGAGAAACTACAGAAGATAGAAAATATGAGGATCTCCCTCCTAAAGATGTTTCACCAGATATTCTTGTTCCCGAGCCGGAATGAGAAGGATTATAAAGATCCAGATGAGGACCCGACAATGAAGAAGATAAACAAACACGCCATGACCAAGTTTAGCGACGCGTTGGTCGCCTGGAAAAATCGAGTGAAAGCAAAGATCATTGACAAGAAGGAACCCTACTCCGAGATTGTAAAGGATAATCCGACAATCACGGAAGAGCATTTTCAAATATTCAAGAAGGCTTGCGAGGCCGAAGCTGCCAAAAAAAGTCTAAGTACATGAAGGGGCTTCAAGAGAGGAACATTGGGAGCCACCACCTCGGAAGCCGTGGTTACGGCGGAAAGAGGTCCAAATGGGCCAAGGAGGACGCGGAAGCCGCGAGTCTGGGCATCCTAGACCCCTTGGCGGATTTCACCGTCCCGCAGGAGCGTGATGTCCTCAGGGCCCGACACCGTTGGGACCCAGTGAAGAAGGTTTACGAGACAAAACTGGTCATTACGGAGTTCATGAGACTGCTGGTAATTTTAGTTTCTGATCAATTCGACTGCACACGTTAGTCATATTTGTAAACGATCCTTGTGCCTTTTGCAGAGAGAGCAGCACCGGATTGCGGCCGAAAGCGACTCGCCGTCTGAGGCATTGGCGAGGCCCAAGTGGGACACTCCATTCAACCGGGCGTTGAACATATTGAAACGACAACCGGTGGATACTCGCCCGTTGTATGGACGCGTGCACGGTGTCGGAGACGGCGCCACGTGGAAGAAGTACTACCGTGAGACCACAGAGGAGAGAAAGGAAATACGAAGGTTAACTGAAGAAAACATCGACAAGAAGGTTGAGATTGCAGTTGAGAAGAAATCATCTCAGATAGTCGCAAACAGCGGTAGCTGCCGCAAAACAGGTGGTTGCAGATTTGTCTACTTCCTTGGTGACGGGCGTTTTCACTTGGACAAGGCAACATCCAGAAAAAAATGCAAAGGACTTTCCCCTTGCTGACTTCTTGGGGAGCAGCTCGACTAGCGTTGCACCAGCACCTGCTCCTGCACCAGCTCCTGCACCGGCTCCTGCACCGGCTCCCACACCGGACGTGCTCGGTGGTGCTTCATCTTTGGCTGAGCTCGACGCTCTCACGGTATCTGTCACACCGGCCCCCTTCAATATAAATGTATAATCTCCTGTTTTCATTGCCTTTCGGATGTCTCATGTCGCAGACTTTTCTTTGCAGGGCGACGAAACCTCGTGCACCATATTGTACACCATCAGCGACCAAAAGGTGGACAACAGGAAGGCGACGATAATGAGGCCGAAGGAACCATTGTTCCACAGCCGGCCGATCCCCCCGAACGTCTTCAAGGTTTCCGTGGCCAATGTCAAACCGGGCCACGAGAATTTGCCTCCTCCAGTACTAGCGGGGGATGACGACGAGACACCGCGGCGGCTTGGTGATTGCTGCAATGGGTGGGTCCTGTTGTGGCCAAAGAGTCTGCTTCGTCTGGAGGGGGCCGGGAGCACACCCACGAGCACGCAGCCTCAGCAAGGTATGAACATCAACACCCCACCTACCCAATTAGTGTCGGGTGTCGGGTTGGGTGATAGCGGACGGGGTAAGGAGGAGGCTCCATTAGTCGCTGATGATGTCGCCATGGATGAAGATGAGGACGATGATGGTGCTGAACAGTATGTCTATACTGGCGCCTCCTCAGGGTTTGAACGTCATGAGTCGGTGCCTGAATTGCCATCTCAACGTATTATGGACGACCTTCCGGTAGTGAAGAAGTCTAGGAAGAGAGCGAGGAAAGGCAAAAAAGCTAATTCTATGATCCAGCCGCCTCAGCAGCCTCGGCTTCAGGACCGTATAAATATTCCTGATGCGGATAAATGGCATATCCTTGGTCAACCAATCCTACCTGCAACAGCGCTACGGGCCAGATTCGGCGATCTAAGGAGACTTCATGACGATGTGTTGCGGGTAGAGAAATGCCTCATCGCCTCGAAAAATCCAGGATACCCACTCTACGTGGTTAACGTTCCGCGGCAAATGTCGTACGTCGACAGCTTCCCCGCGGATAAGTTCTTCCTCCGATTCGATTACATATTCGACATGTTTCACGTGAAGAAGCTGGATTTTACGTTTGTCCGCCTTTATGCCTTGCACATGAACTACATCATCGGGGTTGAGCAGATATCTCATATATGTGTCGCTGACCCGTACTACATGCACGAGGACTTCTTGGGAGTCTGCGCAAAGCACCGTGAATACGCGAGGGATTACATCGTCAGTTTCATGCTCGCCAATAAGGATAAGGAGGCGATTCTCGTGCCTTATCATCCTGTGTAAGTCATCCGCGCTGCTATCCTTCCTTCGATTTCAATCATTCATTTGTACGATGGAGGCTAATTAATTTGAGGTGTACTTATTTTGCGCAGCGGCGGGCGCGCCGTCCTCATCATCCTCTGCCCCCGATTCTCCCACGCTCTTTACTTGGACTCATCGAAGAACATTCACAAAAAGGATTACACCCACATCAAGGATGTTCTCGACAGTGCTATGTTTTACTACCAAGCAGGGGGTGGAGAGGTCAGGGACAAGAAGAGAAGGGGCGGCAGGGTCGCCTTCGGCCATAAGACCGGCTTCTGCTGCATCCAGCAACCGAACGATTCTCTTAATGATGGATTCTATGTCCTACACCATATGCTGGAGTACAGACGGGATCACTAGAACCTTTGCATGTCACCTAAATCCGGCGATTCCTATATTCTACAATGGGCAAAGGACATAGGAGATATCGAGGATCATCGACTTCGAGCTGAGTTCTATAACATCCAACGCGAACTTGCCCAAATCATCATGAAGGAGGTCGTCGGAAAAACAGGGATGTTCTACGGAGAAGGACAAATGTCGCGGGAAGACGTCCGAACATGGATAGCCTCTCAGCGTCTCGACATGAAGCCTTTCACTAAGCTCGAGGACTATCTCCCTGACTTGGATGGATGGAACGACATGTTGGAGTGATTGTCGATATATGACAATGTGTCCGTTTAGTCCATACTTTCTGTATGACAAAACTTTGAGTTATGAACGGTGAAATTTTATTTGTGATGTAATTAAACCGTCCTCCTCCTCGAGTAGCGAAAATCACTCTAGTTAGGGCATTTTGGGGTACGATGAACTTTGTTATTTATGCTTATGGTATGTTGTTTCTATTTTTGCCAAGTCTATCTCTTTCTGTTGCTCAACTATATATGTTGCATATCATCGACTCATGTGACGATGCAGGTGCATAGATCATAGATGGCGAAGAAGTGCTACGCCAGGAGTATATATACGACAAGTGGCCGGAGTGTCAGGCCCCAGTGTGCCGGTTTCCGGTTTCCGAGCGACATGCAGTAGTTAGTTTAGGTTCACGCTAATGCGAGAGAGGGATACGAACTCATGTACTCAAAGTGATAGCTCTTCTCGCGTATATCATTGTTTAGATGGATGACGATGTATTTGCAAGTAATCGAGACTTGTATCGCTATTTTCGAGATGATGACGAGAGACCACTTTGTGTTGGATGATGATTATGATGATGACATGATTTAATGAGACTAATTGTATGTATATACTATGATTACGTTTTGTATGTGTATGATATGCTAAAGATTATTGTATAAAGCCTATTCAAATACAAAACAAATACAAAACAAGTATGCAGGGAAAAACTAATAAAACTAGTAGTAGCGAGGGGGGAAATTTAGCAGTAGCGCCGCCTTACCAGTGGCGCTTCCCAGTAAACAGCGCTGCAGATAATATCAGCAGCGCCCTTTTCTAAAGAGAGCTACAACTATTTATGTATAGCAGTAGCGTGGGACAACATGCGCTACTGCTATACGTTAGCTGTAGCACCTTATTAGTAGCGCCGGTCCCCGCGCTACTAATAGGCCCAAAACCCGCGTTGCTGCTAGGCTTTTCCCTAGTAGTGTGGGTGTGGTCTCTTGATCCCTCAACTTCCACTTGTCAAAGGTTTAAAGAATTGCCCAAGCATACTTAAATGTGAATGGCTTGCCCTTGGAAGCGGCCATCTCCTTGTACCTCATGCCGGCAATTGTCTCCTATCAACCACACATAATCACATACACTAGTAGAAAAAGGGTCAAATGTGAAGCACATTAGTGCCGGTTTGTATTTGAGCCGGCACTAATGTATACATTAGTGCTGGTTCCAACAGCTAGCCGGGCCGCTTTCATTAGTACCGGTTCGTGGCGAACCTTTAGCACCGGTTTGTGCCACGAACCGGTACTAATGAGAGTGGTGGCAGGATGTTGTCAGACTGGGCCCCCTCCAGCCCCTTTAGTACCGGTTCTTGGCACGAACCGGTACTAAAGGTCGTCCTACATAAACCCTTCGTCCACCCGAGCTCGCTCTGTTCTTCCCCTTTCCCCTCTCCTCTCTGTTCTTCCCCTCTTCCTCTCGAGCTCATCACACATTTTGCCCAAAATTTGTCAAGATTTGAAGGCCCCCATCCATTCAAATGATCACAAAGGTTAGCAACTTTGTCCTTTCATCTCTCATTGCTAGATTAGCTCTTGCAATGCTTTATATAGTGATTAATTTGTGAGTTTAGTAATTTGGGAGGATATATATATATATATATATATATATATATATATATGCTAGTATTTGATTTATATGCAATTTGAGGTCAAAAATAACACTTAGTTTGCATATGTAGGTGTGGTTTACTTAGTGCCTTCTAAATCTCCGTCGTAACCACCGTCGATCGCCCGCACCGTCCCGTCACCGGCACCACCTTGTGGTGAGCCTCTTGTTCATGAAATTTTATATAAAAATTGATGTTTGTGTGATTTGGATATATAGTTACTCGTATAATTATCTTACCCGTACGTTGTTTGTTATACATAGTGCCATGGTTTTGATATCCGTCCCCGTCGGCCCTCGTCCTTGTTATGATTCGGATGTGGTATATATATTCTCTTTTAAAACTAGTTGCATTTCGTGTTTATGACAAATTATGCCCATCAAGTTGACATAGAAATTTTTTCTAGGAGGTATGTGAACCGGAAATTCCATCCGACCCTATTGTCGAGAGGTTAAATTTAGTTGAAAGAGAAAACGAGTACTTGAAAGAAAAATTGAAAAGAATTGAGGGGGAGAAGATGGAATTGGAGTTGCATATTGCCGATGTCGTCGATGATCACAAGATCAAGATGGAGAAAATGCGCTTGAAGATTAGAAAGATTAGAAAATATGCATCTATAGTGAGGCTTGGTATCATTATGTTGTTGGATCCATTGTTACCTTAGTTGCGATCTTGATCGTATTTATTGTTGCATTTAAATGCTTTAGCTAGAGAGTTATTTGTTTGTTGCATTTAAGTGTTGTATGAACTTTATGTATGAACTTGTATTAATTTGGTCTATTTGGTGTTGTGTAATGAAGATGAGCCGACAATGGATGTACGATGACCGATGCTCTCCCCAGTTCGTTGAGGGCGTGCATACTTTTCTGCTTGCGGCTGAGGCAAACAAGCGGGCGGATGGTTTTATGCCTTGTCCATGTGCTCGCTGTAAGAATGGTCACAATTACTCTACGTCAAGAACCATTCACGTCCACCTGTTTAAGTCCGGTTTCATGCCCCACTATAATGTTTGGACCAAGCACGGAGAAAGAGGGGTTATGATGGAATACAATGAAGAAGAAGAGGACGACGACAGCTATCCTGGCCATGGGTTCCCTGAATACGATGATACAACAATGGGGGAAGAAGCTGAGCCGGTAATGCGGGAAGAAGCTGAGCCAGCAATGCGGGAAGAAGCTGAAGAAGAGGCATCAGATGAGCCCGTTGATGATCTAGGTCGGGCCATTGCCGATGCAAAGAGAAACTGCGCAAGTGATTTGGAGAAGAAGAAGTTGCAGCGCATGTTAGAGGATCACAAAAAATTGTTGTACCCGAATTGCGTAGGTGGCAAGAAAAAGCTGGGCACAACACTGGAATTGCTGCAATGGAAGTCAGAGAATGGTGTATCTGACAAGGGATTTGGAAAGTTGCTGGTAATGATAAAGGATATGCTTCCAAAGGACAACGAATTGCCCGAGAGTACGTACGAAGCAAAGAAGGCTGTCTGCCCTCTAGGGTTAGAGGTGCAGAAGATACATGCATGCCCTAATGATTGCATCCTCTATCGCGGTGAGTATGAGGATTTGAACGCTTGCCCGGTATGTGGTGCATTGCGCTATAAGATCAGCCGCGATGACCCTGGTGATGTCGAGGGCGAGCGCCCCAGGAAGAAGATTCCTGCCAAGGTGATGTGGTATGCTCCTATAATACCACGGTTGAAACGTTTGTTCCAAAACAAAGAGCATGCCAAGGCGATGCGATGGCACAGAGAAGACCGTAAGAAAGACGGAAAGTTGAGAGTACCCACTGACGGGCCGCAGTGGAGAAAAATCGAAAGAAAGTACGGGAAGGAGTTTGCAGATGACGCAAGGAGCGTATGGTTTGGTCTAAGCGCAGATGGCATTAATCCTTTTGGGGAGCAGAGCAGCAACCATAGCACCTGGCCTGTGACTCTATGTTTGTATAACCTTCCTCTTTGGTTGTGCATGAAGCGGAAGTTCATTATGATGCCAGTGCTCATCCAAGGCCCTAAGCAACCCGGCAACGACATTGATGTGTACCTAAGGCCATTAGTTGAAGAACTCTTACAACTGTGGAATGGAACAGGTGTACGTGCGTGGGATGAGCACATGGGGGAAGAATTTGACCTAAAGGCGTTGCTGTTCGTGACCATCAATGATTGGCCTGCTCTCAGTAACCTTTCAGGACAGACAAACAAGGGATACCGCGCATGCACGCACTGTTTAGACGACACCGACAGTATATATTTGGCTAATTGTAAGAAGAATGTGTACCTGGGACATCGTTGATTTCTTCCGAGCAAGCATCCCGTAAGAAAGAAAGGCAAGCATTTCAAAGGTGAGGCGGATCACCGGACGAAGCCTCGCCACCGTATTGGTGCTGATGTACATGATATGGTCAAGGATTTGAAGGTGGTCTTTGGAAAGGGTCCTGGTGGACAACCTGTTCCGAATGACGCTGATATGGTCCACGGTTCCACTAGGTGGTGCATCCCTCACTTGGTCCATGGCCGCACTCCAATGAGCACAAGCGGGCTTCATCAACTCCCACCGGCCTTGAAGCGACCGGTAAGTGCGAGAGATGAACCCACTATTCTTCGGCTTGATCCTTTGCCAATAGCGTTTACCGGTTTGATCGGTGCCGGTGCTTGCATCCATCCCCACAGCTGCCCAAGCACGAACCAAGAGGATATCTTCCGCCTCGGTGTAGTTTGTCGACCGCGCGTGTGGGCGGGAAGCAGCGGTGAATGCCTCCTCCCCTATCTCGGCCACCTCCTCCTCGTCATCCCCTTCATCCTCATCATCTTCCTCCAAGTTGTCACCAACCCTAAAGGGGTCTAGAGGAGGAGCTCTGAGGTCCACCTCCGTGTTTTGGAGGAGGTCCAAGAACGAGGATGGGGTTGCCATTTTCTCGAACACCTCATGCGCGGCGGGAGGAGGTTCGGTGACGGCGGCGGGTGGGGCCGCGGGCTTCTTCCGCACCGTGGGCTTCTTCCGCGGCTTGTTCACGGCCGGGGATGAACCGGTGACCTTGGAGGCCGCCCCTCGCGGCCCATGAGAGGCCGCCTTCGGCCGACTCTTCTTGGGGGAGGGCGCGGTGGCGGGGGCGGGCGCGGGGGAGGCGGGAGGAGGCGGGGCGAGGCCCGCCCGCCGCCGCTTGGCCCCGACGTGGGTCGCCGCCACCATGTCGGCCACGGTCGGGGCAGGGGCGGGGGCGAGGCCCAAGTCGGGCGGGGCGGGCACGACGGCGGGCGGGGGCGGAGGCCTCCATGGCCAGCACGGGGCGAGGTGGCGGGAGGAGCCGGGGAGGCGGGATGAAACTTCCCTCCCGCGCGAGAGGAAAGAGGAGTGTGGGTTGGGGGGAGTTTTTCCTCTCAACCCTCACTTCTACAGGTTAGGAAACAGTTTGAGGATTGGACCTCTAATTTTTTTTACGGGTTTAAGGGTTTAGAGGTTCTAGTCTACGGGTTTTTTCCGACGAAAACTATAAAAAAACAGTTATTTTTAGAGGTTTGAGGGTTTGAGGGCTCTACTAGACTTGCTCTTATGATAGTTAGCGAACGGGATCCCTTGAACGGTGCCGGCGCGTTCAGCTGCGGTTTGGGCTCTCGAACCAGGACTGGAAGTCTCATCCGGCTGTGAGACGATCTGCTGCAGAGAGGACCTAATGCAAAACCTGCCTGGAGTAAGGCTGGGCTTGGAATAGATGTGATTGAATACAGGTGTAATTAATTTACGGGTGCAACTTAGTGGCCAAGAGCTATTTTCGGCTGGATAAAGAGACAGACGGGGGGAGGTCTGTAAGAGCATCTCCAGCCGTTGGCCCCCCAGGGGGCGCCTAAAATCGCCCCCTCGGGGTGAGCCGACGCAAAAACTCGGCCTGGGGCCGAGTTGGTCCCCAGCCACCGGTCCCAGGGTCGTCCCCAGGTGTGTTTAAAAAAATTTAAATATATAGCAAAGTTCAAAGTTCGGCGAAGTTCGGCATATATTACATTTAAAAAGCGGGTTTTTATTACATATATAATTGAAAAAAGAACTGGCTAAAAGCGGAGTAGTTGTCGTCGTTGCCGCCGCCGCCGTCGTCGTCTGGCTTTTCCTACTTGACGCGGCCGTCCCTGGTGGACCCCTGACCGGTGTCGCCTATGCGGGCTGGTGGCGGCGGCGCGGCGGCGGCGGCGCTGTCCTCGATGACGACGATTCCTCCCTCGTCGCGGCCCCGGGGGCGTTGCGCGAATCACCGCAGGGTGGCGCACTGGCGTTTCCTCACCATCTTTAGGGAGTCCGCGCGCGCCCATTCTAGGGCCGCGTCGTCGTCGAGCTCGATGTCGGCGCCGTGCTCCGTCTTCACCGCGGGGAGGCCCGGCTCTGTCTTCACCGGCGCCAGGTCCGGCTCCGTCTTGGGCTTGACGAAGCGCGGAGGAGCCGACGAGGGGGCGCGCCGGCCGCCCTCATTGATGACGATGTCGGCGCTGCGAGTGCGCCGGCCGAGCGGCGTCTCCGCCGCGGGCTCGGCCTTGACGCCGAGCAGCGCCGGAGCGAGCGGGAGGGGGAGGAAGAAGAGGAGGCGCCAAACCTCCTAGGCAACCATTGCCCATCGCGTCGGCGATGAGCCATGGCCGTGGCGGCCGCCCGCGCCGGGGGGTATGCCAACGGCGGGTTGTTGCCGCCCTCGGGGTATGTCAGAACGCCCTCGAGGGTGCAGCCAGGGACACCCCACCACATGTGGCGTCCCTCGTTGTTCTTCAGTCCGCCCACCACCGGTGCGCCGTTGGTGGACGCAATTCTCTGCTGCTGCCGGCGCTGGAAGTACGCCGTCCATGCCGCTATGTTGTCGGCGGCGTACTCGGGAGGGCGAGCTGGGCGTCGGTGAGGGAGGCGCGCACGAGTCGACCTCGTCGGCGAAGTAGTCCGGTTTCGCCACGGCGTCGGGCAACGGGGGAATGGGCACTCCCCCGTTGCTGAGTCTCCACCCCGTTGGCCCCCCGCGCATGTCCGGCGGCGTCGGGATGTTTGCCTGGAACAGGAGCCAAGACTCCTGTTCGCGGAGCGATCGGCGGCGGAAGCTGTTGGCCGCGGCCTCATCGCTGGGGAATCGCTCGGCCATCGGGAGAGGGAGGGAGGGAGAGAAAGGGCTCGGCGGCGGTGCTCGGGAGAGGGAGGGCTCGGCGGCGGCGCTCGGAAGAAGTAGAGGGCGGGCTAGGGCTGGTGTGGCTGGTGTAGCCAGAGGCGAGGAAGGCCACCAGCTTATATAGCGGCGCCGCCCTGTGTGTACGCGTGCGAGGGAGGGGAGGCGTCGGCGCGCTGCCCCGTGAACGCGCCGCCCGTGAGGAATCACTGGTAAGGCTGACCGGCGGCAGCCTTGCCATTGATTCTCCGCGGGAAACCGAGGTGTTGGGAAAGAAGATGCGCGGTGTCGCTGACGCGGCGGGCCCGCGGCTCTTTTGCGTCAAAACCGCTCGCCCCGACGCCCCAGCGCGCCGGGTTCGGCCTGGGTCCGCCGGCTCTAAATTCGGCCCAGGCCGGCGAAAATCGGGCTCCTAAGAACACGACTGGATTGATTTTTCAGCGCCATGAAAAAAACGCTTAGGGAGGCCTTTCTGAGACGCGGCTGAAGATGCTCTAAGTTTTATGCAGGGGTACAGGGCTACAGGCCATGCCGCTCTTGCCTGTATGCGGTTGTCACAGCTATCTGGTTGGACTCGCACCAGGCCCCAACCGACGTTCGTTTAGCGAACGGTCAGTTCAGAATTTTGAATTTGGAATCTTGCATTTAAGGCGTTATTATTGCCTGGCATGTACACGTGCCATACGCCATTCGCGTACATCCAGATAGAAACAATTTGTTTGAGTGAGGACCATTTTTTTGAGTCGAGGGAGCATTTTGTTAGAAACAATTGAGTCGAGATTTGAACGTAACTTCAACCATTGCACAACAACACATCCAATCAGAAATGGACTAGATTTATTTCTAGGCTCGATCCAAAGGCAAGCCAACACACAACACTCAACATACAGACACAGTCTCTGACCTCTACCCAGAAGTTCATAACATCGAAACAGCAGCTATCACAGCATCAGGAACAGCAGCGTCATGAGATCACCATCCGTTCACCAGCACATCATCGCTCAGCGGGCGGGGTACACGAACCGCCTGAGGACTCGCATCAACTCGTCGGCCGCCTCGCCGAACGGCTGAAGGACGGAGAAGCCATGCTGCTGCCTCTCGAACTCGACAAGCTCCACGTCCTTCCCCATGTCCTTGAGCCTCGCCGCGTAACCCAGCGAGCGATCACGGAGCACGTCGCCCAACGGCGCCACGACGAGAGCCGGCGGGAGCTCCACCGGCGCGAGGTTGGGGCTCTCCGGCCCGAACGGATTCGCCACCGGGTGGTCCCTGCTCGCCCCAACCGGAAGCGACATGTGCCAGAGCTGGTCGGACAGCTCCAGCGGCAGGAACACGTCCGCCGGCGGGTCTGTCTCCGCAGCCGTGCGCTCGGCGCCGGTGAAGAAGGCAGAGAGGAGTACGTACCCGACGACGCGCACGGGGCTGACCGCGAGGCGCGCCGAGCCGACCTGGACGATGAGGTGGTGGGACAAGTTGGCGCCCGCGGAGACGCCGGAGAGGAACGTCCGGGCGAAGCAGGCCGACTCCGCGAGCCACGGGTCGGCGCCGGCGCCGAGCTCGGCCTGGCCGCGCAGCCAGGAGAGGAAAGCCGCGCCGTCGTCGATGGCGGCGGGGAGGCGGTGCTCGGGGGCGCGGCGGTACTGCACGGACAGCACGACGGCCGGGAGCTCGGCGGCGGCGCGGAGGCAGAACGCGTGGAAGGTCGGCTGGGCGAAGGAGCCGAGGCAGTAGCCGCCGCCGTGGAAGTACACCAGCACCGGGAGCTTGTCGCCGCCGGCCACCACCGAAGTCGGCCTGTAGACGCGGACGCGGAGGCCGTGCGCCGCGTGGTACACCACGTCCTTCCATTCCACGCCGGGGACGTCCGGGAAGGGCTCCTTTGGGCCGAGGACGGACTCGTCGCCGCGGACGACGGAGCCGTCACTCAGGATCTGGACGAGGCCGAGGAGATCCTCCACGACGTGCGGTGCCGTGTCGCCGGCCATGGTGCGGTACGAATACGATGGATGGTTGGCTTGAGCTTTGAGGACACGGTGATTGGTGAGAGTTATAGTGGAGCCATCCAAGTCGGTTAGAGAAAGATCCAAAGCGAGGTTACGTCAGGTCAAATGTCACCCTCGATAATTTGAATCTCACTTTGAATCTCGGTGTGGCGCGGGATTCAAAGCGCGTCGGATAGAATACTACTGAGTCCTGTTCAATGCCGTGGGAAGAAAGGTAGACTAGCTCCGGCGGAAAAAAATAGCCTGCTGCTAGGGATCATCCGGATGATTTCTTAGGCTAACTATACTGGAGAGTAACTTAGACTAGTGACATGTACTTTCTCCGTTCGTGAATAAGTGCACGTCTACCTTTTGTACTAAGTCAAAGCTTTTAAATTTTGATCAATTTTATAGAAAAGAGTAGAGACATATATGATATCTAATTGGTATATTATGAAAGTACATTTCAAAACGGATCCAGTGATAGTACTAATTTAGTGCCATAAATGCTGCTATTTTTTCCTATAAAGTTCGTCAAAACTGTAAAACTTTGACTTAGGATAAAAGCTAAAATTACACTTATTCACGGACGGAGGGATTATATCATAGATTAATATCATAGGCGGTCTATGTTACTACCTCTATAGTTACTACTTTAATATCATAGATTAATATCATATGTGGTCTCATTTATTGCCATGCATGACACATAGTAGCACCATATTTATTATGTTATGGTATTTACCTACTCTCTCCTTCCATCTATATAGGGCCTAATGCGTTTTTTAAGACCGCATTTGACTATTGACAAGATTAATAGTACATGACATGCACTATGTGAAAATTATATCGTTGAAAGCTCCTTTCACACACGAATTTAACGGTGTGCTTTGTGTAAGTTGCATGTCATATATTATTGCTCTAATATTTGGTCAAAGTTAGCCTCAAGAAACACATTAGGCCCTATATAGATGGAAGGAGGGAGTATGTTACTATAAACATCTCTCTCTTCTTTAATTGCCTGCCACATAAGCATGTTTGCGAGTCCCAAGTACATGATACTACTTATGTTACCCCCATTATGGCCAACCTTAGACCCTTCTGAGTGCTCCATCATGGACATGTGCTAAGCATGGCACATAAGCGGAAAAATGACATGGCACAATATTTAAGGAGGGGGGAGAGTAGTTTGATGACCCAGGAAGAACCAATGACAAGCGCGAGAACCTAGGCAAACTACTTAAATGAAACAATTTGACCAATACATGAAAGACTTTAGGTGCTAACTCATTAAATAAAGTGTGCTTAGCAACAACAAGGTAAGCACCTATGCATTGGGGTGTTGAGTTGCTAAGGTATTTAATGCACTTAGCACCTCATCTAAGCACCTTTGCATTGAAAGAGGTCTTAGACTAGTCACAGTGGAGAGTAACTTAGAGTAGTAACATGCATATGTTACTAGTCTATGTTACTACCTTCACGGTGGGTAGTAACATATGTGTTGTGTCACGCATCACTTCATTTATTAGGTTGTAGACTCATCTTTTCTTGATATGTGTGATGTTATTGTAACCACTCCCTCCGTCTAGGTGAGTAAATCATCTTAGGTTGTGCACCGCGACCAAGACGAAGGGGAAAATGAGAGAACTTAATGTACTTTTGCTAATTAATAGCATTGCATGCAATAACCTAACTACTGCATGTCATGTTTGGTAGTCTCAACTCATTTAAAGCATGCACGACCCACATCTCTTATTGGTTGATATGTCATGAAACAAGAAACGAGGAGTGAGTTAATGTACCATGCCTAAGTGTTTTGGAATTATATGGTTTTCGTAAGGTGACTTACACACCTAGACGGAAGGAGTAGCTATGTTACCACATGTCTCTCTTTCTTCATTAATTACATGCCACATCATCTATTTTGTCTAGATAAGTGTGATGTTACCATCTATGTTACTCCCACTATGGGTAGTCTTAGAGAAATCACCCCCTAGCTAGTCGTCCGATCTGACACTGGATGACGTCGATCGCAGCAGCACAACCTGAGTCTTCCTCCAATCCTCCTCTGATTCCATCCACGCGCATCAGAAAATTACATCGCGCCTCCTCTGAAAATGATGCAGAGAAACACAGCACCCCCACCCCCACTCATGGCACCCTGCGCCAGCGACCTCGCGACACCGGAGCCGCCGGCGACCGCTGCACCGCACCTCCAAAGAGCCCTTGACGACGGCTGCATCGCAGCTCGAAAGAGCCGCCGGCAAACTGCTACATGGCGGCACTGGGTGCTGCTCCATTGCAACACTGAGCGCGGAAAAAACCTTCGTTGCAACACCGACGACGCTCCAGCAAAGCTTCATTGTAGCTCCGGCAAAGCTTCATGGACGCCCCGACGAAGCTTCATTGCAGCATTGCCTGATGCAACGCAACTCTGTTGACGGCCATGGCAGCAAATCGCAGCTCTCTCCTGCTACAACTCAGTCTCGTCGTCACCGTGTAGCAGCATCGCCTGCTGCAGCGCTGCTCTGCCGCCGACCACGGCAGCGGCTCGTAACTCCTCCTGCTCCAAAGCAGCTCCGTCGTTGGCATGGCAGCAGCCTCGTCGCGCATCGCCTGCTGCATGATGACCCACAAGTATAGGGGATCTATCGTAGCCCTTTCGATAAGTAAGAGTGTCGAACCCAACAAGGAGCAGAAGGAAATGATAAGCGGTTTCCAGCAAGGTATTCTCTGCAAGTACTGAAATAAGTGGTAACATATAGTTTTGTGATAAGATAATTTGTAACGAGCAACAAGTAACAAAAGTAAATAAGGTGCAGCAAGGTGGCCCAATCCTTTCTGTAGCAAAGGACAAGCCTGGACAAACTCTTATATGATGTAAAGCGCTCCCGAGGACACATGAGAATATCGTCAAGCAAGTTTTCATCACGTTCATATGATTCGCGTTCGGTACTTTGACAATTTGGTATGTGTGTGGACCGGTGCTTGAGTACTGCCCTTACTTGGACAAGCATCCCACTTATCACTACTAGAAAAAGGGCTATAGATGGGATTAACACTAATGGCGCACCAGACAAGCCGTGAGCCATTAGTATATACTAATGGCGCACCACCTTCTGATACGCCATTAGAGCTTAAACTACTAATGGCGCACCTGGCCCAGGGTGCGCCATTAGTATCAAAAAAAAATTTAACTAGTGCGCCTGTCCAAACACACTAATGGCGCATCCAGACACAGTGCGCCATTACTAGTTGTAACTAGTAATGGCGCACCTGTCGGAAAGTGCGCCACTAATGTTGTTTTTTTATTATATTTTTTATTCCTTTTTTTGCAAAACTACTAATGGCGCACTGTTCGACCGTGCGCCATTACTAGTTTAAACTAGTAATGACGCACTGTGGAACAGTGCGCCATTAGTATGTTTTTTTGCAAAACTACTAATGGCGCACCACCAGAAGGTGCGCCATTAGTAACCTGGATTACTAATGGCGCATTTAGAGTTGGTGCGCCATTAGTAAGTGGGCAGCAATAAGATATTTTGGACAGCCTCTCCTACGTACACTCACATTCTCCCCACTTCATTCTCTCCACCTCCTCCTTGTCTCGGGTGCCTCCTCTTTTTCACCTCATTTTCACCATAGATTCATTCAATTTAAGTGGTTAAATTACCTTGTTTTGATAGGTAAGTAAGGGGGGAAGCTATATTTATGTTGTTCTCCCTACAACAATGTGCACATGCACTTTTTATGGCCTAGCTAGATCTATGTATGTTCGTGGTGTTGTATATGTTTGTGGTGTTGCATATGTGTTTGTGTTTGGAGGTGTACCGGTATTTGAAATGCGATAGTTGCCAATATTTTGCCGGAATGTTGATTCATTTCCGTTTCGGCGAGAATTTTGGCATTAAGCATTCTTTTTGGTCCTATTTTTAGGGAAAGTCATGCCAAATTTTTTTCTTGGTTCTAAAATATCGTTTTGCTCTACCCCGCAGGCGACCATGGTCCGCACGATGACCGAAGGCATCGTGAATAGGTTTTTGAGGTCCGCGAAGGCCGAGATGCTTCAAAAGAACGAGATGGAGATAAGATGTCCGTGTCGAAGATGCAAGCTGAAGAGCCTTATTGCGGACCCGGAATCCGGGCAGGTGCGGGACCACCTGCTCTTGCGTGGTTTCATGGATGGCTATCGGTGGCAAGGTGATGAAGATGACTACGAAGTCGTCCATGGGGGCCGGGCAAGAAATGAGGAAGGGCAGCAAGACAACCACCGCGGCTCGGGCGGGCGAGAAGACGAAGAATCCCCAGGAGATGATCACGACGGTGATGCTGTACACAGTCATCATGTAGAAGATGCAGGACATGATGATGAGGAAGATGCCGGAGCAGACGACGGGCATGATCATGAAGATGATGATGCCGGCGGAGCAGACGATGCTGGACCATCGATGGGCTGGGTGCAGGACCCTCATATTCAAGAGTCGCTTCTCAAGCAGACGGATAACGCAAGAGCTGCCGCCCGAGAGAAAGCCAAGATGGATCAACTTGAGTTAGACGCGGTTACTCCATTGTATGAAGGATGCAGGCCCGAGGATACCCGCCTGAACGTAACGCTCATGGCTCTGGAGATGAAGGTAAAACACAAAATGACCGACGCATGCTTCGACGAGAACATGTCATTCTGGCACGAACGTCTTCCCAAGGGGAACAAGTGCCCGACCAGTTTGGAGGAGGCGAAGAAAATCGTGTGTTCTCTGGATTTACCGCACGTGAAATACCATGTGTGCATGAACAATTGCATCATTTATCGGGACGAGCACGCGGAGTCTACCATATGTCCGGTGTGCAGCGTCACTCGATACAAGAAGAGGAAGAAAGCTCCTCGAAAAGTGGTGTGGTACTTTCCGATCACTCCTCGTCTGCAGCGGTATTTTGTGGACCCTAAGGTAGCAAAGCTCCTGCGTTGGCACGCGGATAGGGAGGAGAAGAAGCGAGAAGATGACGCAAATGATCCGGAGATAGATAAAAAAGACAAGATGCTGAGTCACCCTAAGGATGCGAGCCAGTGGCAAGCGTTGAACTTCGAAGACCTAGAATTTGGGAACGATCCAAGGAACATCGTGCTGGGCGCGAGCACCGATGGAGTCAATCCGTTTGGCAGCCAGAGAAGCACACATAGCACCTGGCCTGTGTTTGTGTGGATGTACAACCTTCCCCCCTGGTTGTGCATGAAGAGGAAGTACATTCACATGAGTATGCTAATTGAAGGACCGAAACAACCAGAGAACGACATCAATCTATATCTGGGGCTGCTGAAAGAGGAGCTTGACACGCTGTGGAAAACGCCAGCCAATACGTGGGACGCCGCAGAGAAAGAATATTTCCCTATGAGAGCCGCGCTGCTCACGACGGTGCATGACTATCTCGGTTACGGATATGTCGCGGGGCAGGTGGTCCACGGATTTTCTGGATGCGTCAGGTGCATGGATGACACAACGTATCGCCAGCTAGATAGAGATCCCGGGTCTTCGAAAACCGTGTTCATGGGACATCGAAGGTGGCTTCGCGATGATGACCCGTGGAGAAAATGCAAGGATCTGTTCGATGGTGAAACCGAACCCCGAGGACGCCCGCGTACGAGGAGCGGCGAGGAAATAGACGAGCTGTTGAAAAATTGGAAAGATTGCCCACTGCCGGGAAAGAAGCAAAAGGCGCCAGAGCCGGGAAAGAAGCGAAAGGCGCCAGAGCCGCTGGTGAAGGTATGGAAAACGAGGTCTGTTTTCTGGGACTTGCCGTACTGGAAGATCCACCGTGTGCTTCACAGCCTTGATGTAATGCATATCACGAAGAACGTGTGCGAGAGTCTTCTTGGTACCCTGCTCAACATGCCAGAGAGGACCAAAGATGGACCGAAAGCAAGGGCAGAATTGAAATCAATGGGCATCAGGCAGGAGCTTCATGCTATATATGATGATGATGATGATGATGATGATGATGATGATGATGATGATGATGATGATGATGATGATGAGGCGAAGCAGGACACGGAAAGTCGTCGCAAAGGCAAAAAGGCCAAGAAGACCGGAAATGACTACCCTCCCGCGTGCTTCACTCTAAGTCAGGAGGAGATCGGGCAGTTTTTCACCTCCCTCCTAGGAGTAAAACTTCCTTACGGTTACGCGGGGAAGATAAGCAGATACCTAGACCCAGCGAAGCAGAAGTTCAGCGGGATGAAGTCTCACGACTGTCACGTGCTGATGACGCAGATACTTCCAGTTGCAATCCGTGGGATCATGGACGCGCACGTCCGTGAAACGCTATTTGGCCTATGCAACTTTTTCGATGTCATCTCTCGGAAGTCTGTTGGCGTGAGGCAACTCAGAAGGCTACAGGAAGAGATCGTGGTGATACTATGCGAGCTTGAGATGTACTTCCCGCCCGCATTCTTCGACGTTATGGTGCATCTGCTGGTCCATATCGTGGACGATATCATCCAACTCGGGCCGACGTTCCTGCACAGCATGATACCGTTCAAAAGGATGAATGGTGTCATCAAAGGATACGTTCGCAACATGTCACGTCCAGAGGGAAGCATAGCCAGGGGCTTTCTGACCGAAGAGTGCATCTCCTACTGCACGAATTATCTAGGCATCGAGAACCCCGTTGGTCTGCCCGTTAACAGGCACCTCGGCAGGCTCGCTGGATGGGGTCACCGTGAGGGTCGCCGCGAAATGCATGTCGACTTCGAGGGTCGACTCGCCGACTTTGAAAGAGCAAACCTAGTCGCGCTACAACACATAGACGTGGTCGATCCTTGGGTGGTAGAGCACAAAACCTTTATTAAGAAGACGTACAATGACCGAGGCCAACAGAGGACGGACGGAGATATACTCAAAGAGCACAACTCATGTTTCACGCGTTGGTTCAAGCAGAAGCTTCTGTCGTACCCTTTACATGAGGATTCTACCGCGGAAGAACAACTCATATTCGCCTTGTCACAGGGCGCCGAGCACAACCTGATGACCTATGAGGCGTACGATATCAACGGCTACACATTCTACACTGAGGCCAAGGACATGAAGAGCGATGGTTATCAGAACTCCGGGGTAACAATGGAATCCTACACCGGTAACGACAAGGACAGATACTACGGAAGGATCGAGGAGATCTGGGAGCTGAGCTACGCTGGAGAGAAGGTCCCGATGTTCCGTGTCAGATGGGCGAAGAGCGTCCTAAAAGAAGACCGGTATTTCACCACCATGGTTATACCCGAAGCCAAATCCAAGACCGCGGGCACAAACGTCACCGCGAAAAATGAGCCATGGGTACTGGCTTCCCAAGTGGACCAATGCTTCTTCATTACCGACCCGTCAAAGCCCAGTCGTGTTGTCGTGAGGAGAGGCAAAAGGAAGATGATCGAAATGGATGGAGTAGCCAATGAGCAAGACTTCGACAAGTACGGCGACCCGAGGATCGAACATGACGACGATGATGAAGTAGCAGCATACACCACAAGAAGAAGCATGACCACCCTACCTAAAGGACGTCCGTTCCACAGAAAAACTCCATTTGCGAAAAAGAAGGGCAAGAAGATTGTGAACAGATAGCTAGCTAAGATCGATTGTATTTAAATCGTAGCCTTCATTTCTCGATTGTATTTCATGGGCACTTTTTGAACTATCATGAATATTTTTAAATTTCATGGACTCTCGATCTCGACCCCCCTCCATCTCGATCGCTATCCCACCTCGCCAGATCCGGTCCCCCTCGCCGCCGAGCACCCCCCGGTCCACCGGCCGCCGCCGCCGACCCCCCGCACCCTCGATTCCCCTACTCAACCGCCGCCGTCGACCCCCCGCACCCCTCCCCTACTCAACCGCCGCCGCCGACCCCCCGCACCCCGCGCACCCTCCCCCGCTCCACCGGCATTACTGTTTGATGATATTTTTTAAAAAAATATTACTGTCTTATAAAAAAATATTACTGTTGCAGTAGCCATCTTATAAAAAAATTATTACTGTCTTATAAAAAATTATTACTGTCTTATAAAACAAGTTTGAACATATTTAAACACAAATACTAATGGCGCACCGGGATGAGGTGCGCCATTAGTATGGATGTACTTATGGCGCACCAGGGTGAGGTGCGCCATTAGTATGGATGTACTAATGGCGCACCAGGGTGAGGTGCGCCATTAGTATGGATGTACTTATGGCGCACCGAGGTGTGGTGCGCCATTAGTATTGTGCCGCCCCCATCCATATTTCCACCCCGGCCCAAACCTATCCCCTCTCTCTCCCTCGCCCTCGCCCTCGATCCCCTTCCCCTCTCCTCTCCCAACGCCGCTGCCCCGCCGCCTCGACGCTGCCCCGCCGCCTCGACGCCGCCCCGACGCCGCCTCGACCCCGCCGCGACGTCTCCAACCACCGCCGCCTGAGGCCCTGACGTCGGCGCCGCTCTCCCCG
>NC_041384.1:105307336-105370384 GCF_002162155.2 Triticum dicoccoides | reverse complement strand
GGCCACCGTGAGCTCCCCCTCCTCCTCTCCCCCTCTCCCCCTCGCGCGCACGCGCTTACGTCGTTTAGCACATTAGGGTAATGCACCCCCATCCTCCCTCCCTCCTCCGGATATGTTCTTCTTAGTTATCTGAATCTATTCAAGTCTGAAACTGTTAGTGTGAGGTGTCTGCAACTGTTGCAATCTTGTTGATAAGTAAAAGATGATCTGAAATTGAAACCCCAAATCACATGATTCACAATTAGATGATCTGAATCTATTAAGCAGTTTTAGACAATGGTATGATTTCTGAGTTGGACCGACCAGGAGAGATTGTTCATGATTAGTATATCCCCAAGTTCAACTGTTGCTAACTTCCTAGCTATAGTTCTTGATACATACTTAGAATTGGTCCACTAATTATCTAGGTTTGATGCACCGTATTTGTCCCAAGGTTGTCGATGGTTTTCACCAATTGATTGTGTGTTTGCATTGCCTGCTCATGCACTTTACTTTAAATCTGAGCATCCAAGTACTTATATTTACTACAATAGATCTAAATCCAGTAATGTCATGTGTGATCAAGGCTGCATAATTATGTAGGGCTTAAGAGTTTCACTTTGATGATGATGCCCTTTGCTGCTCAAGATTTTTCATGTATGGGAACTGGAACTCACGCATCTATTATTTCGCAGTGAACATGTAACCTTTTCGCTTTTGCTCTGCATGTGCTTCTCAGTTTGCTAGCTATATCTCTAGGTTCTTGATTGGCTTCACTAGTTGATTGGTTGTTTGCATTGTCTGTTTGTGCTACTTTCCCCCGAGCACCCATGATCTATATCGAAGAATGTTACTTTTGAACTCTGATTATGCCGAATAGTTGTGTAGGGGTAAGAATTTTCACTTTGAAGATGCCTTTGGTGTTCTGGATGTTCCAATATGAGCACCAGAACTCAGATGTCTACTATTTGCATTGAATAGATATTGGCAGTTGACCTCTTTGCTTATGCTCTGTCTGCGCTTGTCAATTTGGAAAGTCAATTTAGTTTACCTTGTACCTTATTGATTGAGCACTTACTAGGTAATTTTAGCTTAAAATACTAGGTAATTGCCATCCGGATGTGAAGTGCATAACTGGTATATCCCCAAGTGCATCTGGTGGTAGCTTCCTAGTTATAGTTCTTGTTACAGACAGAGAGTTGGTCCACTAGTTATGTAGTTTTTAGGAAAATGCTAGTAACTTGTGCTTTCATATCCTAGTTATGTAGTTTTTAGGCAAATGCTAGTAACTTGTGCTTTCATATCTCTGTATTGGTTCGTGTTGCTGTTGTAGTTCTTGAATTTGTTCAGTTACCTCGTAGGTTAGATGCAGGTGATTAGTTTCCCTAGTTTAGGGTTTTCTCAGTGTATCAGATTTAGTGAGTCAGCTCTGCTTTATTCCTGTGTCTATATGGTTTTCTAGTGCCTTTCACTGGATGTTTTTAAGTGTAATCCCCATGTGTTTTTAGCCCTGTATTGGTTCAGTAGGTGTTTCCTTTATTTTGTCAGTGTTAGATCATCTCATTGAATTTGTGTGTACAAGCCCTGCAGTGCAGATGTATTTTAGTGTAAGCTCAGCAACTTTTGATGAATTCTCAGTGTAATATACCCCAGAATTATAGTGCAATTTATCCCATATTTTGAGTGTATTTGTCAGTGTAATATACCCTAGAATCCAGTGAGTCGTTCAACTTTAATGAACTTGTAGTATGTCTCTTTGGTTTCGAGAGTCGTTCAACTTAGATGTAATCGATGCTATTAATGTCTTGCTTTTCTCTTCCGATCGTTCTGTTGCATACTTATATATTGCTTATGTATTGTCTATGAATTGGTACTAACGTTTCGTTTGGCTACTGCATAGCGATGCCGTCGTATGTCGTGTACAAGGGTAAGGTTCCCGGAGTCTACGATGACTGGGAGGAGTGTCGGAGACAGGTTCACCGATTCAGCGGTAACAGTTACAAAGGGTACACCACTAGGGCCGAGGCAGAATCTAGATACGCCCGCTATCTAGCGGGAGAGGGGAGGGAGCGCTGGAGGAACCGGATGAAGACGAGTTTCATCATGATGATGCTCATCATGATGACCGCAGCTCTCTTCTATGTGATGGTAGTTTAGATGATCGATATCGACTTGTAATGTGAAGACAAACTCGCTACTCGCGGTCTCGAGACTTGTAATATAATGTTCTATCTTTCTTCGGTCTTTTCAATTCGGAAACTAATATGATGAATTGTATTCGGAGACTAATATGATGAATTGTATTCAGAGACTAATCTTCTATTGTATTTGATGAATCTGTTGTTGATGTGTGCTGTCTATATTTTGTCCAATTATACATTTTGTAACATGTGCAAAAAACAGAAAATTAAAAAATAAAAAAAACCTAATATTCATACTAATGGCGCATCACATCACAGTGCGCCATTAGTATGCCAAAGGATACTAATGGCGCATCATTAAACAGTGCGCCATTAGTATGCCGAAGTTACTAATGGCGCATCTTGTTGTTGTGCACCATTAGTATGCCAAAGCACCTGGGTATACATGGCCCCCTAGGAGGCATACTAATGGCGCACTGTTGTATATACTAATGGCGCATCTGAGGTGCGCCATTAGTATACCAGATACTAATGGCGCACCTCTGGTGCGCCATTAGTAAAATATACTAATGGCGTGGCACTAATGGCGCACCACTAATGCGCCATTAATGGCCAAATTAGGTGCGCCATTAGTAGGCCTTTTCCTAGTAGTGTATGATTAACCTCTATTGCAAGCATCCACAACTACAACAAAAGTATTAAGGTAAACCTAACCATAGCATGAAACATATGGATCCAAATCAGCCCCTTATGAAGCAACGCATAAACTAGGGTTTAAGCTTCTGTCACTCTAGCAACCCATCATCTACTTATGACTTCCCAATGCCTTCCTCTAGGCCCAAATAATGGTGAAGTGTCATGTAGTCAACGTTCACATAACATCACTAGAGGAGAGACAACATGCATCTCATCAAAAAATCGAACGAATACCAAATTCACATGACTACTAATAGCAAGACTTCTCCCATGTCCTCAGGAACAAAAGTAACTACTCACAAAGCATAAACATGTTCATAATGAGAGGGGTATTAATATGCATATAGGATCTGAACATATGATCTTCCACCAATTGAACTAACTAGCATCAACTACAAGGAGTAATTAACACTAATAGCAACCTACTAGCACCAATCCCGAACTTGGAGACAAGAATTGGATACAAGAGATGAACTAGGGTTTTGAGATGAGATGGTGCTGATGAAGATATTGACGGAGATTGCCCTCTCCCGATAAGAGGAGCATTGGTGATGACGATGGCGGTGGTTTCCCCCTCCGGGAGGGAAGTTTCCCCGGCAGAACAGCTCCGCCAGAGCCCTAGATTGGTTCCGTCAAGGTTCCGCCTCGTGGCGGCGGAGTTTTGTCCGAGAAGATGGCTTATGATTTTTTCCCATCGAAAGACTCCATATAGCAGAAGATGGCCACCGGAGGGCCACCAGGGTGTAACGCCCCAAGACCGTTGCGCCAGGTGTCTTCCAGTTATTCGTTGTCTTTGCCATGTCTTTCGCTTGGGTGTTGCATCTTGTCATGTCATCATGTGCATTGCATCATGTTATAAATCTTTTGCATCTCAACTAAATAATTTGTATGGATCTTTGATCCATTTAAATCGAGGGAATTCACATGGTGATTCTCTTTATAACATATTCCTCCCGATATTAGGGAGCTATATTAAATATTCCATTTTCGGAATCACCTATAACACACTTGCAATAATCACATGCCTTTTTCCCGCTTCAAGTTTGGTCCTCAAACTTTGCCCATAATTTATTTCGTCACTTCCCCGAGCTCCACCTAAATTCTCAACATTTCTGGGCACTTCAAAACCCTAGCCCTAGTTCAAACCATTTGATTAAATTCAAATGAGTTTAAATTCATATCTTCCGATCTTGCCACTTCTAATTTTCTCGGACCATGCATATTTTTGTGAGTTCGGGAAGATTATCCCCATGCTCAAAATCCTTCCCTAACCCTCTCTTTCTTTTCCTCTCTCTTATTTCTTTGTTGTTAAAGGTTTAAGTTTTTTTTAAAGAGAGAGGGAGGAGAGAGTCCAGGCCATCAGCCCCGTAGGCCCATGGGCACCACAGCCCACCAGCTCCATAACCCTAGCTGCCCCGATCCCCTCTGCTCGATACACATCGCTCCCTCTCGTTCATGTCCACCGCCGCCACTCTCACCACGCACGCAACCCGATCCCCCAACTCTCCCTCGCAACCTCCTGCTTCCAGGACAAGCGCCCTCCTCTCCTCTCTGCGATCCCCATCTTCCATGTACGCCGCCGCTAGTCTCAACCAGCGCCCCCATCCCAGCACCACACGCCCGTCTCTCCAGCGACGTCATGCTCGCAGAAAGGAGCGAGAGCTCCTCGCTCTCGACACCCATGGCTGCCACGCGCGAGTCCCACCTGCGCCTCGCCCCGCCTTCGTTCGGCTCCCTCGCCGGAGGCCGCCGCCGCAGCCCTGCTGGACTTCGGCGACCCGGAGCGCGGCGCCTCCGCCCTTACCATGGAAACCGGGAGTTCGTCCCTGCCTTGGCCGGTTCACAGCCCCGGCCGACCCCACCTCCTGCTGTGGAGCAGCTTCCCGCGACCTCCTCTGCCATAACTCCGGACGGCCCGACTCAGTTCCCCGCCGCCTCGCCAAGTCCATGGGGCCACCTCCTTGTGCTCCTTCACCCCGCCTAGTCGTCCGATGACCGGCGTCGTCTCCAGCACCCACGGGTCCTGCACCATGCTCCTCTCCAAGCGCATGCACCCCTGCTTTGCTCCTATAGACACGCAGCCGCCCATTAGCTCCTGCGATGCCTGCTGCCGCCGCTATTTTTCCTCGGTCAAAGGAACAAATGCCTTCACCGGAGACCGCCAAGACAGTCCAGGATTCGCCAAGTACCACGCCGCCGGTGTCCCTCCAAGTGTGATGTTGGAACGTGCATGACTATGCGGATTCTCCAAGTACCACGACGCCCCCCGAAGAGTTTGGGTTCGACAAGTTCGATGACGCTATTGTACAACCACGTTACCGAGACCGGCAAGACCAACGGAACGAAACCGCCAAGTACCTCTATGAATGGATGTGTCAAGGCCGCCTCGGAGATCGCCAAGTACACCACCGACAAGACCTTCGATGTCCGAATGAGTGCTGACCGAAACGCCTAAGTACCACTACTTCCACGATGAACGTTGTTCGCCCAGTACACCTTAAGATGGCCAAGTTTCGTTTCTAAATGTTCTACTACATCCGATGTGGATTTCACCAAGTACCACACGGAAACGCCAAGTACCCCCCTAAGCGCGAAGACGCCAAGACCGTTTCGGGATTCACCAAGTACCGCTACCAATGGCTCGAACATCTTCGAAACATGTACCGTCGACCCTTGTAGACCCCATGGACGTCAAGTTCCATGTCGTGACCCCGAACATCTACGGACATAACCACTACTTCCCTCGACGTCCCGAGAATGTCTACTTCCCCTACACCGCATCAAACTCGAACCCCTCCGTTAACACACGCTTCGAAGGTATAACCCCGAGACGACCGCCCGTGAATGAATGCATGTGTGATGTATGAGATGCTCGTGCTTGCTCCGTGCTTGAATTGTCGGTGCATGTTGCCCCTCTTTTGCCTTGTCACAATCATCGACTCATGGGACACCCGGTATCCGGGAGTGCCCCACCATCTTTTGCACGCATCCGCACACTTCTCCTTTGCATCGGTATCTCAATCGAGTTACCGGAACCGGAACGTTGTCGTGACACTGTTTTCGTTATCGTTGCCGTGGCACCCCTTTTCTTTCCACCACGGTGACAAATGCTTCATAATGCTCTTGTCAACTTTTAATAAAAATTGCATAAAACTTGCACATGTCATTCGCATCATGGTAATAACATTTAAATGTTAAAATTGTTGTTGCACCAAATTGATAATTTCATATGGGGATTTACCGGATTTGTTGTTGGTTATATCCGGCCTCATTTAAATTGTTAGATGGTATAGTTTTGTTATGTTTCACCTCTTGCCATGCTTAACAACATTTAATATTGTTGGGTACATAAACGGGAGAGAACTAAATAAGCCATGTGGTGTTTCGTCAATATGCAACTCGTTGCATATTGAGCTCCATTTAACTTGTAGTATTTGTTTGTGCACTTTGCCATGCCATGCATATTTAAACCGGACATGCATCATACTTGGATGTGCATCATGCCATGATTATGTGGTGGTTGTTTACTATGTTGCTTGCTTCTTTCCGGGTTGCCTCTCGCGTTAGCTTCGGTTTCGTTTCGGAGTTGTGAGGATCCGTTCGACTACGTCCGTTTGTCTTCCTCATGGACTCGTTCTTCTTCCTTGCGGGATCTCAGGCAAGATGACCATACCCTCGAAATCACTTCTATATTTGCTTGCTAGTTGCTCGCTCTTTTGCTATGCCTATGCTGCGATACCTACCATTTGCTTATCATGCCTTCCATATTGTTAAACCAAGCCTCTAACCCACCTTGTCCTAGCAAACCGTTGTTTGGCTATGTTACCGCTTTGCTCAGCCCCTCTTATAGCGTTGTTAGTTGCAGGTGAAGATTGGAGTTTGTTCCATGTTGGAGCATGGATATTTTGTTGGGATATCACAATATCTCTTATTTATATTAATGCATCTATATACTTGGTAAAGGGTGGAAGGCTCGGCCTTATGCCTGGTGTTTTGTTCCACTCTTGCCGCCCTAGTTTCCGTCATATCGGTGTTATGTTCCCGGATTTTGCGTTCCTTACACGGTTGGGTTATAATGGGAACCCCTTGACAGTTCGCCTTGAATAAAGCTCCTCCAGCAAGGCCCAACATTGGTTTTACCATTCGCCACCTAGCCTTTTCTTTCCCTTGGGTAGGCCTGCCCAAGGGTCATCTTTATTAAACCCCCCGGGCCAGTGCTCCTCTGAGTGTTGGTCCAAACTGAGCGATGTCCGGAGCTACCAGGGGCAACTCTGGGCTGGCCAACCCGACGTCTAGCTCATCCAGTGTGCCCTGAGAACGAGATATGTGCAGCTCCTATCGGGATTTGTCGGCACATCTGGGTGGCTTTGCTAGTCTTGTTTTACCATTGTCGAAATGTCTTGTAACCGGGATTCCGAGCCTGATCGGGTCTTCCTGGGAGAAGGAATATCCTTCGTTGATCGTGAGAGCTTGTGATGGGCTAAGTTGGGACACCCCTGCAGGGATTTGAACTTTCGAAAGCCGTGCCCGTGGTTATGGGCAGATGGGAATTTGTTAATGTCCGTTTGTAGAAAACCTAAACCCTAACTTAACTAAAATGCATCAACCGCGTGCATAACCGTGATGGTCTCTTCTCGACGGGGTCCGGGAAGTGAACACGGTGTTGGAGTTATGTTTGACGTAGGTTGTTCTAGGATCACTTCTTGATCATAGATTCTCGAACGTGCTTTGCCTTCTCTTCTCGCTCTCTTTTGCGTATGTTAGCCACCAAATATGCTAGTCGCTTGCTGCAGCTCCACCTCATACCTTTTACCCTTCCTATAAGCTTAAATAGTCTTGATCGCGAGGGTGTGAGATTGCTGAGTCCCCGTGACTCACAGATACTTCGAAAACTAGTTTGCAGGTGCCGATGATCTCGTGCAGGTGACGCACCAAGCTCAAGGAGGAGCTCGATGAAGTTCGTGTTCGTTATGTTGTTCCGTTGCCAGTTGATCAGTAGTGGAGCCCAGTTGGGTCGATCGGGGATCTGTGTAGCATTTGGGGTAGTCTTCTTTTATTTTGGTTCTGTAGTCAGACCTTGTGTGTATCTGGTTGATGTAATGTTATAATCATGTATTGTGTGAAGTGGCGATTGTAAGCCAACTATGTATCTCTTTCCCTTATGTATTACATGGGTTGTGTGAAGATTACCTCACTTGTGACATTGCTTTCAATGCGGTTATGCCTCTAAGTCGTGCTTCGACACGTGGGAGATATAGCCGCATCGAGGGTGTTTCACAAGGGGCCCACGAGGTAAGGGGGCGCGCCCAGGGGCTGGGCGTGCCCCCACCCTCGTGGGCAGGATGTGGCCCCCCTGGTGAAGTTCTTGCTCTCAGTATTTTTTATATATTTGGAGAACATCTTCCGTGAAGTTTCGGGACTTTTGGAGTTGTGCAGAATAGGTCTCTAATATTTGCTCCTTTTCCAGCCCAGAATCCCAGCTGTCGGCATTCTCCCTCTTTATGTAAACCTTGTAAAATAAGAGAGAATAGGCATAAGTATTGTGACATAATGTGTAATAACAGCCCATAATGCAATAAATATCGATATAAAAGCATGATGCAAAATAGACGTATCAACTCCCCCAAGCTTAGACCTCGCTTGTCCTCAAGCGAAAAGCCGAAATCGAAAAACATGTCCACATGTTTAGAGATAGAGGTGTGGATAAAAATAAAATACGAACATGAGGGCATCATGATCATTCTTAGAACAACAACTCATATAATTCTTTGTCATATAATCTCTAATGCTAGAGTAATAATTCAATCACAATATCAAGTATGAATCGTAAACTTCATTAAAAACTAACAAACTACAATCTCAGTCATCGAAGCAATTGCAATTTATCATAACATAGGAAAGAGTCAATGTATAAGAGCTTTTCAGCAAGTCCACATACTCAACTATCATATAATCTTTCACAATTGCTGACACTCACGCAATACTTATGGGTATGGAGTTTTAATCGGACACAGAGAAAGATAGGGGCTTATAGTTTTGCCTCCCAACGCTTTACCTCAAGGGTAATGTCAACAGTAATAGTTCATGAAAACTCACATCCAATTAGCCATATATACCAGGATCTTTCCAACATATTGTGCTTGCCAAAGGATAAAGTGTAAAAAGGAAGGGTCAAAATCACCATGACTCTTATGCAATGTAGGAGATAAAAGTAAAATATAGGCCCTTCGCAGAGGGAAGCAGAGGTTGTCAAGCGCTTTTATGGTTGGATGCACAAAATCTTAATGCGAAAGAACGTCACTTTATATTGCCACTTGTGATATGGACCTATATTATGCAGTCTGTCGCTTTTATTACTTCCATATCACACGATCGTATAAAGCTTATTTCCTCCACACCAATCAATCATACATATTTAAAGAACAATTTTTATTACTTGCACCGATGACAACTTACTTGATGGATCTTACTCAATCCATAGGTAGATATGGTGGACTCTTATGGCAAGACTGATTTAAGGGTATTTGGAAGCACAAGTAGTATCTCTACTTGGTGCAATGAATTTGGCTAGCATGAGGGGGAAATGCAAGCTCATCATGTTGGAAGATCCAAGCCAATATAATTCATCTTAGATGTAAGAAAATATAACCCATTACGTTGTCTTCCTTGTCCAATGTCAACTCTTTAGCATGTCATATTTTAATGAGTGCTCACAATCATAAAAGATGTCCAAGATAGTATATTTATATGTGAAGACCTCTCTTTCTTTATTACTTCCTATTAATTGCAACGATGACCAAAACTGTGTTTGTCAACCCTCAACAACTTTTATTCATCATACTCTTTCTATGTGAGCTCATTACTCTCCATAAGACTCACATGATCTCTTTGTTTCTTTCTATTTCTTTCTCTTTTCTTTTATTCACTTAGGATCATGGCAAAATAATCAAGCCCTTGACTCAACACTAATATTTATTATATAGCTCACGGACTCGATTACATAGAAGGATAATAAAGCAAAACTCATAGCTAGATCACACTAAGAACTTTTATTCTACTAGATCAAGATATTACCAAAAGGATCGAACTAAGAAAAACGGTAAAGATAAAAGTGATGGTGATATGATACTGGGGCACTCCCCCAAGCTTGGCAGTTGCCAAGTGGAGTGCCCATACCAGATACTCAATTCTTCTTTGTTGGTGGAGACGGTGGTGATTTTGTTGATGGCGTAGGCTTGTCGTCCTTCTTCCAAGGAATAGGCTCACCGTCATAGAAGGATGACCGAGTCTCCAGGATCCTCAAATCTGCAGCCAAACTCATCCTTTTGAATCTATATTCATACTCACAGTTTTGGTTTTGCAGGTCATAGATTTGAGCTTGAAGGTGCTCGATTTTCTCGTGAAGCTTGAAGATGGTCTCCCCGATGTTGTCGGCATCCAGCTTGTGTTTGTTGGTGAATTTTGCGATCATCATGTGTTTGGAGTTGAGTCCACACTCCACCATCCCCTGACACTTAAAAACTTGTTGCTCCATTGCTTCGAGCCTCGTCGCCATGCTTCTGGTCCCCTTCGGTCCCTCAGCATCACGGATGTGCAGCAACCCATCATGCATCTCAATGGTTTGAGGGTGTCGCTACACCTCCGTGAGGTAAGGGTTGATGACCTTCTCGAAGAACTTGGCCTTGGGAGCACTTGGAGACATCATGATAATCTAGATCTGTCAGAAAAACAGCTCGAAACAAAGACAGGAGATTTTTGCATGATACGAGAGTCAAAACCCCTGGGAGATTATATAATGAATTTTTACCGACCAAAATACGTGTCGTGTACGAAAATGGAGTCCGAGGAGCACACGAGGTGCCCACGAGGTAGGGGGGCGCACCCAGTAGGGTAGGGCGCGCCCTCCACCCTCGTGGAGCCCTCGTGTCCTTCCCGAAATGCTACTTATTTTTCTATTTTTCTAATTATTCCAAAACGGAGAAATATTGCCTTAAAAACTGTTTTGGAGTCAGTTTACTTACCGTACCACATACCTATTCCTTTTTGGAGTCTGAAATGTTCCGGAAAGTGTCCCTTATGTATTCCTCCGGGGTTACGGTTTCAATAACATTGGTTTCAACATTTATGGGATTACCTAAGATATAGTGTTTGATTCTTTGACCGTTCACCACCTTCGGGTTTGTGCCTTCGAAGTTGTTGATTTTTATGGCACCGGAACGGTAGACCTCCTCCATAACGTAAGGACCTTCCCATTTAGAGAGAAGTTTTCCTGCAAAAAATCTTAAACGAGA
The DNA here is from genome assembly GCF_002162155.2 of Triticum dicoccoides. Classification (NCBI taxonomy): domain Eukaryota; kingdom Viridiplantae; phylum Streptophyta; class Magnoliopsida; order Poales; family Poaceae; genus Triticum; species Triticum dicoccoides. The sequence goes on along the minus strand of NC_041384.1, from coordinate 105,359,277 downwards.
GTTGTATAGCAATACATAATCACCTACATTAAACTCACGCTTTTGTATCCTTTTGTCATGCCATCTTTTAACTTTTTCTTTAAACAACTTGGCATTTTCGTAGGCTTGGGTTCTCCATTCATCAAGTGAGCTAATATCAAATAACCTCTTCTCACCAGCAAGTTTAAAATCATAATTAAGTTCTTTAATAGCCCAATAAGCCTTGTGTTCTAGTTCAAGAGGTAAGTGACATGCTTTTCCATAGACCATTTTATACGGAGACATACCCATGGGATTTTTATATGCAGTTCTATAGGCCCATAATGCATCATCAAGTTTCTTGGACCAATTCTTTCTAGACCTATTAACAGTCTTTTGCAAAATTAATTTGAGTTCTCTATTACTCAATTCTACTTGATCACTAGATTGAGGGTGATAAGGAGATGCAATTCTATGATTAACATCATATTTAGCAAGCATTTTATGGAAAGCACCATGAATAAAATGTGAACCACCATTAGTCATTAAATATCTAGGGACTCCAAACCTTGGAAAAATAACTTCTTTAAGCATTTGAATAGAAGTGTTATGATCAGCACTACTAGATGGAATAGCTTCTACCCACTTAGTAACGTAATCAACAGCAACTAAAATATGTGTATAACCATTAGAGGAAGGAAAAGGTCCCATATAGTCAAAGCCCCAAACATCAAATGGTTCAATAACAAGTGAATAATTCATAGGCATTTCTTGACGTCTACTAATATTACCAATTCTTTGACATTCATCACTAGATAAGACAAACTCACGGGCATCCTTGAAGAGAGTAGGCCAATAAAAACCAGACTGCAGTACCTTATGTGCAGTTCTATCTCCAGCATGGTGTCCTCCATAAGCTTCGGAGTGACACTTGCGTAGGATCTGTTCCTGTTCATGCTCAGGTACACAACGTCTAATAACACCATCTACTCCTTCTTTATAAAGATGTGGGTCATCCCAAAAGTAATGCCTCAAATCATAGAAGAACTTTTTCTTTTGCTGGTACGTGAAACTAGGTGGTATAAACTTAGCAACAATGTAATTAGCATAGTCAGCATACCATGGAGCAGAATGAGAAGCATTTATGATATTTAATTGCTCATCAGGAAAGCTATCATCAATAGGTAGCGGGTCATCAAGCACATTTTCTAACCTAGACAAGTTGTCTACAACGGGGTTCTCGGCTCCTTTTCTATCAACAATATGCAAATCAAATTCAAGAGAACCCATCTAATAAGTCTAGGTTTAGCATCTTTCTTTTCCATAAGATATTTAATAGCAGCATGATCAGTGTGAATAGTTACTTTAGAATCAACAATATAAGGTCTAAACTTATCACAAGCAAATACAACTGCTAAGAATTCTTTTTCAGTAGTAGCATAATTTCTTTGAGAATTCTCTAGAGTTTTACTAGCATATTGAATAACATTTAGTTTCTTATCAACTCTTTGTCCTAGAACAGCACCTACAACATAATCACTAGCATCACACATAATTTCCAAGGGTAAATTCCAATCAGGTGGCTGAACAATAGGTGGAGAGATCAATGCTTTCTTAAGTATTTCAAATGCTTTTACACAATCATCATCAAAGACAAATGGTATATCTTTTTGTAATAAACTAGTCAGAGGCCGAGAAATTTTTGAGAAGTCCTTAATGAACCTCCTATAAAAACCGGCATGACCAAGGAAACTTCTTATACCCTTGATGTCCTTGGGACATGGCATCTTTTCAATAGCATCAACCTTGGCTTTATCAACTTCAATACCTCTTTCAGAAACTTTATGCCCCAAGACAATACCTTCATTAACCATAAAGTGGCACTTTTCCCAATTCAATACAAGATTAGTTTCTTCACATCTCTGCAAAACTCGATCAAGGTTGCTCAAGCAATCATCAAAAGAAGATCCATAGACAGAAAAGTCGTCCATGAAAACCTCACAAATCTTTTCACAAAAGTCAGAGAATATAGCCATCATGCATCTTTGAAAGGTAGCAGGTGCATTACATAAACCAAAAGGCATACGTCTATGCTACCTCTTTTAGCACTGCGTTGATTTTCCCCGAAGAGGAAGGGATGATGCAGCAAAGTAGCGTAAGTATTTCCCTCAGCTTTTGAGAACCAAGGTATCAATCCAGTAGGAGGCTACGCGTGAGTCCCTCACACCTGCACAAAACAAATAAATCCTCGCAACCAACGCAAATAGGGGTTGTCAATCCCTATAGGGCCACTTACGAGAGTGAGATCTAATAGATATGATAAGATAATATTTTTGGTATTTTTATGATAAAGATGCAAAGTAAAATAAAGGCAAAGTAAATAACTAAGTAGTAGGAGATTGATATGATAAAGATAGACCCGGGGGCCAGGTCTCACTAGTGGCTTCTCTCGAGTGCATAAGTATTCTACGGTGGGTGAACAAATTACTGTTGAGCAATTGACAGAATTGAGCATAGTTATGAGAATATCTAGTTATGATCATGTATATAGGCATCACGTCCGAGACAAGTAGACCGACTCCTGCCTGCATCTACTACTATTACTCCACTCATCGACCGCTATCCAGCATGCATCTAGAGTATTAAGTTAAAAACAGAGTAACGCCTTAAGCAAGATGACATGATGTATAGGGATAGACTCATGCAATATGAAGAAAACCCCATCTTGTTATCCTCTATGGCAACAATACAATACGTGCCTTGCTGCCCTTACTTTCACCGGGAAAGGACAGCGCAAGATTGAACCCAAAGCTAAGCACTTCTCCTATTGCAAGAAAGATCAATCTAGTAGGCCAAACCAAACTGATAATTCGAAGAGACTTGCAAAGATAACCAATCATACATAAAAGAATTCAGAGAAGATTCAAATATTATTCATAGATAGACTTGATCATAAACCCACAATTCATCGGTCTCAACAAACACACCGCAAAAAGAAGATTACATCGAATAGATCTCCACAAGAGAGGGGGAGGACATTGTATTGATATCCAAAAATAGAGAAGAAGCCATCTAGCTACTAACTATGGACCCGTAGGTCTGAGGTAAACTACTCACACTTCATCGGAGGGGCTATGGTGTTGATGAAGAAGCCCTCCGTGATCGATGCCCCCTCCGGCGGAGCTCCGGAACAGGCCCCAAGATGGGATCTCGTGGATACAGAAAGTTATGGCGGTGGAATTAGGGTTTTGGCTCTGTATCTGATCGTTTGGGGGTACATGGGTATATATAGGAGGAAGAAGTACGTCGGTGGAGCAACAAGGGCCCCACGAGGGTGGAGGGCATGCCTGGGGGGTGTAGGCGCGCCCCCTACCTCATGGCCTCCTGTTACGTGTCTTGACGTAGGGTCCAAGTCTCCTGAGTTGTATTCGATGAGAAAATCATGTTCCCGAAGGTTTCATTCCGTTTGATATTCCTTTTCTTAGAAACCCTAAAATAGGCAAAAACAGCAATTCTGGGCTGGGCCTCCGGTTAATAGGTTAGTCCCAAAAATAATATAAAAGTGGATAATAAAGCCCAATAATGTCCAAAATAGTAGATAACATAGCATGGAGCAATCAAAAATTATAGATACGTTGGAGACATATCAATCTATAAGCAAAAGTACCAAAAGGGCATGTAAAAGTAGTCTTTGATTGATCTTTGGCTGACACAGGTATTTGAGAGAAACCAGAAACCATTTAGAAAGCAAAAATGTGTATGTTTGGACAATATTTCTAGCATTTGATCAATAAAAGGTAAGGGGTAATGATCTTTTTTAGTAGCCTTATTTAATTTGTGAAAATCAATTACCATCCTATAACCTGTAATAATGCTTTGAGGAATCAATTCATCTTTATCATTAGGAACAATAGTAATACCTCCCTTCTTAGGGACACAGTGGACAGGGCTTACCCACTGACTATCAGCAACGGGATAAATTATACCTGCCTCAAGGAGCTTTAGTATCTCCTTTCTTACCACTTCTTTCATTTTAGGATTTAGCCGGCGTTGATGATCACGAACTGGTTTAGCATCTTCTTCCAAATTAATTTTATGTTGACATAGAGTGGTACTAATGCCCTTAAGATCATCAAGAGTATACCCAATAGCAGTGCGGTGCTTCTTCAGAGTTTTCAATAATCTCTCTTCCTCATGCTCTGAAAGGTTAGCACTAATAATAATAGGATATATATTTTTCTCATCAAGATAAGCATATTTAATAGTATTAGGTAACGGTTTAAGCTCAAACACGGGATCACCCTTGGGTGGAGGAGGATCCCCTAGGATTTCAACAGGTAAATTGTTTTTCAGAATAGGTTCATGTTTAAAGAATACTTCATCTAATTCCCTTCTTTCATTCATAAACATGTCATTTTCATGGTCTAGCAAATATTGTTCTAAAGGATCACTAGGAGGTACGGCAATAGAAGCACCTTCACGGTGTTGTCTACTAAATTTAGAAAAATTAAATTCATGAGTCATATCATCTAAAATGATAGTAACAACATCTCTTTTGCAATCTATGGTAGCATTAATAGTATTTAAGAAGGGTCTACCAAATATAATGGGACAAAAGCTATCTTGTGGGGAACCAAGAACAAGAAAATCAGCAGGATATTTAGTTTTCTCACACAAGACTTCAACATCTCTAACAATTCCCATTGGTGAAATAGTATCTCTATTGGCAAGTTTAATTGTGACATCAATATCTTCCATCTCAGCAGGTGCAATATCATGCATAACTTCTTTGTATAAGGAATAAGGTATTGCACTAGCACTAGAACCCATATCACATAAGCCATGATAAAAATGATCTCCTATTTTAACAGAAATAACAGGCATGCCTACCACAGGTCTAGGTTTATCTTTATCACGGGGTTTAGCAATTCTAGCAGTTTCATCACAGAAATAAATAACATGCCCATCAATATTATCAGACAAGAGATCTTTAACAATAGCAATATTAGGTTCAACTTTAACTTGCTTAGGAGGTGTATATGTTTTAATATTGCTTTTACGAACCACAGTTGAAGCTTTAGCATGATCCTTTATCCTAACAGGGAAAGGTGGTTTCTCAACATAAGAAGTAGGAACAATAGGATCATTATAAGTGATAGTCTTTTCTTCAACTTTAAGAGGTGCATCTACTTTTACTTCTATGGGAGGATGATATTTAAACCACTTCTCCTTGGGGAGATCAATATAGGCAGCAAAAGATTCACAGAAAGAAGCTACTATCTCAGAGTCAAGTCCATATTTAGTGCTAAATTTATGAAAAATATCGGTATCCATAAAACATTTAACACAATCAAAACTAGGTGTCATACCTGACTCCTTACCATTGTCGAGGTCCCAATCTTCAGAGTTGTGTTTAATTATTTCCAATAAATCCCGTTTGAATTCAATAGTCTTCATCATAAAAGAGCCAGCACAAGAAGTATCAAGCATGGTGTGATTGTTACCAGAAAGCCGAGCATAAAATTTTTGAATAATCATTTCTCTTGAGAGCTCATGATTGGGGCATGAATATAACATTGATTTAAGCCCCCCCCCAAGCTTGAGCGATGCTTTCTCCTTCGCGAGGCCAAAAATTATATATATAATTGCGATCACGATGAACAAGGTGCATAGGATAAAACTTCTGATGAAATTCCAATTTCAATCGTTTGTAATTCCAAGACCTCATATCATCACATAGCCTATACCATGTCAATGCATCTCCCCTCAGAGATAAAGGGAAGACCTTCTTCTTAACAACATCTCCGGGTACACCTGCAAGCTTAAATAATCCACAAACTTCATCCACATATATCAGATGTTCATCAGGATGTTTTGTTCCATCTCCTAAAAAAGGATTAGCTAGCAGTTTTTCTATCATACCCGAAGGAACTTCAAAGCAAGCATTTTCATTTTCATTTTCATTTTCAGTAGGTTCAGTAGGTTGAGGAGCAACTCTTTGCTCTACTGGTCGGGGTGAAGATACCCCGAACAAGCCCCTCAGAGGATTACCTTCCATGGTAACAAGTGACAGTAAATTTCAGCACACTATATAAATTTTTCCTTACCAAATTCCACCTACCAAAGGCGCTTCACTCCCCGGCAATGGCGCCAGAAAAGAGTCTTGATGACCCACAAGTATAGGGGATCTATCGTAGTCCTTTCGATAAGTAAGAGTGTCGAACCCAACGAGGGCGGAAGGAAATGATAAGCGGTTTCCAGCAAGGTATTCTCTGCCAGTACTGAAATAAGTGGTAACCAATAGTTTTGTGATAAGATAATTTGTAACGAGCAACAAGTAACAAAAGTAAATAAGGTGCAGCAAGGTGGCCCAATCCTTTCTGTAGCAAAGGACAAGCCTAGACAAACCATTATATGATGTAAAGCGCTCCCGAGGACACATGGGAATATCGTCAAGCTAGTTTTCATCACGTTCATATGATTCGTGTTTGGTACTTTGATAATTTGGTATGTGGGTGGACCGGTGCTTGGGTACTGCCCTTACTTGGACAAGCATCCCACTTATGATTAACTTCTATTGCAAGCATCCGCAACTACAACAAAAGTATTAAGGTAAACCTAACCATAGCATGAAACATATGGATCCAAATCAGCCCCTTACAAAGCAACGCATAAACTAGGGTTTAAGCTTCTGTCACTCTAGCAACCCATCATCTACTTATTACTTCCCAATGCCTTCCTTTAGGCCCAAATAATGGTGAAGTTTCATGTAGTCGACGTTCACATAACACCACTAGAGGAGAGACAACATGCATCTCATCAAAATATCGAGCGAATACCAAATTCACATGACTACTAATAGCAAGACTTCTCCCATGTCCTCAGGAACAAAAGTAACTACTCACAAAGCATAAAAATGTTCATAATCAGAGGGGTATTAATATGCATATAGGATTTGAACATATGATCATCCACAAATTGAACCAACTAGCATCAACTACAAGGAGTAATTAACACTACTAGCAACCTACTAGCACCAATCCCGGACTTGGAGACAAGAATTGGATACAAGAGATGAGCTAGGGTTTTGAGATGAGGTGGTGTTGATGAAGATGTTGATGGAGATTGCCCTCTCCCGATGAGAGGAGCGTTGGGGATGACGATGGCGGTGGTTTCCCCCTCCGGGAGGGAAGTTTCCCCGGCAGAATAGCTCCGCTAGAGCCCTAGATTGGTTCTGCCAAGGTTCCGCCTCGTGGCGGCGGAGTTTCACCCGAGAAGATGGCTTATGATTTTTTTCCCATCGAAAGACTCCATATAGTAGAAGATGGCCACCGGAGGCCACCAGGGGGCCCACGAGGTAGGGGGCGCGCCCTACCCCCTGGGCGCGCCCCCCACCCTTGTGGGCAGGGTGTGGCCCCCCTGGTGAAGTTCTTGCTCTCAGTATTTTTTATATATTTGGAAAACATCTTCCGTGAAGTTTCAGGACTTTTGGAGTTGTGCAGAATAGGTCTCTAATATTTGCTCCTTTTCCAGCCCAGAATCCCAGCTGCCGGCATTCTTCCTCTTTATGTAAACCTTGTAAAATAAGAGAGAATAGGCATAAGTATTGTGACATAATGTGTAATAACAGCCCATAATGCAATAAATATCGATATAAAAGCATGATGCAAAATGGACGTACCACTGCAACGCAGCTCCGCCGTCGGCCATGGCAGCGGCGTCCTCGCCCAACCTATCCTATAGCAACAGGAGGTGAGCGGTGAGTGAGATTGCAGCAAAGCGCCCTTCCTTGGGAAACCGGCTTGCACTGGCGATGACGGTTTGCAGCAGCGGTGCAGCGACGTGAGGCAACGGCGGTGCCAGCCTGCGGCGATGGCCGCTGGTGTGTGGTGCGACATGCTCAATGAAGAAGAAAGGGAGGAAAAAGAACAAACAGCTAAGCTTCTGGAGGAAAGGAAAGGCTAATGGGTGAGCGAGCAAACAGGGACGCGTGGCACGCGTTAGAAGCGGCTTACGCCCGTGAATAATCAGTCGGTTGTTTTTAAGTGTTTTTTTAAAAAAATAACTAGCCGTGAAAAAACGAAAATGTTGGGTTACGGATCAAGACTCCAATTTGCCTCTGGGTTTGCTTTTTTACACCTATAACTAATGCAACATCATGTTAGAGAGAAAGTTAGCCCACAAGAGTTAGTGTAAGGATTCGTGCGTAGAGGGAGTCGGTAGAAAAATCATCCACAAGTATAGGATTATTTATTTATTTATTTATTATTTATTATTTGTGAATCAACATGTGGTTGAGATGGTTAGGTGGACAGTGGTATCCCCAGCCCATCAGGGTTCAAATTCTGGTGCTCGCATTTATTCTGAATTTATTTCAGGATTTTCGGCGATACGCTTTCAATGGGATGAGACGTTCCCGTTGACTACGAGGTGCCTATGGTGAATTCGTAAAATCTCAAGATGATATGCCGGCTCAGTCTCTCGGAGGTGCTTATAGGGGTAGGGTATGCATGTGTGCGTTCATACGGATGAGAGTATGCGTGTTTATATGAGCGCTTGCGTATGTAGTGTGTTAAAAAATATAAGATTTTTTATTCCTTCCACGGTAAGTCCATAGGAAAAACTAAAGAGAAAAAAATAGTCGTGTTAATCTCTTCATACCCATTTCAAGTTATAGAGGGAGTTTCCGCTTGATACCTAATAGAGCAAATCTAGCCCCACACCCCCCGTAATTTCACTGTGGCCCTACCCTCCTTCAATCAAGTGATGCTATGTTATCCCCAATCCATAAAGAAAAATGCCCCGTAGCCATTTTACAAAAAAACCCAGGGGCTCCCGCGATCATGAAGGCGATCTGGCGGCGGTGGCAAGAGAGCGCGTGTGATGGCAGAGACAGCGCCGGCGAAGCCGGGAGGAGGGGCCGACCCCCCTATAGTGGGCCTCATCGGGGGCCTCTTCAGCGCGAGTGATTGGGAGGAGATTCAAACAAGATTGCGGCGGATTCTATGTGGGGCGGCGGATCGAGAAACTGCCTGAAGATTTCGAGGAGAAGAGCATCGGAGTTGTTTGGTAATTTGGAAGGTGAGATCCTCTCTAATCCTTCCGGGGGAGGATCGAAACGATCTTCTGGATCTTTTGTTGATCCGGTTTCCGCGGATTTGGCTGGCTCTGGTTCCGGAATTTGTGTTGAATGTAATGGGGATTTGGATACTGAGCTTGTTAATTTGGAAGGGCAATCAAGTGTGGTAGGAATCATCGAGAAATTTCATAGTGGAGTAGCCATGCCTTCGATTATTTCTTTGGAAACTGATGGTGTTTTCCTTATATTAGGGGGAAATAGAGTAATATACATTCAGGATTCTAAGGCAGTATCTGTAGAAATTAAAAAAAGAGTTGGAGAGACTAAGGCGTGGCCCATTGAATACGGAATCTCGATGTCGTCAGAAGGAAATTATTATGGTAATTGAAAATATTTTGGAGCAAGAAGAAATATTCTTGTTACAGAGAGGACGGGCAAATTGGTTGATGCACGGGGATCGTAATACGTCGTTCTTTCATAATGCTGCCACAGCCAGGAAAAAAATAAATAATATAAAGAAACTATTAGACGAGTCTGAAAACTGGTTAACGGATAAGGATTTGACGAATCATACTACTGGATATTATACAAATCTTTTTACATTGGAAGTTCAACACCCGAATCAAGATGTTTTATCACTTGTTCGAAGGAGAGTGCCAAACGAAATGAATGTTGCTCTACTCGCCCCTTATACAGCGGAAGATGTTCGCAAGGCTTTATTCGATATTGGGGACTTGAAAGCTCTAGGGCCGGATGGACTCCATGCTATCTTCTATAAAAGGTTTTGGCCCATGTTGGGGGAAGACTTAATTGAGGCGGTTCTGACAGCAATCAACACATGCACTATACCGAAGGGTTGGAATGATACGTCGATCGTGATGATTCCTAAAATTAATACACCAGAGAAGGTAACCCAATTTAGGCCGATCAGCTTATGTAATGTGCTATATAAAATAATTGCAAAAATGGTGGCTTCTCAATTGAAGGTTTTTTTACCAGAAATTATTAGCCCAACACAGAGTGCATTTGTACCGGGTAGATTGATAACGGATAATATTTTAGTGGCCTACGAATGTTTTCACACAATCAAGAATAAAAGAGAGGGTAGAGAGGGCTTGTGTGCTATAAAACTTGATATGCACAAAGCCTATGATAGAGTTGAGTGGACTTTTTTGAAGGAGATTATGTTGAAATTGGGTTTTCGTCGTGAGTGGGTTAACTTGATTATGCAATGCGTCTCAATCGTAGAATACAAAGTAAGGATCAATGAAGAGGAAAGTGAGAGATTTAAGCCTACGAGAGGGTTGAGACAGGGGGGCCCGCTATCACCATACCTTTTTTTGCTGTGCACAGAAGGATTGAATGCCTTGCTTGTGCATGCTGAGGAGAATGGAAACATATCAGGAGTTAAGTCTGTAGAGACGCCCCGCCAGTCAGAAATCTTCTCTTTGCGGATGACTCATTGATATTAATGAAAGCCAACCAACATAATGCGGAAAACCTGAAATCAACACTAGATTTATATTGTGCAGCGTCGGGACAGCTGGTAAGCGTTGAAAAATCCAGTATTTTCTTCAGCCCTAATACAAAGGTAGAGATCAGAGAACAATTGTGTACAACGCTAAATATAATGACGGAGGCTCTCATTGATAAATATTTGGGCTTACCAGCAAATGTGGGTGTTGATAAAACAGACTGCTTTAGTTTTCTGATTGAACGTATTGTTAAGAGAATTAGTGGTTGGAAGGAAAAATTACTATCTACCGGGGGGAAGGAGATCCTATTAAAGGCGGTGATCCAAGCCATACCTACCTATGCAATGTCGGTCTTTAAAATTCCTAAGAAAATTGTAAAGGAATCATTGACGCGATGGCGCATTTCTGGTGGGGAGACGAGGAGAACCAGAAGAGGATGCATTGGATGGCTTGGTGGAAAATGTGTGTACCAAAAAACCAAGGTGGAATGGGATTCCGTGACATCCACTGTTTCAACCTGGCTTTGCTTGCAAAATAGGCATGGCATCCCCTTGATAATCCTGACTCCTTGTGTGCTACTATTCTAAGGGCCAAGTACTATCCTAATGGTGATTTGCTGAACTCCAAGCCAAAGCATGGTGCTTTCTTCACATGGAAAAGTATTGTGGCAGGCATCACTACTCTCAAGCGAGGTTATATTTGGCGAGTGGGGGATGGACATAACATCAACATTTGGGAAGATGCCTGGATCCCAAATTGTGCCACTAGGAAGATTGTGACCCCTAGAGGGGGGCACTTGTTATCAAAAGTCGTAGATTTGATTAACCCAGTCTCCAATAATTGGGATGAGGACTTGATTAGACAAACTATGTGGACCATTGACGCACAACATATTCTTTCAATCCCAATTTTGCAACATAATATGACAAATTTTATTGCCTGGAGTTATACGAAAAATGGTATGTTTTCGGTACGGTCCGCTTACTCTATGAGTGGAACTATCAGTATGGGAGCAAACTAAAATATTCCAATGGGATGGGACGGAGCACACCTAACCCTATATGGTGTCAGATATGGAAGTTATCTTGTCCGGCTTAGGTAAAAAAATTATGGCGGACACTACATGGCACTATCCCATGTCGGGCAACACTCACTAATAGACACATGAAGGTCTCGCCCTCTTGCCCTACCTGCTCTCAGGGTGTAGAAGATACGAAGCACTTGCTTTTCCTCTGTAGAAGAGCGAAGGAGGTTTGGAAAAGGCTAGGGTTGGATATGATTATTGAGAGAGCTTGTGAGATTGATCGTGCTGGAGAGGCAACATTGGAATACCTATTACTCCTTCCAGATCAACATCTGCGCATTACGGGGTATGAAAATGTTCGAGAGATGATAGCTATCTCAGCTTGGTATCTATGGTGGGAAAGACAGAGATTAGTGCACAAGGAATTAACTCAAAATGCGACTCAGATCTCAATGGGGATCATAGCTCTTACATATAATTTTGTAAATCATCATCTTCAAAGGTGTCCATGAAAAAGGGCGGTTGGCAATGTCCTTCTAGGGGCTTTGTGAAACTCAATGTTGACGCCTCTTTTGACCATGACTTGTTGGAGGGTACGATGGGGGCAGTATTGAGAGGCGACAAAGGTAGGTTTATGAAGGAAATATGCCCTAGAGGCAATAATAAAGTTATTATTTATTTCCTTATATCATGATAAATGTTTATTATTCATGTAAGAATTGTATTAACCGGAAACATAATACATGTGTGAATACATAGACAAACAGAGTGTCACTAGTATGCCTCTACTTGACTAGCTCGTTGATCAAAGATGGTTATGTTTCCTAACCATAGACATGAGTTGTCATTTGATTAACGAGATCACATCATTAGGAGAATGATGTGATTGACTTGACCCATTCCGTTAGATTAGCACTTGATCGTTTAGTTTGTTGCTATTGCTTTCTTCATGACTTATACATGTTCCTATGACTATGAGATTATGCAACTCCCGTTTACCGGAGGAATACTTTGTGTGCTACCAAACGTCACAACGTAACTGGGTGATTATAAAGGTGCTCTATAGGTGTCTCCGAAGGTACTTGTTGGGTTGGCGTATTTAGAGATTAGGATTTGTCACTCCGATTGTCGGAGAGGTATCTCTGGGCCCACTCAGTAATGCACATCACTATAAGCCTTGCAAGCATTGCAACTAATGAGTTAGTTGCGGGATGATGTGTTACGGAACGAGTAAAGAGACTTTCCGGTAACGAGATTGAACTAGGTATTGAGATACCGATGATCGAATCTCGGGCAAGTAACATACCGATGACAAAGGGAACAACGTATGTTGTTATGCGGTTTGACCGATAGAGATCTTCGTAGAATATGTAGGAGCCAATATGAGCATCCAGGTTCCGCTATTGGTTATTGACCGGAGACGTGTCTCGGTCATGTCTACATAGTTCTCGAACCCGTAGGGTCTGCACGCTTAAAGTTCAATGACCGTTATATTATGAGTTTATGTGTTTTGATGTACCGAAAGATTTCGGAGTCCCGGATGAGATCGGGGACATGACAAGGTAGAAATCAAGAAAAGCATCAAGTGTTGATGGTTGACAAAGACCACTAGTTTCAAAAAGGGCAAAGGGAAGAAAGGGAACTTCAAGAAGAACGACAAGCAAGTTGCTGCTCAAGTGAAGAAGCCCAAGTCTGGACCTAAGCCTGAGACTGAGTGCTTCTACTGCAAAGGGACTGGTCACTAGAAGTGGAACTGCCCCAAGTATTTGGCGGATAAGAAGGATGGCAAAGTGAACAAAGGTATATTTGATATACAGATTATTGATGTGTATTTTACTAGTGTTCGTAGCAACCCCTCGGTATTTGATACTAGTTCAGTTGCTAACAGTAATAACTCGAAACATGAGTTGTAGAATGAACAGAGACTAGTTAAAGGTGAAGTGACGATGTGTGTTGGAAGTGGTTCCAAGATTGATATGATCATCATCGCACACTCCCTATACTTTCGGGATTAGTGTTGAACCTAAATAAGTGTTATTTGGTGTTTGCATTGAGCATGAATATGATTTGATCATGTTTATTGCAATACGGTTATTCATTTAAGTAAGAGAATAAATTGTTGTTCTGTTTACATATATGGTTACACACCCAATGAAAATGGTTCGTTGGATCTCAATCGTAGTGATACACATATTCATAATATTGAAACCAAAAGATGCAAAGTTAATAATGATAGTGCAACGTATTTGTGGCACTGCCGTTTAGGTCATATTGGTGTAAAGCGTTGTAGGATCGAAAGTATGTCTAGAGTTGGGTGATTAGACTACTTGACCAATTAAAAACTTAACCTTTTCCCAATTTTAGTTCTTGGCGGATTTTAGCTATTTTAGGACAAGTCAAGCAATCATCACACAATTCAAGCAAGCATGCAAAGAGTTTATGGGCAGCGGAAAGTAAAGCATGCAACTTGCAAGAGTATAAAGGGAAGGGTTTGGAGAAGTCAAACGCTATTGGAGACGCTGGATGTTTTTCCCGTGGTTCGGATAGGTGGTGCTATCCTACATCCACGTTGATGGAGACTTCAACCCACGAAGGGTAACGGTTGCGCGAGTCCACACAGGGCTCCACCCAAGGGCAACGGCTGCGCGAGTCCATGAAGGGCTCCACCCACGAAGGGTCCACGAAGAAGCAACCACCCACAAAGGGTCCACGAAGAAGCAACCTTGTCTATCCCACCATGGCCATCGCCCACGAAGGACTTGCCTCACTAGCGGTAGATCTTCACGAAGTAGGCGATCTCCTTGCCCTTACAAACTCCTTGGTTCAACTCCACAATCTTGTCGGAGGCTCCCAAGTGACACCTAGCCAATCTAGGAGACACCACTCTCCAAGAAGTAACAAATGGTGTGTAGGTAATGAACTCCTTGCTCTTTTGCTTCAAATGATAGTCTCCCCAACACTCAACTCTCTCTCATAGGATTTGGATTTGGTGGAAAGAATATTTGAGTGGAAAGCAGCTTGGGAAGGCTAGAGATCAAGATTCATATGGTAGGAATGGAATGTCTTGATCTCAACACATGAGTAGGTGGTTCTCTCTCAGAACATATGAGTTGGAATGGTGTGTGTGTTCTGATGGCTCTCTCACGGAATGAGAAAGAGGTGGAGGGGTATATATAGCCTCCACACAAAATCCAACCGTTACACACAATTTACCAATCTCGGTGGGACCGAATCAGAAAACTCGGTCTGACCAAAATAGTAAACCTAGTGACCGTTAGGAATTTCGGTGGGACTGACATGCAACTCGGTAGGACCGATTCGGTTAGGGTTTAGGCATACGTAATCTCGGTGAGACCGATTACACAAACTCGGTGAGACCGAATTTGGTAATTAGCTAACCAGAGAGTTGGTCACGCAAACTCGATGGGACCGATTTGCTCTTTCGGTGAGACCGAAAAGTTACAAAGGGGAAACACTGAGTTTACATTGCAATCTCGGTGGGACCGATTCGCTCTTTCGGTGGGACCGAAAAGTTACAAAAGGGAAACAGAGAGTTTGCAACCCCATCTCGGTGGGACCGAGATCCTTATCGGTAGAACCGAATTGCTAGGGTTTGGCAGTGGCTAATGACAAGTGAAACTCGGTGGCGCCGGATAGGAAGAATCGGTAGAACCGAGTTTGGCTTAGAGTTTAGGTCATATGTGGATATGGAAAAGTAGTTGAGGGTTTTTGGAGCATATCACTAAGCACATGAAGCAAGAGGCTCATTAAGCAACACCTCGTCCCTCCTTAATAGTATTGGCTTTTCCTATGGACTCAATGTGATCTTGGATCACTAAAATATAAAATGAAGACTCTTGAGCTTTTGAGCTTGAGCCAATCCATTGTCCTTAGCATTTTGAGGGTTCCACTTTCACATCCATGCCATGCCAATCATTGAGCTTTCCTGAAATAATTATCTTGGAATAGTATTAGCTCAATGAGCTATATGTTGTTATGAATTACCAAAACCACCTAGGGATAGTTGCACTTTCAAGCGCATGAAGAAACTCCATGCTGATGGACTTTTGGAATCACTTGATTATGAATCACTTGATGCTTGCGAACCATGCCTCATGGGCAAGATGACTAAAATGCCGTTCTCTAGAACTATGGAGAGAGCAACAGATTTATTGGAAATCATACATACAGGTGTATGTGGTCCGATGAATGTTGAGGCTCGTGGCGGATATCATTATTTTCTCACCTTCACAAATGATTTAAGCAGATATGGGTATATCTACTTAATGAAGCATAAGTCTGAAACATTTGAAAAGTTCAAAGAATTTCAGAGTGAAGTGGAAAATCATCGTAACAAGAAAATAAAGTTTCTATGATCTAATCATAGAGGAAAATATTTGAGTTACGAGTTTGGTCTTCAATTAAAACAATGTGGAATAGTTTCACAAAA
Organism: Triticum dicoccoides; assembly: GCF_002162155.2. Classification (NCBI taxonomy): domain Eukaryota; kingdom Viridiplantae; phylum Streptophyta; class Magnoliopsida; order Poales; family Poaceae; genus Triticum; species Triticum dicoccoides. The sequence continues at coordinate 105,343,291 of NC_041384.1, read as the reverse complement.
TCATGCCACCTGGAACACCACAGCATAATGGTGTGTCCGAACGTCATAACCGTACTATTATTGGATATAGTGCAATCTATGATGCTTCTTACCGATTAATCACTATAGTTTTGGGGTTATGCATTAGAGACAGCTGCATTCACGTTAAATAGGGCACCATCTAAATCCGTTGAGACGACGCCTTATGAACTATGGTTTGGCAAGAAACCAAAGTTGTCGTTTCTGAAAGTTTGGGGCTGCGATGCTTATGTGAAAAAGCTTCAACCTGATAAGCTCGAACCCAAATTGGAGAAATGTGTCTTCATAGGATACCCAAAGGAAACTGTCGGGTACACCTTCTATCACAGATCCGAAGGCAAGACTTTCGTTGCTGAGAATGGATCCTTTCTAGAGAAGGAGTTTCTCTCTAAAGAAGTGAGTGGGAGGAAAGTAGAACTTGATGAGGTAACTGTACCTGCTCCCTTATTGGAAAGTAGTTCATCACAGAAATCTGTTCCTGTGACTACTACACCAATTAGTGAGGAAGCTAATGATGATGATCATGTAACTTTAGATCAAGTTACTACCGAACCTCGTAGGTAAACCAGAGTGAGATCCACACCAGAGTGGTATGGTAATCCTGTTCTGGAGGTCATGTTACTTGACCATGACGAACCTACAAACTATGAGGAAAGCGATGATGAGCCCAGATTCCGCGAAATGGCTTGAGGCCATGAAATCTGAGATGAGATCCATGTATGAGAGCAAAGTAGGGACTTTGATTGACTTACCCAATGATCGGCGAGCCATTGAGATTAAATGGATCTTCAAGAGGAATACGGACGCTGATAGTAGTGTTACTATCTACAAAGCTAGAATTATCGCAAAAAAGTTTTCGACAAGTTCAAGGTGTTGACTACGATGAGAGTTTCTCACTCGTATCTATGCTTTAGTCTGTCTGAATCATGTTAGCAATTGCCGCTTTTTATGATTATGAAATTTGGCAGATGGATGTCAAAACTGCATTCCTGAATGGATTTCTGGAAGGAGAGTTGTATATGATGCAACCGGAAGGTTTTGTCGATCCAAATGGAGCTAAAAAAGTGTGCAAGCTCCAGTGATCCATTTATGGACTGGTGCAAGCCTCTCAGAGTTGGAATAAACGCTTTGATAAGTTGATCAAAGTATATAGTTTTATACAAACTTGCGGTGAAGCCTGTATTTACAAGAAAGTGAGTGGGAGCACTACAGCATTTCTGATAAGTATATGTGAATGACATATTTTTTATTGGAGATAATGTAGAATTATTCTGCAAAGCATAAAGGAATGTTTGAAAGGAGTTTTTTTTTAAAGAAAGACCTCGGTGAAGCTACTTACATATTGAGCATCAAGACCTATAGAGATAGATCAAGACGCTTGATAAGTTTTTCAATGAGTACAGACCTTGACAAGATTTTGAAGTAGTTCAAAATGGAACAGTCAAAGAAGGAGTTCTTGCCTGCGTTACAAGGTGTGAAGTTGAGTAAGACTCAAAACCCGACCACGGCAGAAGATAGAGAGAGAATGAAAGTCATTCCCTATGCCTCAGCCATAGGTTCTATAAAGTATGCCATGATGTGTACCAGACCTATTGTATACCCTACCCTGAGTTTGGCAAAGGAGTACAATAGTGATCTCGGAGTAGATCACTGGACATTGGTCAAAATTATCCTTAGTGGAATAAGGATATGTTTCTCGATTATGGAAGTGACAAAAGGTTCGTCGTAAAGGGTTACGTCGATGCAAATTTTGACACTGATCCAGATGACTCTAAATATCAATTTGGATACATATTGAAAGTGGGAGCAATTATCTAGAGTAGTTTTGTGCAGAGCATTGTTGACATAGAAATTTGCAAAATACTTACGAATCTGAATGTGGCAGACCCGCTGACTAAACTTCTCTCACAAGCAAAACATGATCACACCTTAGTACTCTTTGGGTGTTAATCACATAGCGATGTGAACTAGATTATTGACTCTAGTAAACCCTTTGGGTGTTGGTCACATGTCGATGTGAACTATGGGTGTTAATCACATGGTGATGTGAACTATTGGTATTAAATCACATGGCGATGTGAACTAGATTATTGACTCTAGTGCAAGTGGGAGACTGAAGGAAATATGCCCTAGAGGCAATAATAAAGTTATTATTTATTTCCTTATATCATGGTAAATGTTTATTATTCATGCTAGAATTGTATTAACCGGAAACATAATACATGTGTGAATACATAGACAAACAGAGTGTCACTAGTATGCCTCTACTTGACTAGCTCGTTGATCAAAGATGGTTATGTTTCCTAACCATAGACATGAGTTGTCATTTGATTAACGGGATCACATCATTAGGAGAATAATGTGATTCACTTGACCCATTCCGTTAGCTTAGCACTTGATCGTTTAGTTTGTTGCTATTGCTTTCTTCATGACTTATACATGTTCCTATGACTATGAGATTATGCAACTCCCGTTTACCGGAGGAACACTTTGTGTGCTACCAAACGTCACAACGTAACTGGGTGATTATAAAGGTGCTCTACAGGTGTCTCCGAAGGTACTTGTTGGGTTGGCGTATTTCGAGATTAGGATTTGTCACTCCGATTGTCGGAGAGGTATCTCTGGGCCCACTCGGTAATGCACATCACTATAAGCCTTGCAAGCATTGCAACTAATGAGTTAGTTGCGGGATGATGTGTTACGGAACGAGTAAAGAGACTTGCCGGTAACGAGATTGAACTAGGTATTGAGATACCGACGATCGAATCTCGGCCAAGTAACATACCGATGACAAAGGGAGCAACGTATGTTGTTATGCGGTTTGACCGATAGAGATCTTCGTAGAATATGTAGGAGCCAATATGAGCATCCAGGTTCCGCTATTGGTTATTGACCGGAGACGTGTCTCGGTCATGTCTACATAGTTCTCGAACCCGTAGGGTCCGCACGCTTAAAGTTCAATGATGGTTATATTATGAGTTTATGTGTTTTGATGTACCGAAAGAGTTCGGAGTCCCGGATAAGATCGGGGACATGACGAGGAGTCTCGAAATGGTCGAGACGTAAAGATCGATATATTGGACGACTATATTCGGACATCGGAAAGGTTCCGAGTGATTCGGGTATTTTCGAGAGTACCGGGGAGTTACAGGAATTCGTATTCGGCCTTAATGGGCCATACGGGAAAGGAGAGAAAGGCCTCAAAGGGTGGTCGCACCCCTCCCCATGGGTTGGTCCGAATTGGACTAGGGAGGGGGGCGCCCCCTTCCTTCCTTCTCCTTTTCCCTTCCCTTTCCTTCCCTCCTACTCCTACTACTTGGAAGGGCTCCTAGTTCTACTAGGAAAGGGGGAATCCTACTCCCGGTGAGAGTAGGACTCCCCTAGGGCGCGTCATAGAGAGGGCCGGCCCTCCCCCTCCTCCACTCCTTTATATACGGGGGCAGGGGGCACCCCAAAGACACAACAATTGATCTCTTGATCTCTTAGCCGTGTCCGGTGCCCCCCTCCACCATAATCCACCTCGATCATATCGTGGCGGTGCTTAGGCCAAGCCCTGCGTCGGTAGAACATCATCATCGTCACCACGCCGTCGTGCTGACGAAACTCTCCCTCAACACTCGGCTGGATCGGAATTCGAGAGACGTCATCGAGTTGAACGTGTGCAGAACTCGGAGGTGCCGTGCGTTTGGTACTTGATCGGTCGGATCATGAAAGACGTTCAACTACATCAACCGCGTTGTGCTAACGCTTCCGCTTTCGGTCTACGAGGGTACGTAGACAACACTCTCCCCTCTCGTTGCTATGCATCACCATGATCTTGCGTGTGCGTAGGAAATTTTTAGAAATTACTACATTCCCCAACAGTTTATTGCAGGAGGGAATGGAAAGATAGACTACTGCGCCGGTGTTCTCATGGCCAGAGGCCTTAGCTCTCAAATTTGGCCTAAATTTAGTGCAAAGGGCGGGATGTAATCTCCTAATCATCAACTCTGACAATCTGGAGGTGATTGAGACCATGCAGGACGGAGGACAGTCAGCGGGAGCGGCGGCGGCAATCTTTGATGACTGCTATCACTATGCTTGTGATTTTACCTTGACTAAATTCGAACATTGTAATAGAGAGGCAAATAAAGTAGCACATGAACTTGCTATATTAGCTAGATTTTTTTCGACTTCGGATTGGTTTGAGGAGCCTATTAGTGAAATTGTAACGTTTCTCACAAACGATGTATTGGTTATTGCTAATGAATAAATTTTTGTTTTAGTTCAAAAAAAAGGTGATGCTATGTTAGTAAATACTCAAAGTTTCTCCCAACCCTCCTTCTTGTTATTGTGGCATTACTGGTGAAAAAATAGAGTCGGTGATGCGGTGTAGTTATGTTTGGTTTGAACCCAAACTAGCTACACTATGGAGGGGCCACACAATCCAGTGGCTCCCGATGGCCGCCGCCAAGCAAAGCCCCGGCCCTAGCCCATTGGCCTTGGCCTAGGCGAGCTCGCACGATGCCATGCTCGTGGCCGTGGGCGATGATCCGTGCGGGATTGCGCCCCCGCCACCACGCCAGATTCGAGCGGGATTCACGCCGCCACCATGTGCCCTACACACCCCTCGTAGCTGCCGCCACCACCGCCACGCCGAGCCGCCGCCACCGCCATGCGCCGCGCGTCGGCGACTAGAAGCCAGAACCGAGAGTGTCTGAACGGAGTTAGCCACGCACGTGAGGACCAAACCCTGCCCGCGACCACCACAATTGTAGCCTCCCCGTGGCAAGCCCGGCGAGCTCGAACCAGCGGGAGGCGCTTCCAACCCCTGCACCGCCAGATCCAACAAGAAACACGTCGGAGCCATAAATGCCATCTCCAGCACGCACCACTGCCATCGTGTAGCTCTCCACGACACCGCCGCAACCACTCAGCACCTCCGCCAATCACCACCAAGGTGTCGTCGCGCCCACCACCATGTTATTCTCCGGCCTGGCCAGATCAGTCGACACCAACCTCAGCCACACGAGAGGGTTAAAGAGCCCTGCCGCCACCGACGCCGCACGGGCTTCGCTCACTGGCGTGCCCCGACGACGACAAGGAGAGAGGAGGGAGGACGGCCGGGGGCGGCGGCGACGGCTAAGGTTCCTCCCCTGCAGCCCGCGGGAGCGTCAGAGTGGGGAGAAACTTTCAGAATTTCCAACAAGGAGAAGCTATACCTACTTCTTTCCCTTTTGTGCAATCTCTTCTCAATTTCCAAGCGCATGGCTTTGTAACACGTGTTGTACAGAGAGCGGATTATCTACCGTGCACGGTATATACCGTGCAAGCATCACCTACCCACCATGTCAGATGTACTCATGAATGCCTAGTGAATAGTCTACCTACTCCTATCAATCTCTTTTCTCCTACTCAATTCTATTTGAATTCCAGTGGTCGGACCCTTCCCCAGACCCTGCGCAAGCGGGAGCTACATGCACTGGGGCTGCCCTTTTTTTTAATTCTATTTGAATTCCGGTATATTTGAAACCCACGTATAGATTAGGAACCTCAATTTTGATTTATGATTTGATTGCATATGTGGGATCCTCGTGACGAGACCTTTTAAACAAGATCAGACACGGATATATTTTAGTGAAAATTTAAACGAGACCATGTTTAATAAAGTTTCACCGTGTTTCAATTTCTTTTTTAAAACTTGTCTAAATATATTCGAGATTGGTCTTGTTTGACAGCCCTCGTCACGAGAAGCACAAATATGCATACGCATATTCTGTTGGAATTTTTTTATAAGATAAAATGGTTTCTAAATTATAAACACTGTAAAACCATTGTGAGAGTGGAGATACGATGGACAAAACATAGCTTCTATGCATTTTCCGGTGAATGTATTATGAATGAAGCATTATAATTGTTAGGATTTAATTAATAATGTTATTAAGGAGATAACCCTCTCTTGTGTAACTGCACTGCGTTGGCAATCTGGCAACAGTCACGACGGTTCCCTCGTTTCCCATTGAGTGGACGCGCCCCTCCGCTTGCGTCCCCTTCAGTTGTATATAAGGACTGATCATCAATGAAATTGATCCCGATTGGATTCATTTTACATCTCTCTCGTTTTCACTCATATCACGTTATCAGTACTTTTGCTCTCCGTTGAGAGAAAGGCCACACGAGAGGAGCGAAGCGTTGACGCTGCGACCAAGCCATTGACGAATTGGCATCGGCGGCAAGATGAGCGCACACACGACGGCGCTCCAGCCAGCCCCGTCTCCTTACGGAACGACGGCGGCACACCGCGGAGGTGCAAAACGGGACGACCGCTCCCCATCGGTCTGTCGACTCCCAGACTCCCAGTGCGCGCTCATGGCGCTGCTACAGGCCACCGGCTGCAAGACGCGGCAGCGGACGCTCAAAGCACTTCTCCTTCCGATAAAGAAGGGAATAAAGCTAAAGGATTTGCTCATCTTATCATCTCGTAATCAACCAATTGATTATTTTCTATGTACATCTATGCACTCACGGGAATTGATTTGTACCAGAAGAAGGAACCATCACATGCCCGCCGTTTTGGGCATCGTCGAACGACGGGCCGTATCTTTTGGTGTGTGGCGGAGGCGTCCTCCGGTGCTCCACTAGGACGCACAAACTTGAACACGACCATCGAAGGCGAGACGACCTGGCGCGGCGGCTCTGCATCGACCAACGGCGACTCCGCGCGGTTGCTGGTGTGGAGATGCGGTTCTAAGACAGCGCGGCACGGTGACGGAGCACGGCGCTGCGTGGCGTCGGCGAAGACGACTGGCGCACGGCCGAGGCCCTCTGGCCGACGCGCGGGACGGTTGACGCACAAGGCAAGGCGGCGGGCATGACCTCCTGGCCCGGATCTTCAGGTCTCATCGGCGGCGATTGGCAACGGCGTTGAATGAAGTAACGGAGGTCCTACCCGACGCGGTGCGGTGGCGTAGCGCGCGGCGTCGGCACAACGCGTAGCGACACTGCTATAGGCATAGCAGAGCGGCAAGGCGCTGTGAAGCGAAGCACCGAGGCGACCAAGTGGTACTCACACACAGTAAGGCCAAGGCCGGCGACGCGGCCGCCGGCGGCGTCCGTAAGTGCAAATATGCATGCAATGCATGTATGCGATCAATCGTTCCTTAACCACATGCATGATCTAATTCACATGACAGCATGCAACCAGCAACCCTATACACGTACATGAGGTACTTCTACACCTTTTATCAGAAGGGCTCCGGTTATATGATAATCCGATGAAAGTCCGTGATGTTCGCAGCCAAGTCATGATTAGCTCATGGACTTTGCAGTTCTGCAACCGGGCTTATTGTTTTGAGCACTTTAACCATCTGGGTGTGGTTATTTTGACTGATAGAAGTGATGGTTGGATAGGGTTAACCCTAACCGTTCACGCCCCGATCTTGTTGAAAACAAGAGGGGAAAACGGAATAAAAGCTTAGGCTATGAGGTTTTGGCCCAGAACCAGTTTTATTCCTATGTATTTTTACAATAATTGACTGTATACTACTGTACCGTAAGCACATTAGGTACCAACATATATGTTCCGGCAATTTGTAAATTGCTATATGTTGATCAATGCACATGCATTTTTTGACAACATAATTAATTTACTTGGGAGTAAATTAATTGGACATGATGATTTCATGTATCATATGTTGATTTTTGCTGAGTTTGTCATTGATGTCATCAATGATCAAACCTGGGCATGAATATCAAGATGAACTTGGCAACCCAGAATCTCAATTTCCTATAGCCACACCTGCTCAGGGGCTCCTGCTACAACCGATATACCGCAGAATGTTATTCGGTCTGTGACAACATACAACTCTATTGTGCATCAAATCAACTGAAAGTTGAGACTCTACAATAGTGTGGTTTCAGATGCTAGTCTCATTGAAATGCTTTCTACTTTCAATCCTTCTATTAGGATTTGACTAAACAATTTAATCAATGGTGAAGGAAAGTGGAGACATTATGAGAAGCAAAATATGAATGGAGCGTAAAAAGGCACAAGTCATTTCTTGGAGAATGACGAGGTCAGTAGCATCGGTTACTATACATGTGGTTATGCTACTCACAATGCAAGGAAATGTGATACTTCCACACATTTGGTGGATCTGTACATGCATCAATTGGCTATGGGAAAGAGGCCCATGGGAACAAGTGTGAATCTTACTCCACTTGACATAACAGAATTCCCAATGGTTGAAAGTCCCCATACGTTCCTCGAAACATGGGCAACCAGAAGCATGCTCAGCAAAAGGAAGGTCCACTATTGAGTGTCGATGACAAGTTAGTGGACTTCAATTTTAGTGACATATATGGAGACCGGGTTCAGTCTCTTTTGTCATGCAATGTAATGATGTCTATAGACATATTACATGTTGTGAAATAAATTATGTCCATCAACATAATATGATAGCTATGTCATCAAACATGATGCTTGTTGTATGTCCTCTGACATATATAGTTTATGATGTATGTATTATTTCCATATGAGTTCAATCATATGTTGAAATTGGTTTCTTTCTTTTTAGAAACTTATGGAAATAGTCCAATTGAGAAGGAAATGTGTTAAGTAGAAACTGGGTCTACTAACATGATATTTAGGGAGATTAACTATTTCCAAGCTCTTGATAAGAGTAATGGAAATATCATGACAATTGTTGGTCGTGAGGGGGTAATTGTTGGCTCTGGTCAAGCCAAAATTACACTCCCTATGGGTACTACATGGTAATCATGGGTACATTGATGTATCTAGATTCTACTCGTACCTTGCTGAGTTATAAGGATATCCGCAATGGTTTCTATGTCAAAACTCATATAATGAGTGAGGTTGGAAACCTACTCATGACTCAACAAAAAGGATTCGAATGAAATCCTATAGTAAATGCTTCTCTATATTGTGGATTGTATTATACATATATTAAATTGGATACGCACTGGATTATGTATGCATGATGTGTGTAAACTGGGAAACTGATCGCAAGGCCATCTTATCTCATGAAAGAGGATGAGCCACTAGATTTCCTTGGATAGGAGATATATATGTGATCCAATTCAACCGTTATATGGAATATTTACATATTTCATAGTGCTTTTGGATGCATCAGTGAGATGGTCCAATGTGTCTTACTTCCATAAGGAACCATGCTTTTACAAAGCTTATTGCTCAAATCATTAATTTGAGAGGAAATCATCCTAAGCACGGGATAAGATCCATCAGAATGGATAATGCTGCGAAATTTAGTTCGTGAGCATTTGATGATTACTGCCTAGACTGAGGCATAACTGTGGAGCATATTGGTACTTTGTGTACATACCCAGATTGGTTTTGTGGAATCACTTGTCAAGACGATAAGTTGATAGCAAGATTGCTTCTACAGAATTGTAATCTCCCAACATCTAGTTGGGGACATTGCAGTTTTACGTACTGCATATACAAATTCGACGAACTGCATATTATATGGTCTCCCCATTGCAGTTAGGATGTGGAAATGAGTAAATATTTCCCATCTGCGATAATTTGGTTGTGTTTAATACAAACCGATGTCACCACCGCAACATACATTTATGGGCCCTCATAGAGAAATGGGGATCTATGTGAGGTACGATTCTCCGTCAATCATAAAATACCTGAAGTCTCTAAAAGGGGACTTGTTTATGGCCTGGTATGCTGATTGTATTTTGATGAGGACATATTTCTGGCATTAGGGGGAGATAAGAACCACATTGAATGCCGAGAAATAGAATGAGATGTGAATAGATATCTAGTCCTTAGATCCACGTACGAATGAATCTGAACTGGATGGTTCAGAAGATTATCAATTTGCAAAGTATCGCAAATAATCTGCCAGATGCATTTACTGAGTATAGGTGTCATAGAGTAAAATGTTCCCATAATGAATGTGCCAGAGAGACTGGATGTGACCCATTGGTCCACTCGGCCACCAAATAGGGGGAGGAATCTGGACACATAGGACAAGGTTTTAAAGAAACGTCCAAGTGGAATGAGGAATCCTCAAACAGTAAATGCAAGTCAACTACATGTTGACATTCAACCTAGGGTTGAAAGACACCTGAAGGATGTTGGACACATCCAGGACCCAGCACGAGTGTGCACAAAAATATTGGTGCTGGGACATCGGAAGACCTTGACTCAATTTTTGTGGGAAATCACGGAGAGTCAAAAGGTGATGATGAAATCGCCACTATGTATATGGATTCAGGAGAATCATATAATCAAGACTACATTATGTCGACATTTATTTTCACCTCGTGAATTGCAAAAGACCTTGGATTGGATCTAGAACTTAAGTCCATGCATGGCTAAGTGTCTTGGACACTCTGGTTGATCCAAAGGAATGCAACAATAGAGGATGCACTCGCTCTCAAGAAGAGGGGATATTGACCTGATCAGTAATATTCACTCATCTAAATGTGTTTCCGGGGGAGCACAGCTGGTTTTTGTTTATGGGAGGAATAAAAACCAAGAGGTGGTGAGACATGAAGCGAGGCTTGTAGCACATGGGTTCACGTAGAGACCCATCATCATTTATGATGAAACATATTCTCCTATGAGTGGAATAACGTTCCGATATTTAATGTCACTGGCAGTGAATAATGAATTTGTTTATCCTACTGATGGATGTTGTGACTGCATAGTTGTATGAGTCATTTGATTCGGATATCTCTATGATAGTTCCTGAGGGAACAAAGATTCCGAGTTTAATCGCAACATGTGTTGCATAAAGCTTCAGAGGTCATTATGACTTGAAGTAGTCGGCAATGATGTGGTAGAACCGACTGAGTGAGTTCCTTTATTAGAAGGTTACTCAAACATTGATGATTGTTCATGTGTTCATCAAGAAATCCAAAGAGGGGTTTTGTACATTTTTTGTGTATGTTGATGATCTAGTATCATTAGAGCTACACAAGAGATACATGATATAATCATATCATATTAAGACGGAATGTAAGATTTGGTTGAGACCAAACTTTGCTTGAGTTTGGAACTTCAGCGTATTCCTCCGGGAATACTTGTTCACCAGTCTACATTTACCCATTAAAGAACTATGGTTTTGAGGTCTTTGGATTACTGGAGATAAGGACCAATTAAGGCCTAATGGTAGTGATGAAGAGATATTTGGACTTGAGTTTCAATATCACGGTGCAATGAGAGCACGGATGTATCTAGCAAACTGCACCAGGCCTGGTATTTCATTAGCAGTAAATTTATTGGCTAGATACAATGCATCACTGACTAAAAGGCATTGGGTTGGTGTGAAGAATATTTTTAGGTATCTTTTGGACAACATAGATCTTGGTTTGTTCTATGAAGAAAAATCAAGATATGACCATGGTTGGATATTGTGATGCTGGGTATATATTAGATCCCCATAATCCTAAATCACAGACTGGTTTTTGTCTCCTCGAATAAAGGTGTGACCTTCTTTGGGAAGTCGAGAAGACATATTAGAGTGACTGCATCCACTAATCATTCTGAAATCATTGATTTGTATGAAGCATCTCATGAATGTATGTGACTTCACAGAAGTGATGAACTTTGTTGAAAGTTCAAGTGGGTCTGGTTGGTGGGAATCACCCACCATCATCTATGAAGATAATGTTTTGTCTGTATTACATAGATGTAGACAGGTTATAAAGAGCAACACTAGAATGTGTATGGCTCTAAAAATATTTTATTCCCCATGAGTTAAAGAAAGGTGGAAGATAAATATCTTGCAAATGAAGTCATGTGATAGCTTTGATGATTTATTTACAAAGTCTTTACCAAGTTCTTCATTCCAGAAATAAGTTAATAGAATTGATTTGAGATGACTTTGTTATTTGCAAGGTTCAGGGGGAGTGTACTCCTGAACGATAACCTGTTCGGGATCTTCGGATTTTTTGTATTGCACTCTTTTCCTTTATGAGTTTTTCCTGAATGGTTTCTCATGAAAGGTTTTTAATGAGGCAATAGTAATACAAGCATTGTGATATGTCATTTTCTTCTTATTTTTTCACTGGGTTTTGGAAGGAGTTTTTCATGGCATATTACGTATATCTCCTTATATTTTTCCCGCGGGGTTTTTGGAGGAGAGTATTTCAAGGATGATCATTCACAAGGACAGGCGAGGATTAGGGAGAGTGTTAGGATTTAATTAATAATGTTATTAAGGAGATAACCCTCTCTTGTGTAACTGCACTGCGTTGGCAATCTGGCAACAGTCACGACGGTTCCTTCGTTCCCCATCGAGTGGATGCGCCCCTCCGCTTGTGTCCCCTCCAGTTGTATATAAGGACTGATCATCAATGAAATTGATCCCGATTGGATTCATTTTACATCTCTCTCGTTTTCACTCATATCAATAATAAATAGTTGACGTGATAAGACACAAGAGTAGTAGAATATGATTGAATAAAATTCAATTAAATAAGCAACATGCAGGAGATACAACAGGCCAGGTCAATATATGTCCGGATCTCCAAAAAATGAATGGCTTAGCCATGCACGGCATATCCCGTGCATGGTAGAACATCATTTCTCGTGTTGTACATTGTCTGTGAGACGAATGAGAACCTGACGCTTGATGGCTCCTTTCTGTGTTAAAAAAAAGAATTAGCAAGTGGGTCATGATTTGATCAAAATCCCAACCATTGTACACCTATACATCCAACCAGAAATGAAAATCAAAACAAGATTTATAATTTATTTGTCGACACAGAAGTTCAGAACATCGAAACAGTAGCCATCAGAACATAAACAGTAGCATTAGAAGATCACCATTCACCAACACATCAGCGCACAGCGGGCGTGTCACATTGGTACACGAACCGCCTGACGACTCGCATCAGCTCGTCGGCCGCCTCGCCGAACGGCTGAAGGACGGAGAAGCCATGCTGCTGTCCCTCGAACTCGACTAGCTCGACGTCTTTCCCCATGTCCTTGAGCCTCGCCTCGTACCCCAGCACGCGGACACGGAGCACGTCGCCCAACGGCGCCACCACAAGAGCCGGCGGGAGCTCCACCGGCGCGAGGCTGGGGCTCTCCGGCCCGAACGGATTCGCCACCGGGTGGTCCCTGCTCGCCCCGACCGGAAGCGACATGTGCCAGAGCTGCTCGCATATCTCCACAGGCAGGGACACGTCCGTCGTCGTGTCGGCCTCCGACGCCGTGCGCTCGGCGCCGCCGAAGAAGGCGGAGAGGAGTACGTACCCGACGACGCGCACGGGGCTGACCGGGAGCCGCGCCGTGGCGACCTGGACGGTGAGGTGGTGGGCCAGGTTGGCGCCCGCCGACACGCCGGAGATGAAGGTCCGGGCGAAGTCCGCCGACTCCGCGAGCCACGGCTCGGCGCCAGCGCCGAGCTCGGCCTGGCCGCGCAGCCAGGAGAGGAAAGCCGCGCCGTCCTCGATGGCCGCGGGGAGGCGGTGCTCGGGGGCGAGGCGGTACTGCACGGACAGCACGACGGCCGGGAGCTCCGCGGCGGCGCGGAGGCAGAACGCGTGGAAGGTCGGCTGCGCGAAGGAGCCGAGGCAGTAGCCGCCGCCGTGGAAGTACACCAGCACCGGGAGCTTGGCGCCGCCGGCCACCGACGACGCGGACGCCGGCCTGTAGACGCGGACGCGAAGGCCGTGCGCCGCGTGGTACAATACGTCCTTCCACTCCACGCCGGGGACGTCCGGGAACGGCTCCTTTGGGCCGAGGACGGACTCGTCGCCGCGGACGACGGAGCCGTCGCTGAGGATCTGGACGATGCCGAGGAGATCCTCCACGACGTGCGGTGCCGTGTCGCCGGGCATGGGGTGAGTGTGATACGGAATTACGGATACGGTCGATGGTTGCCGCCCAGGTCGTCGCGGTTTATGGACGTTGTGTGGCAGACTTTAGTAGAGGCGGGATCCACGTGGTCACTTCTTCCCGTGCACGTGGGCTGGACAGATCATTCTGGATCTTGGATCTGTGACAGCTTCGGCCTTCTCGAGGATGACCGATTCCACACTTCAATGCCGTGGGAAGAAAGATAGACGATCTCCGGGAAAAAAATAGACTAGCCGTTGAAAAACGAAAATGTTGGATTGTGCATCAATACGTACTCTTGGACCAGTACGCGTCCTCTCCCACTTGCCCTGACTTTTTTTTGTGACGATCATACATACGCATACACACATATACTCATCCCTATGAATGAACTCATACATTCTACCCTTATGAGCACCGAGAGACTAAACCAACACATCATCTTGAGATTGACTAAGTCGTCACATATGTCTTTTTCATGGTTGACGGAACGTCTCCCACACTGAACGCACATCACCTAAAAGTCTGAAATAAATCTAGCTAAATACGAGTACCAATGTCAGGTCTGAGACTTGAACTCTGCTGGGCAGTGAGGCCAACTCCACCGCACGACCCCAAACGGACGTCCGGATTGGCCGGATTTTGTCCCTTTGGGGCGCCGATGGGTTCGCCCGTGTCCGGCTTTGTCAGATGGGTCGTGCGTGCGCGCACCGTGCGGCCGCACCCCAAATCGTGTCCGGGATGGACGAGAATAAAAAAATATATAAACTGGAATGAAATAACTAAAAAGTAAATAAACGCATTTAAAAAAACATAAAACATATATAGGGGTCGGCCACAAAACGGCCCAGTTTCCACGACCACTTAAAAGGCCCAGTTTTATAATTAACATATAAAAACAAAATAAAAAAACTCCTCCCGCGCGCTCCTGCCGCGCCCGTCGGTGCCGTGGCCGTCGCCGTCTTCACTAGCCGCCGGTGTCGTCGTCGCTGACGAGGTCGACGTAGGCCGGCGGGGTCCATAGGTGGGCCGGAGGTGAGTGGTGGACGGGGGGCGGGCTGGACGGCCGGAGGTGCCTGCACTACCTCCTCCCGTGGCGACGCCTCCCGCTCCGGTGAGCGCGATGGAGTGGGGCACCAGTTCACGCCCACGCCGGCGGCCATCTCCAGAGCAGTGCAGGACCAGCCCCACCCCTGGCCCAGCAGCTGCTGGAATGAGGCCGGCGGGTCCTCCTCCATCGCCTCCTCCATGACGGCCGCCATCTGCAGCTCCAGGAAGGCGACGTCCCCGGCGGCAGAGAGTGCCATGGCCTCCTCCAGGCCGTTCCACTACCGCTCGTCGTGCGTGTTCATGGAGTCGTCCATGACACGCTGCAGGAGACGGGCCTCCTCCTCCGCTATCATGCGAGGAGGTGGAGGGGGCGACAGAGACGGCGAAGGCGACGGCGTGGGCGTCAGGCCGCGCACCCGCGTACGCCCGCACGCCTCTTTACGTGGCCTCCACGGCCCGACACGGTGCCGGCGAAGTAGGACGCGCGCCGCGTGTCGTGCTCGTCCTGGAGCCATGTGTCCCACAGCGGGGAGTCGGGGGCATACCTGTGGTCGTAGTACAGGTCGTCGGGGAGGAGGCGGCGGCGCGCGCGATCTCATCGCGCCGGGCACGGCCGGTCGACGGCACTGGCGGGATGGGGACCCGGTCCGCGGAGAGGTGCCATCTGTTGGGGAGGTGGGCGTCACTCCACGGGACCGGCGTCCTCGTCTCCCAGTACCTCCGGCACACATCCGCGCAGATGTACTGCCGGTCGCGGTAGCCGGCGGGCCTAGGGGCAATGGTGAAGGGGGCCGGCGCGGGGGCTCGACGGGAGGAGCGCGGCGGTGACGCGTTCTGCTCCTCCTTCACGGATCCGCGGCGGTGGCCCGAGGAGGAGCCGGCCTCGCGGTCGTGCTTCCCCTTGCAGCCGTAGTTCCAAAGGCCCATGGCTGCGGCCGGCCGGTGAGTTCAAGGACGGGGAGTGGCTAGGGTTTCTAGGGTGTCGGCTTTCGAGGGGGCAAAGAGGGGTCGGAGTGGGAAGTGAGGACGACGACCGGTCCACGGGTCCCATTTAAGAAGGACGTCGACCTTCCACTGGGCCGATGACAGGTGGGGCCGGCTGCCCGTGCGCATTGATGTTGACGGGTGGGAGGTAGGTGGCTGCCCTGCCACGCAGCCAGACACGGACGAGCGGCGCGTCCGTTCGGTGTCCGCAGCGACCCAAACCCAAGTTTGCGCTCGAAATGGGTCGGCCCGGACACAAAACGGACAAGACGGGTCCGGGCCGTCGCGCGCTGGGCCGTCTCGTTTGTCCATTTTACCCCAAACGGACGGGGGCGGACAGGATAGGGTCGCGCGCTGGAGTTGGCCTGAACGTCATTGTCCTTCTAACCATTCAACCAAAGTTTGATTCGTATCTGCCTTTTTTTAGAAAAGGAGGATAACCCCGGCCTCTGCATCTGTGCGATGCATACGGCCACTTTATTAATTATTCTCACAAGACCTTATAAAATCAATACAACAGTAAGACTAAAGCCGCAGTCTAAGCAACAAACTGTCGCTACATCTATCCAGTTGATGAAGGGGCGTAGATAGCCTGGGCCTAATACCAAACAGACATCGCAGTCAAGCCTAACATCTAAGACCTGAGACCCCAACCTAGCCACTTGCCGGGTCTGGGACACACTGGTCCGACGTGCTCTCAGAGGCCTCCGCCGCCAACTGCCACCACTCCATCTTCAGAACTGTGCTGATGCATCGACCTTGCCCGATCCATCTATCGTCGACGCCACCACGGCGCCCAACGGCACCTCCTCCCTGCGCGCAAACAACTGAACACGTCGCGGTGGCCACTGATACATCTCAGCGCCATGCTGCCAAGTATCACCAGCCGACACAACTTGAAGTCCTTGGAGGATCTGTCGTGCGTAGCACCTGCCGATCAGGCATGACCAAGCGTAGCACCTGTCGGTCAGGCATGACTTGACATCTCCACCGAAGCTCCGTGCAAGACGAAACCGCTCCACCTCTTGCCTCTGACTTCCAGCGTTGCTCCACAAACGATGCTCCCAAGAGAGAAACGACACCGCAGTGCCGCCATCGTCCGATCTGGAACACCAGATCCTAGGGTTTCCCCCGGAGCAGCACGAGTAGGTCGACAGTAGTTACACGATGATGCCTTCATCAAGATAATGGCATAGAACGCCGCCATCGCCTGACGTCGGCTCGGTTTTCACCGGCAACCATGTCTCCCCAACTCGCAGTCGGGACTAGATGATGGATCTCGAGATCCGATCACCAAGCTTCTGGCCGGCCACCGCCGACGAAGAAGATGACCACCACCACTGGCTACACCGGCCAGAACAGATCTGCCATGGGTGCCGCCAAGCAGTCCACCAGGACCTCGACGCCGTCGCCGATCTAAAGCCAGATGACATGCCGCCGAAGACCGCATCACGCCGCCGCCCGATCCAGGCCAGCCGCCGCAGCAGCCGCCCGTGGCCCGAGGCAGGGCCGACCGCCGCCGCCGTTGAAGCCAACGTCGTCGCTTCTAGATCGGCCGCACCTTCACGCATGTTGGGGTCCCGCCACCCCTGAGACGCGGGAGGGAGGAAGAGCCCCAGCCACCGCTGTCGGCCTCCGGACGCAAGCCGGCGGCGTCCTCCGGTGGCGGCGGGAGGAGGGGAGGAGGATGGGCTAGGCCCCGACGGCGGCTAGGGTTGGGGAGCCCAAGTCGCCCGAGCGGGGGGCGACCCGAGCCTCTCTATTCGTATCTGCCTTTGAGTTTTGCTATCGATAATCCTACACCTATGAAGAAGCTACAAAATTCTAATGTAACCTTCCTAAAATTTCTCCCTCACCCCCCTCCCCTAAGAATTTCCCAAGATTGCTCAAGATTCAGCTTCCTACAACTCAACTTCCCAAGATTGCTCAACATTCAGCCCCAAACGGGGTGCCAGTGCGATTGGTGGTACTGTCGTGATCAATCAATGGGAAGGTATCTATTTTTTGTGCAGCTGTGGTTATGAATCGAAGATTCTTCTAATTATGCTTTTGGCATCTCTTGGTTGACTTGTTTCATAAGAATTTTTTCTTTGGTTTGCATCAAGAATATCTTTATTTTCGATGAGTGGTTTTTTTAAAGAAGGATGATCCTGGGCCTTTGTCTATATGCAGTCTTATCATTAATTATTCACCAAGACATTACAAAAGTAATACATCAATAAGTTTGAAGACACAATTTTAACATCGCTACTCATGTCAACTTGATGAAGTGATGCAGACTGTCGGAGCCGCATACCCAGACAACACACCAAAGCCCAACATCTAAAGTGGAGGCCTCAAAACCGCTAGCCGGGACTGGGACACACACCGGTCCGACACACTCTCACCTGTATCCGCTCGAGGAGCCTCCATCCAGCCTTGTGTGCACGGGACCACCACCGATCTCCGCCCCACGGATGGAGCGGGCCACACCGGCTAGATCAGATCTAACCGGAGACCAGACCACGCATGCAGCCGATCCATCCATCAGGCCCTCCACGCCGCCGACGTCAATACGAGGTAAGATTTCTCGCCGCAGAGCCATCCGCCGATCACAACCATGACCATCGCCCGAGGAAGGGCCGGCCGCCGCGCCACAAGGACCCGACCGGTTGCGCCTCCTCACGCTGGGGAGCCCAGCACCACCCCTATGCCGCGGGAGAGAGGAAGACCCCCGCCACCGCTGTCTGCCCCCGGGCTTAGCCCGACGGCGTCCCACGGTGGCGACGGGGGAAGGGGAGGAAGTAGACTGCGGCCCCGGCGGCTAGGGTTGTGGCCCACCCGAGTCGCCCGAGGTGGGGTCCGGAGCGACAAGGAGGAGTGGTCAAGTTTGAGCGACACGAGGGTTTTGTTAGAATTGACAATTTTGTACCGTACAAATTCGAAGTAGTTCTTGTCACTATACGACTGAACGTCCAACAAGAAATGAAAGTTGCAAAAGTAGATTCATTTCTAGAAAAGCAAGGCAATCCTGAAAGATAATAAGCGTTCCTACTCCTTCGAGGGGAGCTGCATCTCGTATATATTGATGTGTGGCAGAAGCCTTGCCTTGGCGTACAAGATAAGAAGGAAGGAGTTTGAGTAGAACAAGGAATAGGAAGGAGGTTAGGATTACAACGCAACGGATTACAGTAATATTCTCTAACACCCTCCCTTAATCTTAACTATCCCAGATTACGATTACTCTTGAACTCCTCAAATGGTCTTGTTGGTAATGCCTTTGTAAAGCCATCTGCTATCTGATCCTTGGAGGAAATAAACCGTATCTCAAGTTTCTTTGTTGCAACTCTTTCTCGCACAAAGTGAAAATTAATTTCGATGTGATTTGTCCTTGCATGAAATACAGGATTTGCAGACAAATATATTGCTCCCAAGTTATCACACCATAAACATGAGATACGATTCTTCTTGATTCCCAATTCCTCAAGAAGTGATTCAACCCAAATGATTTCAGCAGTTGCATTTGCTAAGGACTTGTATTCAGCTTCTGTACTTGACCGTGACACAGTGGCTTGCTTTCTAGCACTCCAAGAAATAAGATTAGACCCAAAGAATACTGCAAAGCCTCCAGTTGATCTTTTGTCATCACTGCATCTTGCCCAGTCAGCATCAGAGAATGCACTCACAAGAGAGGAATTAGAACGTTTGAAATGAAGTCCTATTCCCATAGTATATTTCACATATCTTACAATCCTCTTGACAGCTGACCAACATGCAGAAGTAGGTGCATGTAGATACTGACAAACCTTGTTGACAGCAAATGAGATATCTGGACGGGTGAGAGTTAAATATTGTAATGCTCCCACAGTACTCCTATACCTTGTGCTTTCCTCCTCCTGAAGTGGCACACCTTCATATGCTGAAAGTTTTTCTGAGGAAGACAAAGGTGTAGGAAGTGGCTTACAATTTTTCATTCCCATGCGAGACAGAAGCTCAATGATATATTTCTCCTGATTTAGCACAATTTCATCTTGAGTTTTCTTGACCTCAATACCTAGGAAGAAATGCAAATCACCTAGATCCTTCAAGGCAAACTCTGAGCTCAAGTCATGCAGAAGTGCATTAGTAGCATTTTGGGAAGAACTTGCAACTATGATATCATCAACATATATAAGCACAAAAATGACTACTCCAGCCTTGTTGTAAATAAACAAAGATGTATCAGCTTTGGAGGCAATGAAACCAAGATATTTCAACTGTAAGCTCAATCTAGAGTACCATGCTCTGGGTGCTTGTTTTACACCATAGAGTGCTTTGTCAAGCTTGCAAACATAATGTGTGACTTCTTATCCTCGTAACCAGGTGGCTGTCTCATAAACACTTCCTCTTCTAGAATACCATGCAAAAACACATTCTGTACATCTAGCTGTCGTAGACTCCAACCCTTGGACACAGCAATGGCTAGCACAAGTCTGATAGTTGCAGCTTTAACAACAGGACTGAAAGTGTCCTCATAATCAATACCATAACGTTGTTTAAAACCCTTTGCAACTAGACGCGCTTTATACCTGTCAATGGAGCCATCTGCCTTCTTTTTAATTCTGTAAACCCATTTGCAATCAATGATGTTTTTACCTTTCTGATTTGGTACAAGATGTCATGTCTTGTTCCTCATAAGTGCAGAGTATTCCTCATCCATTGCCTTCTTCCACTTAGGATTATCAAGTGCACTATTCAATGTTGTTGGTTCTCCTGAAATACACAACATTCCATACGGTATAGTCCCATCTTTTCTTATTTTAGGATTTCGTATACCTTTCCGTAACCGAGTCATAACTCGTGAAGGAGCTGTTGGCTGGACCACAGGAGCACTCGCCGTAGAAGATCCTGAAGAATCTGCATGTGCTGACACAGGCGAATCTAATGCCTCCTGTACAGAAGATCCCGTAGCTGTTGGTGTAGGCGCTGGTGTGGCTGCCTCCGCTGAGGCCACACGGGTGCCAGCCTCCCGAGCCGGCACAACGGATCGACCGCCCGACCGCGGTTGCAGGCGCATGTTGGGCGAGGGGATCCTGTCCCGCCTGCTGCTGAGGTGGCGGCGCGGGAGTGGCGTGCACTGGGCGAGGGGGATCCGGCCCCGCGCTTGGCCCCGCCTGCTGCTGTATCAGCGCGATCTGAGGCGGATTTTGTTGCGTGATCCGAGGTCTGCACACGCACAGGAGTTGCGGGCGCCGCCGGATCAGCTTCGTCATCCGCGCCAGATTCGTCTCCTTCCTCAGCATGAAATATAAGATCATCTTGGGCTATATTTTCGAAATTTTGATCATTTTGAGCACCATTTTCACCAGGGACCTGCACAGGCAACAGAGAAGGACCAGTACCAGCAGGAATATCATCACTTTGATTAGTACAACTGTCGCCCCCATGATCAAAAGACCGAAGATGTGGAGGAAGAAGGAGGATTTCCTTGCGGAGAAGTGCACCGGCGTTGGGATGAAGGGAAGCAAAAGGAAACATGGACTCATCAAAGACAACATCTCTGGATATGTAGACCCTACCAGTAAGAACATCTAGACATTTAACCCCTTTATGCATGGGACTATAGCCTAAGAAGACACACTTTTTGGAGCGAAAAGCGAGTTTGCGTGTGTTATAGGGTCTAAGGTTGGGCCAACATGAACAACCGAAAACACGAAGGGATGTGTAGTTGGGTGTGACACCAAGGAGCCGTGTAATGGGTGTTTCAAATTTTATGACTTTACTTGGAAGCAAATTGATAAGGTATGTGGCAATTAAGAACGCTTCATCCCAGAACTTGAGTGGCATGGATGCATTGGCTAGCAATGCTAGTCCCATATCAACTATGTGACGGTGCTTTCTTTCAGCAGATCCGTTTTTTTGGTGAGCATGAGGGCAAGAAACATGATGTGAAATACCAAGTTTTTGGAAGAAAGAGTTTAATTTTTCATACTCACCACCCCAGTCACTTTGCATAGCAATGATCTTGGAGTTCAATTTGCGTTCAACAAGATTTTGGAAATTGATGAAGACTTGGAATACATCAGATCGTTTCTTTAACAAGTAAATCCAAGTAAATTTACTATAGTCATCAATAAAACTTACATAGTAAGAAAATCTCCCAACTGAGGTAGGGGCTGGCCCCCATGCATCTGAAAATATAAGTTGTACAGGAGCAGTAGACACACTAGTAGAGATAGGGTAAGGTAATTGATGACTTTTTGCTTGTTGACACGGATCACACACTGACTCAACACTATTCTCATAAGAGAGTTTATTTTTGCTAAGAACATATTTAACTATGACCGAAGATGGATGACCTAATCGACTATGCCACCTTGATGATGATGGCTTGGTGACAATGTTTGCTTGTTTATTGGACCATGAAGATGATGATGATGATATGAGTGGATAGAGGCCTCCCACGCACCGTCCTCTAAGAATAATTCTCCTTGTTCTCAAGTCCTTGACCAAGAAAAAGTAAGGATAAAACTCTATAAGAACATTGTTATCAAGGGTGAATTGATGAACAGAAACAAGATTTTTTTAAGTTTGAGGGACATGCAAGACATCTTTAAGGTGCAAATTTTTCATGGGTTTTTTAACAATTGAACTACCAATGTGAGTGATATTCATACCAGAACCGCTTGCTGTGCGAATTTGGTCGCCTCCGTTGTATTTCTCCCGCATTGTTAACTTGTCAAGTTCACCTGTGATATGATTTGTTGCTGCACTGTCGGCGTACCAATTGGTGTCCACGCCATAGGAGACAGCATGCGCCTCCTTTTCCTCTTGATCATTCTCTTCACAGCGCCACCAGCAGACACGTGCACCTCCTGGATGATGTTTGAGGCATATCTGGCACTCAGGATAGTCATGCTGCTGCTCGCGTACCTGTTGTTGCTGTTGCTGTCGAGGGCGTCCTCTGAATCCGCCTCCTCTGTTTGCAGGAGAGGGCTGGCGGTCACCACGGTCACCGCGGCCGCGCCCTCTTCCTCCTCGCCCGCGGGGTCTGCCACGGGACTGGCTGCGGCCTCTATAGACGGCGTTGGCAGATGAATGAAACCCGCCTAATGACGAGTCTCCCAACATCTCCATCCTCTGATCAAAGGCGGAGATCTGAGCAAAGAGGTCGTCGGCGGTGATTGTGTTCTTGACAGCGCCGATAGCCGCCACCACGGAGTCGTAGTCGCGGTCGAGTCCTGCCAGGATGTAGTCCACCATCTCCGAATCAGAGACGGGACAACCAGCAGCAGCTAGTTCATCCCCAAGGCTCTTCATCTTCGCCATATACGTCGAGCTCGACATTGTGCCCTTCTTGGTGTTGGTGATCGCGATCCTTAGATTGGTGATCCGGGACTGAGATTGCGAGGCGAAGAGATTGTTCACCGTCGTCCAGAGCTCATAGGTGGAGTCCTTCCCGACGACTTGCGCAAGAATTTCTGGAGACATGGAGTTAAGGAGATATGGGAGGACCTGCTGATCCTTGGCGATCCAGGGCCCGTACAGAGGGTTCGGCTCTAGGGCCGTCGTCTTGTCCGCCTTCGTGACCTCCACAGTCTTGGGCGGAGCGGCGTCAGAATTGTCCAAGAGCCCGGTTACCTGCACACCTCACAGGGCCGGGAGCACCTGGGTCTTCCAGAGGATGAAATTTCCTCTTGCTAGCTTCTCTGATGGCGGCGAACCGAGGTTGAGGGCGACGCCTGCTGAAGAAGCCATGGTGATGATAATATGCGGTTCTAGGGTTTTGGTTTGTGGCTAGATGTATGAAAAGAGGTGGCTCTGATGCCATGAAAGATAATAAGCGTTCCTACTCTTTCAAGGGGAGCCGCGTCTCGTATATATTGATGTGTGGCAGAAGCCTTGCCTTGGCGTACAAGATAAGAAGAAAGGAGTTTGAGTAGAACAAGGAATAGGAAGAAGGTTAGGATTACAACGCAACGGATTACAGTAATATTCTCTAACAAATCCCAGATTCCCAGTGCGGTTCTGCTCGTTTATATTTTAAGAACTGGCATCAAAATGCATCACTAGGTTCAGTAACTGGATTTCCATGCCCATGCAACAAGCAAGCATCAGTCAAATCGCAACACATCACCGCTCAGTTGCCGCTGTAGACGAACCGCTTGATCAACCGCAGCAACTCGTCGGCCGCCTCGCCGAAGGGCTGCCGGACGGAGAATCCATGCTGCTCTCCCTCGAACTGGACAACCTCGCCGGCCTTGCCCATGTCCTTCAGCCTCGCCCCGTACCCCAGCACGCGGTCGCGGAGCACGTCGCTCAACGGCGCCACGACGAGCGCCGCCGGGAGCTCCACCGGTGCGAGGCTCGGGCTCTTCGGGCCGAACGGGTTGGCCAGCGGGTGGTCCAAGCTAGCCCCCACCGGCAGCGACATGCGCCAGAGCTGGTCGGCCATCGCGGTCGTCAGGGACACGCCCGCCGGCGGGTCAGCCTCCGTCGCCGTGCGCTCGGCCCCGGCGAAGAACGCGGAGAGGAGGATGTACCCGACGACGCGCGCCGGGCTGACCGCGATCTGCCCCGACGCTGCGCGGACCGTGACGTGGTGGGCCAGGTTGGCACCCGCCGAGTCGCCGGAGAGGAACGTCCGGGCGAAGTCGGCCGAACTCCGCGAGCCACGGGTCGGCGCCGGCGCCAAGCTCGGCCTGGCCGCGCAGCCAGGACAGGAAAGCCGCGCCGTCGTCGATGGCCGCGGGGAGGCGGTGCTCGGGGGCGAGGCGGTACTGCACGGACAGCACGACGGCCCGGATCTCGGCTGCGGCGCGGAGGCAGAACGAGTGGAAGTTGGGCTCCGCGAAGGAGCCGAGGCAGTAGCCCCCGCCGTGGAAGTACACCAGCACGGGGAGCTTGCTGCCGCCGGCCACCGACGACGCCGGCCTGTACACGCGGACACTAAGGCCGTGCGCGGCGTGGTACAGGACGTCCTTCCACTGCACGCCGGGGACGTCCGGTAACGGCTCGTTTGACCGGAGGACGGCTTCGTCGCCGCGGACGACGGAGCCGTCGCTGAGGAGCTGGACGACGCCGAGGAAGTCCTCCACGACGCGCGGTGCCGTGCCGCCGGACATGGTGTGTGGCCGTGAAGTGATCGATCGATGCCGTCAGATGAGATCTATAGCAGCTGGCGAGCCTTTCCTGCTTGTTTTGTCGACGGGGACGAGGACCGGCGAGAGACTTTTTTGGGGTGCACGTCTCTAGCCTAGCGGCTCAGCCACCTACCGGTGTGCTCCGTGCCAAATCCACAATAAATGCACTTCTACGATGCACACTACGCACTAGGCAGCATACTTCTACCGCTGTGCTTTTTATTTCTTTTGAAAAATACAGTATTTTCGTATATATTAGGAATATTTTTATGCTTTTAATATTTTTCAAATACATGATTAACATATTTTCCAAATGTACCATTTGATGTCTAGTTTTTTCATGCATATTGTACATTATTTTGTGTAGATAGGGAACATTTTTCTAGACATTTAGTATATTTTTAAATACATGATTAACATTTTTTAAATACACATTTTGACATATTTTTCCTCACATATATTTGCAAATTTTGTCTATACATATAAAACAGTTTTCTATACATGTTTTACATTATAAATTACATTATTAACATTTATCCAAATATATCTTTTGAAGTATACTTTTTTCATACACAGTGTACATTTTTGTATACACCTAATTTTTTTTAATACAAGTTAACATTTCTCAAATAAACGATTAATATTTTTCCAATGACATATTTTGAAATTTTTAATACATGTTAAACATTTTTGAAATAAATGCTGAATTTTGCATTTTTAGAAACAATTCTAACATTTTTTATAATGAATATTATTTCAAAAAGGGTCACTTACACAGTATATTTTAAATACATGACAATTTTTTTGAATGATGCGGAAACTTGTTTTTTATTATACAAACATGTCTGTAACATTGTATACACATTATAAAAAAATCTCGTAATTTTTTTGGAATGCGGAGCAGTTTTTATTTGTCATGAACATTTTTGTATGCTATAAATTCTTTAAAAAATTGCGCAAACATTGTTTTCTACTAAGTTACATTTTTGGAACTTGAACATTTTTTATAGTAAAAAATCATTTCCAATTTAGAAACACAACTAAAACTAATAAAACCAAAATTATATGTGCTAGGCAGCCAGTGCTCCTCCCCCGCGAGCGCGGCTACTGCAGGTGACGTTGTGCTCTGTAGCAATACATGGCCGATGCTTATAGTGTCCAATACAAGGAACACACTAACCTATAAATTGGGCGATCCCATTAGAACTGGTTGGCCCTAATATTTTCCTTTTACTTTCCCTTTTTATTTGTCTTTCTTTCTTATTTAACTTTTGATATAAAGATTAACTAAATGTTTATGTAATTTCAGTTTCTTGTCATATATAAAAATCACATAGTAAAAATAATATTCACACATTTTAAAAAAAATTGTGAAACGGAAAAGATATATTCATGAAATTTATAGAAGTGTTTGATCTTACAAAAAAATAGCACATTTGAAAAATCTTCATGTAGTTAAAAAAGTGTTATAGCGTGTCAAAGTTGCCCACATATTTTATGATCTGTTAACACATTTTAGAAATGTTTCTGCATATAAAAAATATCTACATCTTAGAAATAAAAAATTATTCAATTTTTAAATGTCCAGCATGCTTTAGACAAATACATTTGTGTATCATTTGAAAAGCTTAGATATATATGTATATAGGACTAATGTTTTGTACTCTTTGGAGTATGCATTAGTTTTTTTATCAGCTAAAAGAAATTAAAAGGTGAGATGGTTAAAAAACAGGAAAAAGAAAATTGAAAAAAGGTAAAAGAAATAGTAAACTTTTAAAATTAATCCCATTTAAAAATAAAAGTCGGGGAAGAAAACAAAGAACGAAAAATATAAAAACAACAACAACAACAACAACAACAACAACAACAACAACAACAACAACAACAACAACAACAACAACAAAAGAACCGGAAAAATTGCATGGAAGCTGTTGGCCAAAAATAGAAATTATTGAAATGTGTTCTTGAAATTATTAAAATGGGTCTTTAAAAAAACTTGGAACGATCTTCTGGGATAATTGAAATCGGTCTAAAATTAAAAGTGGTCCAAATGTATCCAATATTGATCTTGCTTTAAAGTCTTGTCATGAGGAATTCAAATATATAAACATATCACTAGTCGGATTTATGGTTCAAAAAATATTCATCCTTAAAAAGAAATACTATGAAATTCAAAATGTATCTTTTCCATGGGAGTGAGACGGTTGGAAAGTTTGAATGCAACCGCACTTCATCCATACATCTTTTTAGATGCACTTCATCCTTACATACTTCAACAAAAGCAGTGTGTGCATCCCCCGCAAAAAAAAAACAGTATGTGCATGCAGAGAGCCCACATTATGTCTAGTACTAGTGGTTGGGGCCCGTCATTGGGACCCGCCATTGCGGGCCTCCTGAGAGAAAGTTGGGGCGTTGCCAGGGGGAGACACACCCCTTCCACTTTCTTGTTTGTACCACAGGGTGTTATTCCATTGACAACCATGCATTTTTCGAGTAGATGATTTTTCATATAGAAAACTTTTTAATCCGAGTTCGTATGCAAAAAGTTATGCCCATTTACAAATTTCAGAGAGATTTTGCAAATAAAGTAGAAATTCATATTTGTAAATTTTCCCAACAACTAGACCACATATCACATGGGAAACTTATTTTCTTTTATTTTTTTGACATTTTCATCATTTTCTTTTATTTTTTAAAAAACTGAAAAGGCAGTCCCGGGGAGGGGGGGTGCATGCGAGGGAATTTTTGGGCAAAGTTAGTAATGGCGCACCATGGGGGTGGTGCGCCATTACTAGTTGAACTAGTAATGGCGCACCACTCCCACGGTGCGCCATTACTAGTTTTCAAAAAATATAAAAAAATTTGAAAAAAAATCACTAGTGGCGCATCGTGGATGTCGTGCGCCATTACTACGCACTATCACCTGGTGCGCTATTACTAGTTTTGAAAAAAATAGAAAAAATTGAAACAAAAATTTGAAAAAAAATTACTAATGGCGCACCGTGGATGTGGTGCGCCATTACTAGTTAAAAAAATCATGTTACTAATGGCGCACCGTGGATGTGGTGCGCCATTAGTATTTGGACACTAATGGCGCTCCAACACATGGTGCGCCATTAGTATATAGTAGTGGCGCACCACATGTCTGGTGCGCCATTAGTGTCAATTTCATCTATAGCCCTTTTCCTAGTAGTGTTCAATGCCGTGGGAAGAAAGATAAACGAGCTCCGGGAGAGAAAAATGGACTAACAGTTGAAAAACGAAAGGACGACGATAACTGCCACACGTGTGGTATATTCGACATGCGTGCACACACCGTGTGTACTGTGAGTAGGAGGTGGCCCACACGAATTGTGTGTGAGCGGACATTAGAATTGCCCACACGTGTGGGCGCGGCTATTTCGTGCCACGCGCCCAACAAGTACTACTCATCTCATCCCGCGTGTGTGGCACGAAATAAAAATGCCCACATATCCTAGCGCAGCTACGCTAGATACCCGCGAGATGAAGATTTAGTTGCCATCTTGGTTGACAGATGTAGTTATCCGAAATGGCAAGTGTAGTTGTAAAAGCATGGCAACTCTATCTGTTTTGGTTAACTATAGTTGCTATGTCTAATTTATGGTAGTTGTCGCGTGTAATCAAATCGTAGTTGTCGTGTGTGATTAACTACTTCCCACATATGGTCAAACGATAGTTGCCATGTGTGTTTACCTAGTTGCCACACGTGGTCCAACCATAGTTGCCATGTATGATTAATCACAGATGCCATATGCGTGTATCTAGTTGCCACGTACACGCAACTACAGTTAGCGTCTAGTAAAGAATCACAGTTGCCATGTGTATGTTTACCTAGTTGCCACGTTCATGTAACTGCAATTGCCATCCACAACGTTGGAGCGTCATGTGGACGAAAAGAAGTTCACCCACACGCGCATGGACTATGTGGTGGTTGTGTGGGCAGAAACTAATTCACCCACACAGCGCAGCTGGCAAACAGCGTGGTGCGGGCGTGTGGGCAAATTCTTCAACGCCCACACACCAAGCCCATCCTACGTGGCATACAAATTCTGCCTCAATGTGTCAAGATTCGTGTAAACTGTACTGGACGATGATCCACACGTGTGGGCTAGTTGCAAAACTGCCACACATGTGAGCGTTAGTATTTCCGAAATGAAAAAGTTGAATTGTGCATCAATATGTACTCTTTGACCAGTACGCGTCCTCTCCCACTTGCCCTGACTTTTTTTTCACGATCATACATACACATACATACATATACTTATCCCTATGAATGCACTCATGCACTCTACTCTATGAGTACCGAGAGACTAAGCCAACACATTATCTTGAGATTGACTAAGAGGCTGTTTGGTTGCCAGCCACATCTTGTCATACTTTGCCACACCTAACCTTAGGCAAGTTTGACTAAGTTAGGTAGGTGTTTGGTTCTAGCCACACCTAAGGCAAGGATTTTTTTTTATGAGCAGTGAACCCCACATGTCATAGACACAAAAAATATGGCAAAATTCTCTTAGGCAAGCCAAAGTGTGGCTAATAATTTGAGCAACTCAACTAAGGCAAATGTGGAAAAAATTATGTGGCAATATATGGCAAAGAAAGTCACAATCCAAACAGCCCCTAAGTCGTCACATATGTCTTTTTCATAGTTGACGGAACGTCCCCCACAGTGAACGCACATCATCGAAAAGTCTGGAATAAATCTAGCTAAATACGAGTATTAATGTCAGGTCTGAGACTTGAACTCTGATGGGCAGTGAACGTCATTGTCCTTCTAACTATTCAACCAAAGTTTGATTCGTATTTAGCTACGACGCCGAAGCTGTCAAGTCTGAAACCGGGTCTCATAGGATTTTTTCCGACGGTGAGGGAGAAATTTTAGGAAGGTTAGATTAGAATTTTGTAGCTTCTTCGTTGGTGTAGGATTATCGATAGCAAAATTCAAAGGCAGATACGAATCAAACTTTGTTTGAATAGTTAGAAGAACAATGACATACGTACATACAGCGGCAAGGAAAAGAATTCTATGAGACCAGGTCTCACGCGAGACCTATTCTGGTGGATGACACGTGGCATTCACAAATCACAAAGCATCCCCTTCCCAGCGGCAACATGGGATACGAACGTTTAGAATTGGAAACTGGAACCGAGGATAGGCTAAGTGGGTCTACTGCTTTAAGATTACCATCACCGCGTGGCATAAATCGGGATGGGTCTCACGTCCCTGCTTATGAGACCCGGTCTCATAGGATTTTTTCCCCTCACCCCCCCTCCCCTAAGAATTTCCCAAGATTGCTCAAGATTCAGCTTCCTACAACTCAACTTCCCAAGATTGCCCAACGTTCAGCCCCAAACGGGGTGCCAGTGCCATTGGTGGTACTGTCGTGATCAATCAATGGGAAGGTATCTATTTTTTGTGCAGCTTCGGCGATGAATCAAGATTCTTCCGATTATGCTTTTGGCGTCTCTTGGTTGACTCGTTTCATAAGAATTTTTTTTGTTTGCATCAAGAATATCTTTATTTTCAATGAGTGTTTTTTTTAAAGAAGGATGATCCTGGGCCTCTATCTGTATGCAATCTTATCATTAATTATTCACCAAGACATTACAAAAGTAATACATCAATAAGTCTGAAGACACAATTTTGATATCGCTACTCATATCAATTTGATGAAGTGATGCAGATTGTCGGAGCCGCACACCCAGACAACACACCAAAGCCCAACATCTAAAGCGGAGGCCCCAAAACCGCTAGCGGGGACTGGGACACACACCGTCCGACACGCTCTCACCCGGATCCGCTCGAGGAGCCTCCATCCAACCTTGTGTGCACGGGGCCGCCATCGATCTCTGCCTGCGCATGGAGCGGGCCGCACCGGCTTGATCAGATCTGACCGAAGACCAAACCACAATGCAGCCGATCCATCCATCAGGCCCTCCACGTCGCCGCCGTCAATACGAGGTTAGATTTGTCGCCGCAGAGCCATCCGCCGATCGCAACCATGACCACCGCCCGAGGAAGGGCTGGCCGCGGCGCCACAAGGACCCGACCGGTTGCGCCTCCTCATGCCAGGGAGCCCAGCACCACCCCCACGCCGCGGGAGAGAGGGAGACCCCCGCCACCGCTGTCGGCCCCCGGGCTTAGCCCGACGGTGTGAAGGGGAGGAAGTAGATTGCGGCCATGACGGCTAGGGTTGTGGCCCACCCGAGTCGCCCGAGGTGGTGTCCGGAGCGACACGGAGGAGTGGTCAAGTTTGAGCGACGCGAGGGTTTTGTTAGAATTGACAATTTTATACTGTACAAATTTGAAGTAGTTCTTGATACGACTGAACGTCCAACAAGAAATGAAAGTTGCAAAAGTAGATTCATTTCTAGAAAAGCGAGGCAATCCCAGATTCCCAGGTTCTGCTCGTTTATATTTTGAGAACTGGATTTCCATGCTCATGCAACAAGCAAGCATCAGTCAAATCACAACACATCACCGCTCAGTTGCCGCGGTAGACGAACCGCTTGATCACCCGCAGCAACTCGTCGGCCGCCTCGCCGAACGGCTGGCGGACGGAGAAGCCATGCTGCTCCCCCTCGAACTGGACAACCTCGACGGCCTTCCCCATGTCCTTCAGCCTCGCCCCGTAGCCCAGCACGCGGTCGCGGAGCACGTCGCTCAACGGCGCCACGACGAGCGCCGGCGGGAGCTCCACCGGCGCGAGGCTCGGGCTCTCCGGGCCGAACGGGTTGGCCAGCGGGTGGTCCAAGCTAGCCCCCACCGGCAGCGACATGCGCCAGAGCTGGTCGGCCATCGCGGTCGTCAGGGACACGCCCGCCGGCAGGTCGGCCTCCGTCACCGTGCGCTCGGCCCCAGCGAAGAACGCGGAGAGGAGGATGTACCCGACGACGCGCGCCGGGCTGACCGCGATCTGCCCCGACGCTGCGCGGACCGTGACGTGGTGGGCCAGGTTGGCACCCGCCGAGTCGCCGGAGAGGAACGTCCGGGCGAGCCACGGGTCGGCGCCGGCACCAAGCTCGGCCTGGCCGCGCAGCCAGGACAAGAAAGCTGCGCCGTCGTTGATGGCCGCGGGGAGGCGGTGCTCGGGGGCGAGGCGGTACTGCACGGACAACACGACGGCCGGGAGCTCGGCGGCGGCGCGGAGGCAGAACGTGTGGAAGGGCGGCTGCGCGAAGGAGCCGAGGCATGCAGTACGACGTGACCGCATGAGGGAACCAGGTCTATAGATTCCTTTGGTTAGTAGGTTTTTTATATGCGTTTCTCTCTATAGGTCGTACGCATGCCATGCCATGCCTGTCACAGGCTCCCTTCCCTCCGTATGCTCTCTTGCACTTGCAGGTGAGATGCATCCCTAAGAGATTATCTTGTGCACAAAGAACAACCGGCAACGCTATTTAAGATGAGACGAACAGATTTGTACTACGTACAGTTTCCTTTATTAGCGCAGTTTGGCAAACTTTTGTTAATGGACGGTATAAAGTTCTTCGAACCAAGGAAGAAAAGTACAACTCGCCGAATCGCACAGTTCGACTGCCTGCGTACTTCACATACCGGCACTTTAGCCATCCCTGCCTACAGGACTTTACTTGTTCTTCTGCTGCCGCGCGCTCGCGTCTGTGTCGTTTCCCTTCCGTTTACCGCTAAGCTAGATCCGTCTCCCGGCCCTACTAGCGTGCAGTAACTCGACCTCTTGACAATACAGTTATTCATTTTCCTCAATCAGGACAAGTTAACCAGCATCGCTGAGGTACAAGAATTGATTCTGACTTTGCTCCCATCTGATGTTTCATCTATCGACCGTACTTGACAAGCTTGCCTTTTCTCATAGGATCTGCTGAGAATTCCGATCGGCACCAGAGTGTGAAGAATCAACAGTGTTCTGGTCGGCCGAAGTCAATTCATCGCGTTCTAATTAAGAATGCACCATATATAACATACTCCGTCTGCTAGCTTTTATAAGACGTTTTGACAATTCAGACAATGCACACAACGGTTTAATGTCAGCTGTCCAAAATGTCTTATAAAAAAACGGAGGGAGTACTATATATATTATGGTATTACTGCCCCGAAATTCTTAGATAAGCTTGTATCTTGACAACTCATGCATGTCGGGTAACGCATAATATGTACTCTCTTTACGGAGGGAGTACACGCGTGCTTCAACTCTCAACAAAGCTCCCTATAATCCTTGGGCAATGGACCAGGATAAACTTAATTTCAGATGCGAGTGTACACACACATCGCATGTTAATACTATCGGGCACCAAACAAAATACTATCGGGCAGTCCAGAATACACAGCGGAATTTAGATGGCGTGCTGGATTTTAGATCGGCCCAAAGCGCAAAGAAAAATAAATATTCAAGTCATAGATTTTCAAAAGAAAAAGTTTGCAATGAAACACCAATAACTTCTACTATATTAAAGTGGTGCATCTCTAAATTGTTCTATAATGTCTGGTGCCTTCAGTAAAGCCCTTCGTGTTCGATCACTTGAGCACCGGGCTTGTTGGATCGAAATTCTTTGTCCGAAAATAACTCGAATTATTGCCAATCATCTAGGATGCAGTTTTATCAACCTACCCCACCATGGTCCCAGCCAGGCGGTGTATTCCTGTTCATGTGATATTCTGATGTATGTACTATAACAAGCGCATCGTTTGTGGGCAAGTGGCCTATAGATTCGTCTGCCAAGTAGTACTGTTAGCCCATGCCCTTTTGATTCCCCGTGTGGACAGCGATGTGCCTCATGCATGCGTGAAGACACAATATCTGTTGCGCATGGTTTTTTTGGCTGGTGTTTAATTAATCACGTGCAAATGTTTAGCCTGGTCGCTGATTATATGGTACTATCAAACTCATTTTTTTCTGGGGGTTACGGCATGAAGTGCTGTTGAAAAGGTACTAACGTTACAGAGAGGCGGCCATACAGTTCTCTGGTCCATGTGCGTGCTGCCACCTGCCTATGCACCGGCGCTACCTCTACAGCACGTCTGCACCCTCCTTGGTGATTCAAATTTTGAAGGCCACGCCCTTCTTGGAGTCAACGCAGCAGATGGTTGTGGCCAGTGGGAGTACCAGTGTTTCAGCCTACTGACATTTTTTATTTCGTCTGTAGGCTAGCACACTGCATAATTTGATGGCTGCAAAAATTAATTATCCCGCTATTATATTGTCAGTGCAAAAGTTTGCGCTGACAGATATTAGCATGAACAAAAAAGTATTCCATTCGTTTTATAATGTAAGACGTTTTTTGACACTGCACAGAGTCAAAAACATGTTTTATATTATGGGACAAAGGGAGTACTTCATAATTTTTGCATTAAGTATGCTCATGCAGATCAGAACGTTCTTCGTCTTGGCAAGTAATTTTTCTAAAAATAGTTCTTCATATTGTCTCACCGTAGAAACAAGCTAGGTAATGAAAAGTTCTCTCTTTTTTCTTTGCAAAGTTAAATCATGTTACTAAAAAAGTTATGTGAATTTAATATATTTAATGGCTATAGGTTCTTCATGTAATTTCAGTAAACAATAGCAATGCCAAAGTTACTCAAAAGGTCAATGGAACACCATTTTCGCTCTAAAAAATGTTACTGAAAAGCTCTTCTGGTAAAATGTTACACAACGATTAAAGAAACAAAGTTTTGTTGAGTTGATTTTTTTACTCCAAGTAAATTCAAAGAAATATCATGTTCATTTCTTAAAAGTATTGTACTTCTCATAATGACTAGCATTCTTGTGCGATGCTATTATTACATGTTGTTTTTATGAATATCTTACACACGTAATTCAAATCGCTGGTGGTTGTTCTTTTTTTTCTGGACGGTTATTGTCTCTCTCCATATGTAAGTTTTTCGTATGAAAAGCATTTTTGTTATTCTTTTATGCATGTGATCTACAACTTGTCCTGAGTCCGGCTAGCAACAACAGCAATTGTACCGGGGCCATGACTAGAAATTTCATGCAGTAAAAAAGGAAAAAGAAGTTTGAAAATCAACGACTATAAATACTGACTGACGTGCATCAATATTTAGTTTATAAGAGGGTGAATTATTTCTATCAATCATAAAATACTGATTGGTGTGCTGCAAATGTTGTCTTTTTTGAACATGCATGCATAAAATACTAACGTGCATCAAAATTCCTTCGTCGAAGACCATATGAGTGCCATAATCCGTTGGATAAAGTACTTATTATGTGGCCATTAAATCTAAATTTCTTCCTTGTCGAAAACAAGGGAAATTCAACCAATAACTATTCGAAGTGCCTGATGGAAGTTGCCAAGAACGGGTTATATAAAATGTCCATTATATGGCTAGTAACATTATAGGGAAACGTTCTTCGCCAAATAAAAAATGACTGTCGGAAAAGGTTATATGAAGTGCTCACATATATGGCTTATAACTCTAAAGTTCTTCGAGGTAGAGGACAAGAGGCCCACAATCAGGAATATAAAGTGCGCATCAACAGTGATATGTGATATATGTTGGGTTTCGTAGTAATTTCAAAAAATTTCCTACGCACACGCAAGATCATGTAATGCATAGCAACGAGAGGGGAGAGTGTTGTCTACGTACCCACGCAGACCGACTGCGGAAGCGATGACGCAACGTAGAGGAAGTAGTCGTACGTCTTCACGATCCAACCGATCAAGTACCGAAACTACGGCACCTCCGAGTTCGAGCACATGTTCAGCTCGATGACGAACCCCGGACTCCGATCCAGCAAAGTGTCGGGGAAGAGTTTCGTCAGCACGACGGCGTGGTGACGATCTTGATGCACTACAGCAGCAGGGCTTCGCCTAAACTCCGCTACAGTATTATCGAGGAATATGGTGGCAGGGGGCAACGCACACGGCTAAGGAATAGATCACGTGGATCAACTTGTGTGTTTCTGGGGTGCCTCTACCTCAGTATATAAAGGACAAGAGGGGGAGGCTGGCCGGCCAAGGGAG
>NC_041384.1:105292612-105306993 GCF_002162155.2 Triticum dicoccoides | reverse complement strand
CCCCCCAATCCTAGTTGGAATAGGATTCCTTGAGGGGGGAAAGAGAGAGAGGGGGCCGGCCACCTCTCCTAGTCCTAATAGGACTAGGGGAAGGGGGGAGGCGCACAGCCACCTTGGGCTGCCCCTTTCTCCTTTCCACTAAAGCCCACTAAGGCCCATATAGCTCCCGGGGGGTTCCGGTAACCTCCCGGTACTCCGGTAAAATCCCGATTTCACCCGGAACACTTCCGATATCCAAACATAGGCTTCCAATATATCAATCTTTACGTCTCGACCATTTTGAGACTCCTCGTCATGTCTGTGATCACATCCGGGACTCCGAACAACCTTCGGTACATCAAAATGCATAAACTCATAATATAACTGTCATCGTAACCTTAAGCGTGCGGACCCTACGGGTTCGAGAACAATGTAGACATGACCGAGACACGTCTCTGGTCAATAACCAATAGCGGGACCTGGATGCCCATATTGGCTCCTACATATTCTACGAAGATCTTTATCGGTCAGACCGCATAACAACATACGTTGTTCCCTTTGTCATCGGTATGTTACTTGCCCGAGATTCGACCGTCGGTATCCAATACCTAGTTCAATCTCGTTACCGGCAAGTCTCTTTACTCGTTCTGTAATACATCATCTCACAACTAACTCATTAGTTGCAATGCTTGCAAGGCTTATATGATGTGCATTACCGAGAGGGCCCAGAGATACCTCTCCGATAATCGGAGTGACAAAACCTAATCTCGAAATACGCCAACCCAACATGTACCTTTGGAGACACCTGTAATACTCCTTTATAATCACCCAGTTACGTTGTGACGTTTGGTAGTACCCAAAGTGTTCCTCCGGTAAACGGGAGTTGCATAATCTCATAGTTATAGGAACATGTATAAGTCATGAAGAAAGCAATAGCAACATACTAAACGATCGGGTGCTAAGCTAATGGAATGGGTCATGTCAATCAGATCATTCTCTTAATGATGTGATCCCGTTAATCAAATAACAACTCATTGTTCATGGTTAGGAAACATAACCATCTTTGATTAACGAGCTAGTCAAGTAGAGGCATACTAGTGACACTTTGTTTGTCTATGTATTCACACATGCATTATGTCTCCGGTTAATACAATTCTAGCATGAATAATAAACATTTATCATGATTATAAGGAAATAAATAATAACTTTATTATTGCCTCTAGGGCATATTTCCTTCAGTCTCCCACTTGCACTAGAGTCAATAATCTAGATTACACCGTAATGATTCTAACACCCATGGAGCCTTGGTGCTGATCATGTTTTGCTCGTGGAAGAGGCTTAGTCAACGGGTCTGCAATATTCAGATCCGTATGTATCTTGCAAATCTCTATGTCTCCCACCTGGACTAGATCCCGGATGGAATTGAAGCGTCTCTTGATGTGCTTGGTTCTCTTGTGAAATCTGGATTCCTTTGCCAAGGTAATTGCACCAGTATTGTCACAAAAGATTTTCATTGGACCCGATGCACTAGGTATGACACCTAGATCGGATATGAACTCCTTCATCCAGACTCCTTCGTTCGCTGCTTCCGAAGCAGCTATGTACTCCACTTCACATGTAGATCCCGCTATGACGCTTTGTTTAGAACTGCACCAACTGACAGCTCCACCGTTTAATGTAAACACGTATCTGGTTTGCGATTTAGAATTATCCAAATCAGTGTCAAAGCTTGCATCAACGTAACCTTTTACGATGAGCTCTTTGTCACCTCCATATACGAGAAACATATCCTTAGTCCTTTTCAGGTATTTCAGGATGTTCTTGACCATTGTCCAGTGATCCACTCCTGGATTACTTTGCCTCCCTGCTAGACTTATAGCAAGGCACACATCGGGTCTGGTACACAGCATTGCATACATGATAGATCCTATGGCTGATGCATAGGGAACATCTTTCATATTCTCTCTATCTTCTGCAGTGGTCGGGCATTGAGTCTTACTCAATTTCACACCTTGTAACACAGGCAAGAATCCTTTCTTTGCTTGATCCATTTTGAACTTCTTCAAAATTTTGTCAAGGTATGTTGTTTGTGAAAGTCCAATTAAGCGTTTTGATCTATCTCTATAGATCTTTATGCCTAATATGTAAGCAGCTTCACCGAGGTCTTTCATTGAAAAACTCTTATTCAAGTATCCCTTTATGCTATCC
Organism: Triticum dicoccoides; assembly: GCF_002162155.2. NCBI lineage: Eukaryota > Viridiplantae > Streptophyta > Magnoliopsida > Poales > Poaceae > Triticum > Triticum dicoccoides. Next base: position 105,304,806 of record NC_041384.1, on the reverse strand, counting down.
AGAAATTCTATATCATTTCCAATTAGTAATATGTCGTCCACATATAATATCAGAAATGCTACAGAGCTCCCACTCACTTTCTTGTAAATACAGGCTTCTCCGAAAGTCTGTATAAAACCAAATGCTTTGATCACACTATCAAAGCGTTTATTCCAACTCCGAGAGGCTTGCACCAGTCCATAAATGGATCGCTGGAGCTTGCACACTTTGTTAGCTCCTTTTGGATCGACAAAACCTTTTGGTTGCATCATATACAACTCTTCTTCCAAAAATCCATTCAGGAATGCAGTTTTGACATCCATTTGCCAAATTTCATAATCATAAAATGCGGCAATTGCTAACATGATTCGGACGGACTTAAGCATCGCTACGGGTGAGAAGGTCTCATCGTAGTCAATCCCTTGAACTTGTCGAAAACCTTTCGCGACAAGTCGAGCTTTGTAGACAGTAACATTACCATCAGCGTCAATCTTCTTCTTAAAGATCCATTTATTCTCAATTGCTTGCCGATCATCGGCAAGTCAACCAAAGTCCATACTTTGTTCTCATACATGGATCCCATCTCAGATTTCATGGCTTCAAGCCACTTTGCGGAATCTGGGCTCACCATCGCTTCTTCATAGTTCGTAGGTTCATCATGATCTAGTAGCATGATTTCCAGAACAGGATTACCGTACCACTCTAGCGCGGATCTTACTCTGGTTGATCTACGAGGTTCAGTAGTATCTTGATCTGAAGTTTCATGACTATCATCATTAGCTTCCTCACTTATTGGTGTAGGTGTTGCAGAAACAATTTTCTGTGATGTACTACTTTCCAATAAAGGAGCAGGTACAGTTACCTCGTCAAGTTCTACTTTCCTCCCACTCACTTCTTTCGAGAGAAACTCCTTCTCTAGAAAGGATCCATTCTTAGCAATGAATGTCTTGCCTTCGGATCGGTGATAGAAGGTGTATCCAATAGTTTCCTTTGGATATCCTATGAAGACACATTTCTCCGATTTGGGTTCGAGCTTATCAGGTTGAAGCTTTTTCACATAAGCATTGCAGCCCCAAACTTTAAGAAACGACAACTTTGGTTTCTTGCCAAACCACAGTTCATAAGGCGTCGTCTTAACGGATTTTGATGGTGCCCTATTTAACGTGAATGCGGCCGTCTCTAGAGCGTATCCCCAAAACGATAGCGGTAAATCAGTAAGAGACATCATAGATCGCACCATATCCAATAAAGTACGATTACGACGTTCGAACACACCATTATGCTGAGGTGTTCCGGGTGGCGTGAGTTGCGAAACTATTCCACAATTTTTCAAATGTACACCAAACTCGTAACTCAAATATTCTCCTCCACGATCAGATCGTAGAAACTTTATTTTCTTGTTACGATGATTTTCAACTTCACTTTGAAATTCCTTGAACTTTTCAAATGTTTCAGACTTATGTTTCATTAAGTAGATATACCCATATCTGCTTAAATCATCTGTGAAGGTGAGAAAATAACGATATCCGCCACGAGCCTCAATATTCATCGGATCACATACATCTGTATGTATGATCTCCAACAAATCTGTTGCTCTCTCCATAGTTCCGGAGAACGGTGTTTTGGTCATCTTGCCCATGAGGCACGGTTCGCAAGTACCAAGTGATTCATAATCAAGTGGTTCCAAAAGTCCATCAGTATGAAGTTTCTTCATGCGCTTTACACCGATATGACCTAAACGACAGTGCCACAAATAAGTTGCACTTTCATTATTAACTCTGCATCTTTTGGCTTCAACATTATGAATATGTGTATCACTACTATCGAGATTCATCAAAAATAGACCACTTTTCAAAGGTGCATGACCATAAAAGATATTACTCATATAAATAGAACAACCATTATTCTCTGATTTAAATGAATAACCGTCTCGCATCAAACAAGATCCAGATATAATGTTCATGCTCAACGTTGGCACCAAATAACAATTATTTAGGTCTAATATTAATCTCGAAGGTAGATGTAGAGGTAGCGTGCCGACCGCGATCACATCGACTTTAGAACCGTTTCCCACGCGCATCGTCACCTCGTCCTTTGCCAGTGCCCGCTTATTCCGTAGTCCCTGTTTCGAGTTGCAAATATTAGCAACAGAACCAGTATCAAATACCCAGGTGCTACTGCGAGCTCTAGTAAGGTACACATCAATAACATGTATATCACATATACCTTTGTTCACCTTGCCATCCTTCTTATCCGCCAAATACTTGGGGCAGTTCCGCTTCCAGTGACCAGTCTGCTTGCAGTAGAAGCACTCAGTTTCAGGCTTAGGTCCAGACTTGGGTTTCTTCTCCTGAGCAGCAACTTGTTTGCTGTTCTTCTTGAAGTTCCCCCTTCTTCTTCCCTTTGCCCTTTTTCTTGAAACTAGTGGTCTTGTTGACCATCAACACTTGATGCTCCTTCTTGATTTCTAGCTCCGCAGCTTTCAGCATTGCGAAGAGCTCGGGAATAGTCTTGTTCATCCCTTGCATATTATAGTTCATCACGAAGCTCTTGTAGCTTGGTGGCAGTGATTGGAGAATTCTGTCAATGACGCAATCATCTGGAAGATTAACTCCCAATTGAATCAAGTGATTATTATACCCAGACATTTTGAGTATATGCTCACTGACAGAACTGTTCTCCTCCATCTTGCAGCCATAGAACTTATTGGAGACTTCATATCTCTCAGTCCGGGCATTTGCTTGAAATATTAACTTCAACTCCTGAAACATCTCATATGCTCCATGACGTTCAAAACATCGTTGAAGTCCCGATTCTAAGCCATAAAGCATGGCACACTGAACTATCGAGTAGTCATCAGCTTTGCTCTGCCAGATGTTCATAACATCTGGTGTTGCTCCAGCAGCAGGCCTGGCACCCAGCGGTGCTTCCAGGACGTAATTCTTCTGTGCAGCAATGAGGATAATCCTCAAGTTACGGACCCAGTCCGTGTAATTGCTACCATCATCTTTCAAATTTGCTTTCTCAAGGAACGCATTAAAATTCAACGGAACAACAGCACGAGCCATCTATCTACAATCAACATAAACAAGCAAGATACTATCAGGGACTAAGTTCATGATAAATTTAAGTTCAATTAATCATATTACTTAAGAACTCCCACTTAGATAGACATCTCTCTAATCTTCTAAGTGATCACGTGATCCAAATCAACTAAATCATAACCGATCATCACGTGAGATGGAGTAGTTTTCAATGGTGAACATCGTTATGTTGATCATATCTACTATATGATTCATGCTCGACCTTTCGGTCTCCGTGTTCCGAGGCCATATATGCATATGCTAGGCTCGTCAAGTTTAACCTGAGTATTCTGCGTGTGCAAAAACTGGCTTGCACCCGTTGTAGATGGACGTAGAGCTTATCACACCCGATCATCTCGTGGTGTCTGGGCACGACGAACTTTGGCAACGGTGCATACTCAGGGAGAACACTTCTTGATAATTTAGTGAGACATCATCTTATAATGCTACCGTCAATCAAAGCAAGATAAGATGCATAAAAGATAAACATCACATGCAATCAATATAAGTGATATGATATGGCCATCATCATCTTGTGCTTGTGATCTCCATCTTCGAAGCACCGTCGTGATCACCATCGTCACCGGCGCGACACCTTGATCTCCATCGTAGCATCGTTGTCGTCTCGCCAATCTTATGCTTCCACGACTATCACTACCGCTTAGTAATAAAGTAAAGCATTACATCGCGATTGCATTGCATACAATAAAACGACAACCATAAGGCTTCTGCCAGTTGCCGATAACTCGGTTACAAAACATGATCATCTCATACAATAAAATTCAGCATCATGTCTTGACCATATCACATCACAACATGCCCTGCAAAAACAAGTTAGACGTCCTCTACTTTGTTGTTGCAAGTTTTACGTGGCTGCTACGGGCTTAAGCAAGAACCAATCTCACCTACGCATCAAAACCACAACGATAGTTTGTCAAATAGACTCCGTTTTAACCTTCGCAAGGACCGGGCGTAGCCATACTTGGTTCAACTAAAGTTGGAGAGACAGTCGCCCGCAAGCCACCTATGTGCGAAGCACATCGGGGGAACCGGTCTCGCGTAAGCGTACGCATAATGTTGGTCCAGGTCGTCTCGTCCAACAATGCCGCCGAACCAAAGTATGACATGCTGGTAGGCAGTATGACTTATATCGCCCACAACTCACTTGTGTTCTACTCGTAACATCAACATAAATAACCTAGGCTCGGATGCCACTGTTGGGTTTCGTAGTAATTTCAAAAAATTTCCTACGCACACGCAAGATCATGTGATGCATAGCAACGAGAGGGGAGAGTGTTGTCTACGTACCCACGCAGACCGACTGCGGAAGCGATGACGCAACGTAGAGGAAGTAGTTGTACGTCTTCACGATCCAACCGATCAAGTACCGAAACTACGGCACCTCCGAGTTTGAGCACACGTTCAGCTCGATGACGAATCCCGGACTCCGATCCAGCAAAGTGTCGGGGAAGAGTTCCATCAGCACGACGGCGTGGTGATGATCTTGATGCACTACAGCAGCAGGGCTTCGCCTAAACTCCGCTACAGTATTATCGAGGAATATGGTTGCAGGGGGCACCGCACACGGCTAAGGAATAGATCACGTGGATCAACTTGTGTGTTTCTGGGGTGCCTCTACCTCAGTATATAAAGGACTAGAGGGGGAGGCTTGCCGGCCAAGGGAGGGCGCGCCAGGAGAGTCCTACTCCCTCTGGGAGTAGGATTCCCCCCCCCCCCCAATCCTAGTTGGAATAGGATTCCTTGAGGGGGGAAAGAGAGAGAGGGGGCCTGATGGAGTCATGTACCTAGGGTAGGGTCACAGACCTGATCTAAGTACCCTGCCCAAGGACACCCTTAGAAGAGGTCACCTTCCAGTCGACCAACGAGGGACTCACTCGACTGACTTGAAGGACTCGACCACGAAGACTCACTCGACTACCAGGAGGTCAAAAGGCATTCTGCACTGCAACGGCCTGTAGTTAAGTAGACTTTATGGTAGTTAAGACACTTTATGTGGGACGTTACCAGTAACGCCCCGGACTTAATTTCCCTTAAACCCTTCATTACGTGGGCTGGCTGGGGTCCTGGCGCACTCTATATAAGCCACCCCCCTCCACAGGCAGAAGGGTTCGGCACCCTGTAACTCATATACACACAATCCACTCGACCGCCTCCGGGCTCCGAGACGTAGGGCTTTTACTTCCTCCGAGAAGGGCCTGAACTCGTACATCTCTTGTGTTTACAACTTCTCCATAGCTAGAACCTTGCCTCTCCATAGCTACCCCCCACTCTACTGTCAGACTTAGAACCACGACAGTTGGCGCCCACCGTGGGGCCAGTGTTTTTAGCAATTTTGTGGAGAAGTTGTGATTCTTCCGAGTACTTTCATCATGGTGGCTGCTGGAGTTTTGGTCGAGGGTCGAGAGATCCGTCTCGGCGCTCTCACCTTCATCGCCGACGACTCCGCCTGGCTCCAGGAGGCTCCACTCGACGTTGATGCGCTCCCCGTCCGTGGTGCGATGCATTTTCGCGCATGTGTCCGCGGCATTCTGCTGCGGCAACCGTCGACCCCGTATCGGTCGACATCCCCATCGACCACCCTCTCGGTCTCCCGCCAGCGCAAGCGCTTGGGCCGGTCGAGGATTCAGCGGTGGGTGAGGCACGCGGTGGCTCGCCAGACGGCCACCACCCAAGTTGCGGCAATCGAGCCCGACGAATCTCTCTACGGCCTGTTTGATCTGTCGACTGGCTCCGTAGAGACCGCATCCGAGTGCGATAGCAGTGATACAGCGGCGGAAATCCTGATGGTCGACGGGCCCCGCAGTCCCCCTGGCTTCGCCCGTGATGGTGGAGCAGGCGACGGAGGCGACCCCGCGCGAGACCACGAAGAGTACCAGCCCGAGCCACTCGACTCTCTGCAAAGAGAAGAACTTCGCCGCAGGAACGTGGATGTCCTGCGTACTCCCATCGCAGTAGAAACCCCCGAGGCTCGCGCCTTAGAGGAGGCACGTTTGGCCAATTTGGCCGAACGCACTCGACTGGAGAATCTTCAGCGAGTACTCGACGAGCGCGCACGGCAACGAGTTCCTGACACCAGTCGACGTCAACTCTTCCCGCCGACTCAGGTATATCGAACCCCAATCCACAATTTGGCAGCTGCGACCCGTATAGCAGAGTCCATTCAGCCCTCTTAGTCGGAAGCTGGCAGAGGCTTGATGCAGATCAGGGATCTGCTCCGGGCAGCAGGAGATCAGAATTCGGCCGTGTCGCAGTCGCGCAACAGAATTCACAGTCGATCCGTCGCTGCGAATACGGTTCAGTCGGCTCACAGTCCCAGATCGCCTCCGCGACGTGAAGGGCGCGAGAATCGGCGAGACCAATATGGTGACCGACTCGACCGAGATGATAGGCGTCGAGTGCCCAATTCCCCTCCGAGGGGTGGGTCTTACGCTCCTCGGCAGCAAGATGACAGACGTCAGCTCAGTACGGGGCGAAGAGTTCCAGTCGACCCCAGAGAACCGGGCTTCGACGCGCGATCCATTATCGTGCAAGGTTTGGTCGACCGGAACAGAGCCCATCGAGGCGGACTCGACAGAGATGTGCCCACAAGCAGTCGAGTGCATGTTTCTGGTCCTGAATGTTTCAGCAGAGCTATCAGAGCCGCAGTTATCCCTCCCAATTTCAGGTTGGCAACAGGAGTCAGCAAGTTCACTGGTGAGTCTAAGCCTGAAACTTGGCTTGAGGACTACCGAGTGGCGGTTCAGATTGGTGGTGGGAACGACGAGGTGGCCATGAAGCATTTGCCCCTCATGCTGGAAGGTTCTGCCAGGGCATGGTTGACTCAATTACCTCCTAGCAGCATTTACACTTGGGAAGATCTGTCCCGAGTGTTCATCAGAACGTTTGAAGGAACTTGCAAGCGACCGGCTGGACTGACGGAGTTGCAAGTCTGCGTGCAGAAGACCAATGAGACTCTCAGAGAGTATATTCAGAGATGGATCACTTTGCACCATACTGTGGAGAATGTGTCTGATCATCAGGCAGTCTGCGCCTTTAAAGATGGCGTCAAGAACAGAGAATTGAGTTTGAAGTTTGGTCGAACCGGTGACATGACCTTGAGTCGGATGATGGAGATTGCTACCAAGTACACCAACGGCGAAGAAGAAGACCGACTCCGAAGCGGCAAGCACAAGCCGAGTCAGTCGGAAAAGGGAAACACCAGTCGGAAACAGAAGCGGAAGGCTGAACCGGCAGCTCCTGGAGAGGCTCTGGCCGTGACTCAGGGAAAGTTTAAAGGGAAACCAAAAGGATCCTGGAACCCTAAGAAGGTAAAGGATAAAGAAGGGAACGACGTGATGGATATGCCGTGTCACATCCACACGAAGAAAGACGAAGAGGGGAATATCATCTACCCGAAGCACACCACTCGCCAATGTCGACTCCTGATCCAGCAGTTTCAGGGAAAACAGTCTAATAACAAGGAGAAGGAGTCAGACAAGGCCGAAGACAAGGAGGACAGTGGGGAAGGATATCCGCATATCAACTCTACTCTGATGATCTTTGCAGATGTGGAGAGCAAGAGTCGATTGAAAGTTATTAACCGTGAGGTGAACATGGTTGCCCCAGCAAAAGCAAATTATCTGAAATGGTCCCAAACACCCATCACCTTCGACCAATCTGATCACCCGACTCATATTGCCACCCCTGGGAGGCAAGCTTTGGTGGTCGATCCAGTTGTTGAAGGCACTCGACTGACGAAAGTGCTTATGGACGGTGGTAGTGGGCTGAATTTGCTGTATGCAGACACACTGAAAGGAATGGGCATTCCGATGTCCCGACTGAGCACCAGTAACATGAGCTTTCATGGAGTTATACCAGGAAAGAAAGCCGAGTCACTCGGCCAAATAGCTCTGGACGTGGTGTTTGGTGATTCGAAACATTTTCGCAAAGAGAAGTTGACGTTCGAGGTCGTGGATTTTCAGAGTGCATATCATGCCATTTTGGGGAGACCAGCTTATGCACGGTTCATGGCTCGACCATGTTACGTGTACCTCAAATTGAAGATGCCCGGCCCCAAAGGAGTGATCACTGTCACCGGTGATCGGAAAAAGGCAGAAGAGTGCTTCCAGAAAGGCTCAAAAATTGCTGATTCCCAGGTGACAGCGGTCGAGTTCGAAGAATACAAGCAAAACGCAGATCCGAGTGACTTGCTGCGATCCAAGAAACCCGCCACAGAGTCTGCATTTCAGTCGTCCGGTGAGACGAAGCCTGTTCACATTCACCCGACCGACCCCGATGCAGCTCCGACCCACATCTCCACAACACTCGACCCGAAATAGGAAGAAGCGCTCATCCAGTTCCTCCGTGAGAACTGGGACATTTTTGCATGGAAGCCCGCTGACATGCCAGGTGTTCCCAGGGGACTGGCTGAGCATTGCCTAAGAGTCGACTCATCTGCAAAACCAGTCAAAGAGCATCTTCGGCGGTCCGCCGTCCAGAAGAGAAAAGCCATTGGTGAGGAAGTGGCTCGACTGTTGGCGGCAGGATTTATCCGAGAGATATACCACTCCGAGTGGCTCGCTAATGTCGTCATGGTTCCTAAGAAGGACAAATCACTCCGAATGTGCATTGATTTCAAGCACATCAACCGGGCTTGCCCGAAAGATCATTTTCCTCTCCCTCGCATAGATCAAATTGTTGACTCGACCGCGGGATGCGAGAGACTGTCTTTTCTAGACGCCTACTCCGGGTACCACCAGATCCGTCTGTATGGACCCGACGAGGTAAAAACAGCTTTCATCACTCCATTCGGGTGCTTCTGCTATATCACCATGCCATTCGGCCTCAAGAATGCCGGAGCCACATTTATGCGAATGATTCAGAAGTGTCTACTCACTCAAATCAGTCGGAATGTGGAAGCGTATATGGATGATATCGTCGTCAAGTCACGAAAAGGTTCCGACCTGCTCGCTGACCTCGCCGAAACATTTGCCAACCTCCGAAGGTATGATATCAAGCTCAATCCATCAAAGTGCACATTTGGAGTTCCTGGTGGAAAGTTACTCGGTTTTCTCGTTTCCGAACGAGGAATCGACGCTAATCCAGAGAAGATCGGCACTATTCTCCGAATGAAACGCCCTGTGCGAGTGCACGATGTCCAGAAGCTTACTGGATGCTTGGTCGCATTAAGTCGATTCATCTCACGACTCGGTGAAAAGGCATTGCCTCTTTACCGACTGATGAAGAAGGCAGACAAGTTCGAGTGGACTCCAGAAGCTGATGCAGTGTTTGCCGAGCTAAAAGCTCTGCTCTCCACCCAGCTGGTGCTTGCTGCTCCAATCAGCAAAGAGCCTCTGTTGCTCTATATCGCAGCCACAGGACAAGTCGTCAGTACTGTGCTTACGGTCGAGCGGGGAGAAGAAGGAAAAGCTCTCAAAGTTCAGCGCCCAGTGTATTATTTGTCTGAAGTCTTGACTCCATCCAAGCAGAGATATCCTCATTATCAGAAGCTTGTGTATGGAATATACATGACCACAAAGAAGGTTGCTCATTATTTCTCTGATCACTCCATCACAGTCGTCAGCCACGCTCCACTATCAGAGATTTTGCACAACAGAGATGCAACTGGTCGAGTGGCTAAATGGGCGATTGAACTTCTTCCCCTTGATATCAAGTTTGAGGCAAAGAAAGCCATTAAGTCCCAGGCAATAGCAGATTTCCTCGCTGAGTGGATTGAACAGCAGCAGCCGACTGAAGTTCACTCGGAGCATTGGACCATGTTCTTTGATGGCTCTAAGATGTTGAATGGTTCCGGTGCTGGGGTTGTCCTGGTTTCCCCCAGAGGAGATAAGCTCAGATATGTGCTCCAAATTCACTTTGATTCCTCCAACAATGAGGCAGAATATGAGGCCCTCTTATATGGGTTGCGCATGGCCATTTCACTCGGCGTCCGTCGCCTGATGGTCTATGGCGACTCGGATTTAGTGGTCAACCAAGTGATGAAGGAGTGGGATGTGAGAAGCCCAAGCATGACTGGATACTGCAGTGCAGTGAGGAAGCTGGAAAAGAAGTTCGAGGGGTTGGAGCTCCATCATATACCCCGACTGAAAAATCAAGCAGCTGATGATCTAGCAAAGATAGGTTCCAAGAGAGAAGCCATTCCGAGTGGTGTGTTCTTGGAGCATATACACACTCCGTCAGTCAAAGAAGATCCTTTCACCGAAGAAGCTCCACAGCCCAAGAGTGCCACAGATCCGACTGAGGTTGAAGTCCCAGCAGTAGTCGACTTGGTTATGGAGATCTTGGTGGTCATTCCCGATTGGACAGTTCCATATATCGCATATATCCTGAGAAAAGAGCTCCCGGAGGATGAGGAAGAGGCTCGACAGATCGTCCGTCGATCTAAGGCCTTTACCGTAATCAAAGGACAGTTATACAGAGAAAGCGCGACTGGAGTTGGTCAGAAGTGCATAAGGCCAGAAGAAGGTCGAATCATCCTTAATGATATTCACTCGGGGACCTGCGGTCATCATGCGTCCTCTCGGACTATCATGGCCAAAGCATACCGAGCCGGATTTTACTGGCCAAAGGCGAATGAGATGGCAAAGGAGATAGTAGATAAGTGCGAGGGATGTCAGTTTTACTCGAATATGTCGCACAAGCCTGCATCAGCCCTGAAGACCATTCCACTCGTCTGGGCTTTCGCAGTATGGGGGTTGGACATGGTCGGTCCTTTGAGAACAGGGCGAAGTGGCTTCACGCATGTGCTGGTGGCAGTCGACAAGTTCACCAAGTGGATTGAGGCTAAACCAATCAAGAACCTTGACGCCGGTACTGCTGTTAGCTTCATCAGGGAACTAATATTCAGATATGGAGTCCCTCACAGCATCATTACGGATAATGGGTCGAACTTTGACTCGGAGGAATTCAGAGATTTCTGTAACTCTCAAGGCACACGAGTCGACTACGCTTCAGTCACCCATCCGCAGTCGAATGGACAAGCGGAGCGAGCCAATGGCCTGATTCTCAAGGGATTGAAACCCCGACTGATGCGTGATCTCAAGCATGCAGCTGGAGCTTGGGTCGACGAACTTCCCTCAGTGCTTTGGGGACTGCGGACCACACCTAATCGGTCGACCGGAAGAACTCCATTCTTCTTGGTCTACGGAGCTGAAGCAGTCTTGCCGAGTGATCTTCTCCACAATGCTCCTCGAGTTGAAATCTACAACGAAGCAGAAGCTGAACAAGCGCGGCAGGACGCAGTCGACCTTTTAGAGGAAGAAAGGGAGATGGCTCTGATCTGGTCGACCATCTACCAACAAGATTTGCGTCGTTTCCACGCCAGAAATGTGAGAGGTCGAGCCTTCCAAGAAGGAGATTTAGTTCTCCGAGTGGATCAGAAGAAACAACACAAGCTTGCTCCTTCTTGGGAAGGACCCTTCATCGTCACCAAAGTTCTTCACAACGGGGCGTACCGTCTTTACAATGTCGAGCATAATATCGACGAGCCCCGAGCTTGGAACATGGAACTACTCCGCCCATTTTACACTTAAGTTTTATCACTCGGATGAGTTGCAATAAAGTACTTCTGTAGTTCATGGACCTCAAAATAATAGTGTCATAGTTCCTCCATAATTTTTGTCACTTTTTATTTTGTCCAATAAAATCCCCCCTCAGTGGGTGACTTAGCCGCGAATCCGTTCCGCCTAAGTTTGTAAAGAATCCTACCGAGTGGTGAGCCAGACTCCCACTCGGAGGCTTAGCTGCGAATCCGTTTCGCCTAAGTTATCAAAAATCCTACCGAGTGGTAAGCCAGACTTCCACTCGGAGACTTAGCTGCAGTCCAAGTACTCGCCTAAGTTATGAAAATCCTACCGAGTGGTAAGCCAGACTTCCACTCGGAGGCTTAGCTGCAGTCCAAGTACTCGCCTAAGTTATCAAATTCCCACCGAGTGAAGACCAAACCTCTCACTCGGGGGCTTAGCTGCAGCCCAGTGCTCGCCTAAGATATAAAAATCCTACCGAGTGAAGAGCAAACCTCCCACTCGGGGGCTTAGCTGCAGTCCAAGTACTCGCCTAAGTTATCGAAATCCTACCGAGTGAAGAGCAAACCTCTCACTCGGAGGCTTAGCT